>NC_091472.1:107995706-108595706 GCF_036971445.1 Narcine bancroftii
AATAACTCCATTGATCCAGAGAAAATAAATGGAGTTGAAGGAATTGTTAACCAATGTTGAATAGATTCAACCAGGCAAATGAGTGTATTAGCAAAGGGGACTCAATGTGCAAGAGAGTGGAGTGTCCTCAGATGAAGGGGCAAAGTCCATGGTGAAGATGAGTTGGTGACTCTTAAAGTAATCTGGAGACGAGAGCTGTCAGGGCTGTAGCAGGGAAGGGGCTAGTTCATATTTTGAGAAAGTGTCTGGTTGGGTAATCCTGCTTGTGGACTTTAGGGTTTGGGCTGAGGGGACTATGAAACCTCTTTGAAGGGAAGATCTGAGGAAAATCAGTGAGAAGTAGTCTTTGCTCTATAGCAGCTCTCATTCGTCTATCAACCAAAAGATTCTAACATTGGTCTTGCCATAGAAGAGATTTCCTCTTTATAATATCAATCCATCCTAACTTAAAACAAACTTGTTTTCCATTTTTCTCGTCTCTGAAGGGTTTTGACCTAAAATATTAATTCTGTAGCTTTTTCCACAAATACTAACTGACTTGAAGTGTTTCCAGCATTTTGTATTACCAGTTGTTAGTTCTGGCAAATCCTGTCCAATATCTTAGTTTTGAATAATCCACAAATGAGGCAATTTTAATTTTTTCTCAGGTTTTATTCGTGCACATCTTCTTATTATTTTATATTGCATATTTTCTTGAACTTAATAGAGCATACTCATGCAATTTCTTCCTGTTGCATCTTTTCTCTGACCAATTATTTTGCAAGTTATAGAGGCAATAAATGTTTTCTTGGCCCTTGAGAGCCAGCTAAGGATGATAATTCTGAAATTCTAATGAGACTGGAACAGTCAAAGTCTTTAAAGAATTTCTGAAAGAATGGGAAGTATTATCTGAAGTTATGATCATTATTTTTCCCATGCGTCTTTAGTGTGTGTTTTTTTTTCCAAATAGCCTTTCCTTTCAAATAATTGTTACCTGCAATTGTTTTAATATGATTCCAAGGCTCCTTTATAGCCTGGTTGAAAATGAATTGGTGTACAAAATAATATTGTGTTGCTTACAGTAATTCTTGACTGAAAATATAATGTGGATAAATAGATTTGAAATCCAATGAATTTAGATATTGTTCTCTAAGGTGTCATTTTAAAGTCTTACTTTCCATACACTGCTGTTTTGGAGAAATCCGATATATTTTTAAATTTAGACATACTGCATATTAACAGGCCCTTTTGGCCATGAGCATGTGCCACCCAATTACACCTACTTAACCTACAATGTTTTGAAGGGTGGGAAGAAACCAGAGCCCCCAGAGAAAACTCATGCAGACACTGGGAGAACTTACAAACTCCTTATAGACAGTGCAGGATTTGAACCCCGGTCCCTAATGCTGACACGAACAGATTTGTGTGCAAGAGGATAACCACATTTGTTTAACCCTTGTCTGTGTTTGTGACTTAATCGTGGAGGAAAATGGCCACATTGTGAGTACAGAGGTCTGAAGATATAATCTTTAAAGGTGCTTTATAATTATTTCTGAACTGAGAATTTAAGACCTTCAAGCAAGACTAGAATGATGCTGAACTTTTAAGGACTGACTTCTCAGAGTGGGACTTTAATATCTCACGCACTCATTCATGTTAAATTTAGAGATAAGTAAGAGATTTTGTTATTAATAGTTTAATTAAAAACTATTATTTTGAATTTACAATTGTCTAGTAAATTTTCTACTGCTGTTCCTACGTTAGTGCTGACAAAGTCCCTTTAGTCCCAAAAATAATTGAAAGGGTTGTTAGTTTGTAACAAAAATGACATTAAGACTACAAGTTCATATTTTGAGAAACCAAAACCTTTAAACTTAGTTGTGTAATAAAAATATATTTTATGTTTGGAAACATCATACTGTGGTTTTATGGCAATACACTCTCAGCATTGTGGTATTACTCACTTGAATGAGATCTGGAATAAAGTCTGTGAATTCCTTGACTGTAGCAAACCCATCCTTATTTTCTAGTACCAGAAAGTTAAATAAAAGAATCTGCTTGCCTGTCCTGGCAGTTTTGGCTTTACTGGTTTGATCTGTATATGTTTTCTGACATATTCAAGCAAGACACAGATTTTGCTATAGATGATTGTTTTGAAAATGCAAATGTTGCTTCATAGTTTACTGCTCAGATGATTATGTAAAATGAATGTACAAGAAGTAATGCAGATTAAAGACCAGATAGTTTCATTCTTTCTCCGCAGTTACATTCTTGAGTGTTGAGTTGACAGAAGAATGAGCAATAAAATGACAATGAGCAAATGGAAAAAGCAACAAACCCTTCTGAAATTCAAGAAACTAATGAAATAAGGGTGGAAATATTTTGTGACGGTTAAACACTAATAATGGTGATAGAAACAGAAGTATAATAAAACCCTGTTATCTGGAATTCAAGCAACAGACAAAAAAAAACAGGGAAAATAAATAAAAAAAATGAAAATAAATAGGAATAAAATAATAGGTTAAAAAAAATTGCAGGTTTTAAATTGTAAAATAAATGTTCTCTGAAGTAACACGAAAACCTTTGGTGAAGATTGGAGCAAATATTCAGCAAATGGAGTGCCTTGGTCGTGCTTTGCTCTTAGCAGCAGTTTAAATAAAGTTGTGTGAAACAGCAATAGCATTACACTTGTGTGAAGACCTGGTTGATGCATCTCTTTGTTGGGGTGACTCTCTTAAAAGTGTCTCCTTATCCCTGCTTGGTTGGAGTCCCCCTGGTTTGAGGTTTTATCTGTAAACTTCGGGGAGGGGTAGTTAATTATCTATAAAGTTAGTTTTTCAGACAGTTCCGTGGAGAGGAGAAACCTGTAGATGCAGCGATGGTTAATATTTTTCAAAGAATGAGACTGAAAATAAAATAAAATGCTTTAAGATTTGAATATCCATGCAAGTGAAGTTTGCTCAATTTAAGTACAATGTAGTATTTTTGAATTTTAAACTGTAAATCCTTAATGCAGCTGATCAGTAAGGAATTGTAAGAGTAAGTCTCTAGCAACTGGAAAATTCACTTATCTGGCATCCACCAATCAGCGTAGGTGCTGGATAAAATGGGGTTTTGCTGTACATTTGTCTTCTAATTAATAGAACATGAAGAAAAATTGTTTTCACCAAGCAGTGCAGAGTGAGTGAAATATTAAGCATTTCTTTTGGATGTATTGAGTGCTAAGGTTTCTCATCTATTCAAATCATGTACAAGTTTTGTCATTTGACACATATAGTTAACGCAGTACAATTCCTTGATGGGTGTATTCTCTCACACTTATCACTGGGATATTCCTTGTATTACTCTCAAGGTTTGAATGTTCCCTAATGTGATCAATGAGGAACATTTTACTTCCACCAGGTTATTGAATTTGTAAGATCAGCTAAGAGCAGCACAATCTTCCTGTTCACATTGACTAAGTTGGCTGTTTTAACCATCTGTCCAGTAAAGAGTACCTTTCAGACATTTCAGTCCTGGAAATGAGTGCTGCTAAATGACTATTATGGTGTAACTGTAATGAGTTGTTCTCCTTGTCAGCCCAGAAGAATACTGATCTGGCACTCATGAAATTCAAGAATGACAGGGTGGGGGTGGGAAAGGACTTGTGGCACTTGAATAATAACAGTTGTGTCTGGGTCAATTGGTGGAGCAATAGGGGTGGCTTTAACTTGCATACTTCTCTTGGATACTCCAAATGTGTGGTGCTGACTTTGCTATCTGTTTCATTTTGACAGATGCATAATAATGGAAGGTCAAATTTCTGCTTTTAATGTGATGATCTTATTAAGAAAGAATATTATCTCAGAAAAGGAAACATTTAGAAAAAATTAATTCATTAATATTGTCAAACCAAAAAAAAAACAGGAATGTGTATGGCTTGTTGCCTGATATGTTTTTGTGTGACCTCTGTGGTCAAATGATTTCCTTCAGATTGCAATTTGTGTACTGTTTTGACGTACTTTTTTTTCTCGATTGACTTCCTGAGCATCAGTGGTACCATAAGTTGCTGTGGTTTCCACAGCTCGAATGAGAAGTTCATAGAACTCGAGATCATTGCACCATAAATTGTGATTTGTTTAAATCCAATATACACTTTTGCAAAGCGGTATTCAATTTTTTTTCCTCCCCATTTTAATTTTCTAGACTCCAGATCAGAACAACAGTTCAAATTCAGATGGGAACCCGGTTCCACTCGGAATGAAGAGGAAGAACGGCGACAATGACGACGACGATGAACCGCCAGACAATATCAGGTCTGTTTATTCTGTGATTGCTTTGTTTAACCATTGAAGGTATTCCCAAAATAGACACTAATTACTGCCACTTAATTTGAAGTAGCTAATTCCATAATCTCTCCATCACTGCCTTTTCCATTTGTTGAGTCCTAATTAACATGGAAAGGACAGGAATGCAGAGGAAAGCACTTTGAGACGTTGAAGCTATTGATTCTGAGTAGCGAGATTAGTATGCAAGTGGGTTGTCCAATTAAAAGTTTCTTCTCCCACTGAGATCAAACTACAAATTAGGTAGTCCTATCTCTATTTTATGCAGACATGATCATATAATCTGAATGCATGTGCAGACACTAACTGGTCCTATTCATTTCCAGTGCTTTATCCCCTTAGGACTTCAAAATCTGTATGGTGTTGGAGGTGTGAGAAATGCTTTAAAACTAAAAATCTGAAGGTAATCATGAGGAATGAGATTTTTAGAATAACAATAGACAGAAGAAACATGTATCAAATTGTACTGAATACTTGTTTTGTGCTTGGATTCTAGTATCTTTAGTAATTGTAATTCTGTGGCATTTGAAGGCTCTGTGCACTATAAGGGCCAAGGTGTAGCCTTAAATGATTCTGATAATTCACAGAATTATTGAATGAAAGTGTCCTAATGTACATAGCCAGGTTACACAATGTGCCATAGCAAATGTATTTTTGTCCACTTTAAATGTTAGGCCTTTGTTATTCCATATTTTCCCTCTCAAATCTGGTGTAGATATCAAAGTAAATGGAAGACTGCTATCGATACATTTTTCTTTCTTACTTTCAGACTCTGAATTTCATCTCTGGCTTTCTGCATTGGCGATGCTAGAAAAATATTATATGCCTGTATCTGTGTGCAAGATGGTATATTTTTGTGTTCATATCATTTTAAATTTTATTTTTCATTTGCATCATTACATGTACAGTATATATCCACATCAAAAGAATAATAAAAACTCCGATGCAAAAACAATACATTTTCTTCCCCATCCCCACCCTCCCCAAAAAAGTAGGAAAAAAGAAAAGCCTGTCTAACTAACAATTATCTTTTAATTAATTAATTGCAAAGTTGCGTTAAAATCTTAAACCATGAACTAATTAGGGCGGGTTGGGTGAAGGAGTGGCGGACGCGGTAGGTAAAGTCGTAGCAATAAATTCCATATAGGGGTTCTAAATCTTATCAAATTTTTCTGGTTGGTTTTGTAAATTGTATGTTATTTTCTCTAATGGTATACAACTTGTCAGTCGCCAATGAGCCTGCAGCAGACATGGACATACCCCTCCATAAATCTTCGTCCGCGAAGCCAAGCCAAAGAAGAAAGAAAGATACAATTTAATAATTTTGTTCGCCAACTATTGAACCCCACAATATCATCTGATTTCCACGTCACGGCTATACATTTTTTTGCTATTGCTACACTTAAAAACTTCTGATAAATATACAACTTCACTTGAAAAATATCTGCCAATAAAAAAATTCTGGGATCTTTCAAAATCTGTGTTTCAAAACTCGTCCCAATGAAATGCTTGTCTTTCCAAGACTTATCTACCTTTTCACGTTGCCACTGCATGCAGAAAGGATCCTACTTCTTTATTATATTTAAAACATTAATCAGAGCAATTTGAATTAATTCCATGTAATTTGTATAATTGATGTTCAAAAAAAAATTGCACCATTTGATATCGAACATTAATCGTATTAGTTACACTTTCATAATGTAATTTTGACCATACTTCTTACTGAATCTGAATATTTAAATCTTTTTCCCATCTCAATTTAGATTTAAATAAATTCCTTCTGGATAGCCTCCTGCAATTTTATATACATATTAGTAATAAATCTTTCAATAAACATATCTTATTAAATATTCAAATGGACTTTTTTTATTTTTAGAAAGTAAGAAACCCCAAAAGTTTTTTAAAATTAAATAAATAAATAAACCCTAAGGCGCTGATTAGGTTGGTGCGAACTCCCTTAATAACGAGAGGTGGCACGAGGCCTCGTAAAAGGAAAGCAGAGGAAACAAAAAGAACCCATCTCCACCCTCCCCCCCCAGACAGAATATCAAAATTAAATTTCAATCAGTCAAGTATGATCAACTTCAAGTTCTCTATTAACTTGATCATCGTCAATTTCAACTTGAGCTTCAGTCGGCTGTCTTCCAGATGAAATCCCTCCTTTTGATTTTTCTTGATCCCCCTTCGATTTGTTGAGGTACAGAAGATCGTCTCCATTCTGCTTAATATTAGGTCGCGAATTGGCCAATTCCAAAGCTTCAGACTCATTAGCAAAAAATTGAGCTTGATATTGTCCATAAAAAAATCTTTTAAGGACTGCTGGGTATCGAAAAGCAAATTTATATCCCTTATTCCACAAAACTGATTTTGCTGGGTTAAATTATTTTCTTCTTTTAACAATTTCATTACTCAAATCCGCATAGAGAAATACTCTATTATTCTGAATCTCTAAAGGACTTTGTTGTTCTCTAGCTTTATGAACTGCCATTCTTAAAATCATTTCCCTCTCCTGATAACGTAATCAGGACAGAGTGTGGCGGTTGTCCCGGATATGGTTTTTTCCTTGGAGCTCTAATGTGCTCTATTGAGCTCCAAACCATTTGGAAAATTCTCTGGTCCCAAAGTTTCATGCAGCCAATTTTGAAAAAAAATTCACTGGGTTATTGCCATCAAAATCTTCAGGCAAACACAACAATTTTAACATTATTTCTTCTACTCTGATTTTCCAAATATCAACTTTCTGCAATAAATCTTTCTTCTGAACTTCCCGTACCATAAAATAATCTTCCAAACTGTATTGTTACATTCTTCCACCTCCATATGACATTCCTGGAAGTCTTCAAATTTTTGAACTTTGATCTTAATTTTATCAACAGTTTTATTACATTTTACCATATCTGTCTTCATTACAGTCATTTCTTCTTTAATAGCTCCCAACTGATTAGTAAAATTTGCTTTCACTTCAGCAAAATTTGCATCCATTTGCTGACTAATTAAATCCATTTTTTCAAAATCTGTGGGTCAAGAGGTTTTGGGGTAACATAATACTCAAAACAAAGGCATGGCTTTTTTTCCACCGACGCAACCACCTATTTCGATATCATCAATAAATTTAGTCATAAAGCCAATTCCCTAATCCAAATCCTGTGCAACCTAAAAAGAAGAGGCCCCAACACTGACACCTGTGGAACACCAATAGTAACAGGTAGCCTATCAGAATAGGGGCCCTTTATTCCCACTCTTTGTTTCCTGCCTTTCAGCCAAAGATCCACCTATGGTAGTATTCTTCCTGTAATTCCATGGGCTCGTCTTCTTTAGCAGCCTCATCTGGTACCTTGTCAAAGGCCTTTTGAAAGTCCAAATGTACAACATCCACTGCATCTCCCCTATCTATCTTTCTTGTGATTTTTTTTCTTCAAATATTGCAGTAGGTTTGTCAGGCATGATTTTACTTTAAGGAAATCATGGTGACTTGGGCCTATCTTGTCATGCACCTCTAGATTCTCTGTAACTTCATCCTTGACAATCGACTCCCAACAACTTCCTTTCATGCCAGTATTTGGCTGAATATGATAGCTCCTCAGGTTTTGAGCACTCTTATCCCAGTGAGGTGAATGACTGTTGCAAATGTGGAACTTTGTTCATGTTGATCAAGCCATTACCATGTTCTGAGGGTGGGTATATTTACATTCCAGAGATAGGAACTCATTTTCCTTGCGTAACTTGAAGGAAGTGCAAAGGAGTCTAACTTGCTTATACTTCTCTGCTGGTTCTGCAACAGAGCAGTGAGATGGAAAATATTTCAGATTTTATTATCATTTATTATTATTTTATTAATATCAGGCAGCTGTTATTGCCTGCAGGAAAGTCTGCTCCATACCGATTTTAATTTACTGTTGGTGGCAGTTAGAGGAGAACAAGAGAACAACTCAAAGCAGTTCATGTTCCTTGGTGCAAAAAATAAATGTGGCAGTGATGAAGAATTGGCAACACAACTGAAATAAGATTTTTATTTGCAATCATGTTGGAACAAGAAATCAATGTTGAAAAATTAATTTCATAAGGGGACATTTTGGCCTCCAGTTTGTTTGTCATTTGGTAGATCTGAAACTAGCCAAGCAGAAATCTTCATTAATACTGTGATGGAGATTGTCTGGGCATGGTATCAAATGTTTAATTGCTCAGGTGAGTGCAGAATTTTTACAATGCCAAATCTGTACATTTGTACCTTTTTAAAATTTTGACTTTCACCCCAATTGTTTCAAATTAAAATTAGTAGTTACACAGAGTATAATTTCTATGTGCACATGATGATCCCCTTGCAATTGGGAGGTGGTAAACTTTACAATTTGAGTTTTAAAAAAACACCGACTTAATGAGGGAAATTAAATGTATGATTGTGCAGACATAAAGGTTCAAATCAAACAATTTAATTGGCTTGAACCAGTTCCTGATGGTCACCAGTTGATTTGAAAGCTGAGCAAAATGCAGGGGTAACTTTTGTGAAAAATGACAATATTTCATTGTTATCATAATGAGTGCTGCAACAGAGTATTCAGAGATGGTTTGAGAGGAATTGTTAAAGCAGCTTGCACACACATTTTAAAACAATATTTGCAGGACTTTTGCAGAAAGCTTTTTGCAGGTGGCAACAAAGTATCGACAGCAGCTTGCCTGGGAGAGCATGTGATCTTTGCAGGCAGAGGAGAAAAGTTTTCCTCTGAGAGAGGAAGGGTGAAAAACAGAGAGGAGAGACACAGAAATCAGTTCCTGAAGGACAAGCTGGGAAACTTTGGAAGGCTGCCTGGTCAACGGAGAAGACTGGCAGTCTGAAAGGTGACCTGAAAGAAGAGGATCATCTGGAGAACCCTGAAGGGGGCATATTTCATTAGCAAGACTGATTGAGAAGGAATCAGTTGCGGATGTCCTGGAAAAGGAATCTCTTTCTGAAAACCAGCAAGAACCCTCCTGCTAAGTTCTGTGCACAGTACAAGAATTGTCTGCAACCAGTGAGATTGGACTATGATCCAAAGAACTTTTCTAATCTTAAATATACATTACACACACCCGTGCTTAATATTAGAGATGGGGATTAAGTGGGTAAGGTAAGTTAAGTAATAGAGTTTAATTCTGTTTTCTTGTTCAATTATTAAAAACTACTTTTGTTTAAGTAACCCTGTGTTGTGGTGCATCTCTATTGCTGCTGGGTCTTTGGGGTCCTCTGAACTCCATAACAGTACCATTGAAATGGGATGTTATTCACTAATTACCAGGGATTTATACGCTACAGGTTGAACATGCCTTCCTTGAGGTATAAAGGGGGGAAAAGTGAGAAAAGTGGAACCTTAGTGAGTATAATGGAGAAATGTTAAATTAAGTTTATTTAATGGCATTTCAAAAAAAAAAACAGTATATTTTTATTTTGCAGGCTTTGGGAAGAGGGTTGGAAGCAACGTTACTATAAAAAAAAGTTTGATGTTGATTCTTCGGATGAAAAGTTCCGCAGAAAAGTTGTAGAATCATACGTTGAAGGTTTGTGTTGGGTTCTTCAATATTATTATCAGGTATGTAAGTTTTTGCTTCTGATCTATTTATTAACAGGTATTATTTCACAGATTCCAATTGTCTTATTTTAAGAATATTCCCCTTTGTATTGAAAAATCCCTCGTCTAATTAAGAATGCTTGTGTCTGACATACTTTAAAGACATACGCTTGAGCACACTTGCAAATGGTCAGAGTATGGAAAGAAGAAAATGAAAAGTATCTTATGAGCTATTCCGTCAAAAATAATGTGCGTTAACAGTTTTTACTCTTGTGTCGTGGACGGTTTAGCTTGGAGCTACCTCGATGTAAAAATCATCCTTTTTGTTTGTTCAGTATGTTCATTATTATGACAAAAATATAAATCCAAGATTTTGTGACCCAAGTAATCTGTTTTTAAAAAATGTTATTGCTTTTAAATACTTAAATTCTCTTTGCAGGGTTGTGCTTCTTGGAAATGGTTCTACCCATTCCATTATGCACCATTTGCCTCAGACTTCACAGACATTAAAGACCTGCCTTCTACATTTGAAAAGGGAACTCAACCGGTGAGAAATTGCAGAATGTATCTGGTACTTGGCAAGCACTTGCCTTGCTTTTCTGTAATGTAGAATGACATTTGCATTTCTGGTAACTTTGTATCCTTGGTGTAAAAGTTAATTAAAAGCTACAGATACAGTGGATAGCTGCAGGTATTTTGAATTGATTAAAATTCATTTTGCTTTAAGTTGGATGATCTCCAGTGTAAGCCAAATTTAAAAAATATCAGACGCATGTGTAGTCTCCAGTATTCAAAGTTGGCACAACCTTTTAGCAATGTTGCTTGTAGTCGTGATTTGATGTTCTATTAATTTAAAGCAATATTGAACAAGAATGGACTTCATGATTTGGAATTCATGTGGATGTGTAATCTGTGGATCTGTACCATAGCTTTGCATGCTGTTCTTTCCTGAATTAATTCTCTAATTATCACTTGTCAGCTAACACTTCCCTTCCTTCCCCACACACCTTCTGAGTGTGACCTGTATAATTAATTTTCAGAAATTAATGTGTTTCTGAATGTGATTTAATATGTGAAATTAGTCTTCCAGGCAATGCAGAAGTCCCACCCCTAACCATTCATTATGGACTCCCACAGTAGGCTGAATTGATCTTGAGCATTTGGATGAAATAGAGGAATGCTTTGCTATATAAGTTCTCTCAACATACTGAAAATGCAGATGGTCTTGTGTTAAGTATGCTGGATTGTTATCTTTCAATTTGTGTGTTTATTTACATTACCAAATAGAGAACTGAACCTTTACTTGTTTTAAATCAAATTTCAGCAAACCAAATGCACAAGAAACTTTCATAAGACTTTTATAAACTTTTAGATCCATCTTCCAACTTTTCTCCTCAATTTATCATCGATTTAGTTTTAGCAGGTTATGTCAGTGAATTGAGTTGTAGGTAGCAGCAAAATATGTCATTCTTGATGTTGACACATGAACATATATGAAATTTTGTTTGCAGTTCAAACCATTGGAGCAACTGATGGGAGTGTTTCCTGCAGCAAGTGGTAACTTCCTCCCAAAGACTTGGCGGGCACTGATGGAAGATCCAGTGAGTTATTGAATAGAAAATATCAGGATACTGTAATTGCATGACAAAAGTGTAAAATTAATACCACATTGTCAAGTGGATGTTAATGGAAAATAATTAAAATTTTCAGCAAGATTTATCATTCAAAGTATTTGTTTTGTAGAATATAAAAATTATTTCTTTCGAAAATGTCCATTTTCATTACTTAATCTTTCAATATTTTAGCCAAATTTCCTCTATTTTTTTTTGTTCTTTCACTTACTGTATTTGACAACATATAAAACACACTTTTTTTCCCCCAAAAAGCTCAAAAATATCCCCTGGGATTTGTATGCAAAGTTGAATTTAAGGTGATACTGAGTGGTATGTAATGCCGACAGTGATCTTCATTGCTGCATAGCTCACTAACGTGACCGCCATCTTTGCGCACCAAAATATAAACACATGGTGAAAGGAGTGGAAGATTGTACCATCAAGATGGCTACAGGAGGAAAGCACTTGAGCTATATACTATTGGATATAAACTAGAAGTGGTAAGCATGATAATAGAGCGGCAGCGAGAGTTTTTTGGGGCACCGCCTACAGCAAAAATGATACGGAAATGGAGAAAGCAAGAACAATAGCTCATCATTTAGGTGCCTTGCCGTTTGGGCATAGTCAATCACATCTCTGCATCACAATCTCTGACCCTAGAAATTATATTTGTTGCCTCTGTTACGAGCCCAGAGGACCCCAAAACCCAGCAACAATCAATATTGACCAAGACAAATGGTTACTTAAAGAAAAGTTGCTTTTAATTATCCTTAAACATGAAAACAGGATCACACTTTAACTTATCACTATTGACTTAACTAACCTAACTTAACCCCTTTCTAATTCTAAGCGCACGTGTATGTAATGTGTGTGTAAGTTCAGAAAAGTTCTTTGATTCACAGTCCAATCTCATTTCTCATTCCTCCAAGTTCACTGGTTGCAGGCAATTCTTAGACTGTTCATAGAATTTAACATTTATGAAGTTCACCAGGCTTTGGTGCTTGAAAGGTAAATGTTTACCACTCAGGAAGGTTCTTGTCAGTTTTCAGAGAGATTTGTTCCAGGACACCCACAACTGATTTCTTTTTAATCAACCATTCAGTGTCTTGCTGACGATACTTGCCCCCTGGTCAGTTCTACCTTTAATTGGATGAAGTGCCTGCAATGTTGCAGCCCATTTCACACTTCCCTAATCTCAATGCCGGCACCGGGGATTGTACTAGGGGTTGAGGCTGGCAATCCCCAGTGTGAGATGACGTCATCTGACGCCGTCGTTGAGCAGATTTTGTTTTCACACTTGCCACTTTAAAGTCTGATTGGCGTTTGATTCCTGGGATCACTGGCAATGTGAAAGGGGCTCTAGTTGCATGTTTTGCCCAAATTTTAAATGTTTACCGTAAATGCACTTGAAAAAAAAAACCCCAATATTCTCTGCTGAAATGGCTGGGGGAGGGTCTTGTATGCTGTCAAATACGGTAATCTTTTTCCATACCACAATGTTAAATTGAACTGTTTATTTTGTTTAAATCAAATAAAAAGTGACTTTAATTTTATTTCTGATTTGCATTTCTTGTTCAATGGTAATGTTGAAGCAAATACACATGAATGTGAATATATATGAATATAAATAGCCTTTCTGAACATATAGTTTGTTAATTACTTGACAAATAAATGAATATGACTAAGAATGTAAATTCTGTAAAGTATGCTTTGAATTTCTCTGTGACAACCTTTTGAAAAACAGATCCAAATTGAGGCATGTTTTCTTAAGTGTAGAAAATTGTGCTTTGGTAAAAACTGAGATTGCCCAAGACATAGATGAAAAATATGCTTTTTATTTATCAGGAATCTTCTATTATTGACTTCTATCCTGATGACTTTGCTCTTGACTTAAATGGAAAGAAATATGCATGGCAAGGTAAGATTTTGGATTTCCCCATCTTTCATATCCAAATATTTTTATTTGGTTATTTTTAAATTCAGATTGAAGATTACTGTATTTTTAGGTGTTTTTATGTACAGGCAATAACATGTCATTGCAAAACCCAGTGGACAATTTAAGAGATTAAAAGTAGGTTTGAGAAAGGATATCTTTGTACTGGAAGCAATTTAAACTGTACAATGATTAGATCTGAACAAGGATCAGCAATGAGAGGGTAAATAGTGACATGAATAAGAATGAATCAAATTCTGGATACTTTCTTGAATTTGTTATAATTATTTTTTAATCTTCTATTAATATTCATCTTGGAAATAAATATAAAACTTCTATATGCAGAGCCAGATTTTTGTTGCAAAATTAATACAATAGGCATTATTTCAAGAGGACTATGAATGTTTTGATCTGCACACAAAAAAATATGGAGGCAGTGGACAGTGTCAAAAATAATTTACTAGAATGAGACCAGAACCTGATGTTGTACCGAACAGGATATTTAATGGAGGTCTTCACGGTTCTGGAAAGGCAGATGTAGAGAAAATACTATCACGAGCAGACAAGACCACAATAAGGGACTATGAATACAAGGTCAAAATAGCTGTGAATGGGATGTCAATCTGAACAGTTATAATAGCTGTGACTGGCTTTTTTGTGTATAAAGCAACCTCTCCTGCATACTCACTGCAAACAAAGATTTATTGTTGGGCTAAAATGCCAAGAAGCATGAGAATTATGATCTAAGTTTATCAAAGCCGATCCTTCAGCAGGAAACAGCAGCTAACCCTTTGAATGGAAAGAAAAAACCTTGGGGTTGGGGGGGGGGGGGGGAAATGTAAACATTGCTGAACAGGATGAACAAATTCAGACTGAAAAACAACTTCAGACTTGTGCTAGATGTTGCAGTGTGTGGAATGTTGTGCACGTGTTGCACAATTCTTTGATCTGTCATCTTCTCTTCATCGAAAAGATTCCGTGAGAACAATCTGAATCATTGAGTTTGGTAACTAGTTTTGGCATTCATGTGTCTTGGAGAGATACCACAGAAGGGGTTTGAGTTGAATGCCTCAACTACTTATTGTCATTCAAATCCCCTTGAGACCATGGAAACGTGGTCATCGATAACAATACCTTGACTGCCCAGGGATAAAAGTTGAAATTGTGTACGGTTTAACACTGAGCCCAGGAGTACAGAGTCTATTCTGCCACTGATTCAATGAGGACAAGTCATTGGTAGGCTCAGATCACATATAAATAAAATTGTTCAATGCTATTTGATTGCTTCCTGTTGTAACAAGCACAGTGAGTAGCTAAAAGTAAAGTGGCTCCCCTGCACAAGGTTTGACTATAGATGTACAATTCAAGGGAGTGAGGGAGAAGATTGGCAGCATGGTTGGCATGGTAGTTAGTACAACACTGTTGCAGTGCCAGTGTTCGGGACTGGGATTCAAATCCCACGCTGTCTAGAAAGACTATGTTCTCCCTGTGTCTCCATGAGTTTTCTTTGGGGTTCTGGTTTCCTCCCATGTTTAAAAACACACCAGATGTTGTAGGTTCATTGGGTGGCACGGTCTCATAGGCCAAAATGGGCTGTTACTGTGTTATAGGTCTAAAAAAAATACAATTGGAAAATCAATAATATTGGAAAATCAATTTGGTGAGAGAGTAGAATCAGAGCAGTTGTTCCAAGGTTGGCACGGCATTGAAAGATCTAGCAATCTTGTTAAATGTCAGTCTTGCCCGTAAAGATAATTTCTGACAAATAACCCACCCTTGGTTTTATTAATGTGAGAAAGAAGCTTAAAAAAAATGCCTGAGATTTCACAGTTCTGGCAAATTGCAGCCAATCACAGGGCATGTCAAAGAATGGAAACAATATAAGTCAGTCTGCAAATACTGAAAATAAAGATCAATTAACAGGCTGAGGAACTAATCCAAGAAGGTAGTACTAGAACAATGGACCCTGAGCTTGGGTTCAATTGAATATTAATGTGTATCAAGAAGAAGTATAGGGATGGAACAAAGGTTTAAGGTGGGCAAGGAAATGTGGTCATAAATCCAGATAAAAAAACTGTTCAGACATTGTAAAAGTGGGACAGAAGCAAGTTGAATGTCAAATCAAGAGTTCATCAGCCATAGAGGAAAGTAGTCAGTAAATTCAGTAACAAGGTAAACATTTATGTTAACATGTCACAAAGAACAAAACAGCTGATGTTAAAGCATTGACTGAAGTGGTATGTATTGACGAGATGGGCTGGACAGCTTGAATCTTTAAAACGCAGTGGGAATTGATGAGATCTTATTCCCATAGTTCTTTCAATTCAGCCATTCTTCCGTAGACTAGAGAAGTTAGAACTGATTTGATTCCTGACGCTGCAAAGTCTGAGCTCATTCTAGAAAAAAACTCTCCAATTGGGAACCAACAACTGTGAGATCAACATTATTTTCAATGAACCATTGCCAAACTAGTTCACCTTGTGATTGGATTGAATCCTGGTTAGTAGACTTATTCATATTTTTTCACCAGAGGGAAGAAGGCCATTTGGCCCATCAAGTCTGCACAATTCCATTCCTCCATTAATTTCCCCAATGGCCTGTTTTCTCGACTATCCTATTTCCATCAGATTCTGCCATTCACCTAAACGAGTGGCCAATTAGCCTCCAACTTGCACACCTGAGAGAAAACTAGAGAACCGCAGCAACCCAGTGCGCAAAGAGCACTGGAGGGCAGGATTGAACAATTGTACAAGTTGTGCTACTCTTTTGTCCTTCCACCCACCACCTTGCTGCCCCATGTTCCACACCAGAGTTCATCCTTGATGCAATGGTAACATTCTCACTACTCAGAATCAAATTAGCTGGGTGGAATAAAGAATCTTGCCTGCAGCCTTTAACTCAGCTGGACATCAAATAATTCTTTGGGCCATGAAGAGGATGGGGTTCCTGTAAACAGTTCACCCAGTCGAAAAGCTCTCCATCAATGGAGCCAAGATTATTGAAGATGAAAGGTCAAAATAGGTCCATATTTTGATGGTTATCCTGTCAACCGTATTTGCCCTTGTGGAGGTGGATTTGAGCTTTCTCCTTGAATTGGTGCTCTCTAAGTGAGATGGTATGCAACTTGGAAGGGAATTAAAAGTGGTGATGTTTTCATGCATCTCCAGCCTTTTGATTTCTGTGACAGAAGAGGCAATGGATTTTGGAAAATGGCCAAGATTAATAATTACAATACACATTTCAGCTGCAGTGGTGGAGGGAATGAACGTTCACTGGTGGGTGGGCTGCTGACGAGGAAGGACACATTTTTCAGGTGATGCTGGTGTTCTTGAGTATTGTTAAAGCTGCTTTAATCCAGTTAAGAGCATGTTCCATCACATTAAAACTGATCCCCTTGAACATTTACCAAGGCAACAAATCAGTGGAGTGATGAATCAGTTTTTGCGTTTCCCTGTGTGGAATGATAACAAGTTTATTGTCATATATACAAATACAATATAGACATGCATCAAAAATCTTGCTGCAGCATAATAGCTAATTCTGTGTGTTTTAAAAAAAAAACCCCAAAAAAACAATTCCATAGTATTGTAGCGGCTGCTGTGCGCCACCATAGTATACATTAAATTTCCCCAATACAGAAAGAGTTAATAAATGTAAAAGACAAATATTCAGTTAGTTAGTGCAAGAGGGGAAAAAAAAGTGGTGTTTCAATCATGCAGGTCCTTTTGTAACTGACAATGTTAGAATTCCAGTCATTGTTCAAGAATAAGAGATTTAACTAATGAAAATTATTTTCAATTTTATAAAGAAGGTTTTAAAAAAAATTTCCTTGTAATCTCAAGATATTTTGTGGATAAATTATAGTCCACTGTGTGACAATCTCAATCCCACATCCTCCTTTCTTAGGGGAGTGAAAAAACAGAACTTGGTTTCCTGTTTGAATAATGATCAACTGTTGTAGAGGACATCTTGTTAGCAAAGCCAAGTTCATTGTTTTAAGGAGATTAGAAAAATATCTCCTCTTAAATTCAGGATTCTAAAATTCCAGGTTGTTAAAGACCCAGTTATGTCCAATCCTCATCAGGTACAAAGACAATATAGTGGAGCTCAAGAAAGCTTGGATTGAGCTATGTAATTGCCAAGTAGTCACAATCAATGTCTTTGCTATCAACTCCTGCCCACACCTTCAGCTGCAATTTATAATGTTGTTGAGGTCTTTACATTGAGCAGCATAAAGACTTTTTTTTTCACCCCACACCATAAACCACATTGAGCAGCATAAAGACTTCAGTGGTATGTATTGACGAGATGGGCTGGACAGCTTGAATCTTTAAAACGCAGTGGGAATTGATGAGATCTTATTCCCATAATTCTTTCAATTCAGCCTCTCTTCCGTAGACTAGAGAAGTTAGAACTGATTTGATTCCTGACGCTGCAAAGTCTGAGCTCATTCTAGAAAAAAAACTCTCCAATTGGGAACCAACAACTGTGAGATCAACATTATTTTCAATGATTCCAATGGATGTTTCAGGAGAACTTGTTTACTCCCTTGTAGCTGTTCAGTTGTCAAGCCTTCTATTGCTGGGAGTAAATATGAAAGGCATAGATGCATTCAAGAAGATGGAAGTAGAATCATATTCTGGTTGGATGAGATGAATGGGGTACTGTTGGTCGGATACTAGTATAGGCCAATGAGAAAGGTGTGTTCCAGTTTGATTTTATGCTTTTAATATATAAGAATTTTTGTAAAACCATTTTAAATAACCTGACAAGCAATTGGACTTGCAACTTTTGGATGAGGTTAATAGTTTGTCAAAATGCATGTCTTCAAGCATAAACTTATTCTTTTCATTAGCTTCCTGCTTCTCTCATCACTAATGACTGTTGATGCCCAGTCTGTTGTAACACTCGCCTAGGTGCTGAAGAGATCAGACTCTTCAATACAAATTCACCACTTGGGAGCAATAGGCCACTCTGCATTCCTGTTGACTTTTCACTCCCTACATCCCCACCATTGCTCCTCAAGATTCTATTTATCTCAGTCCTAAAAATAGTTAAACATTGCTTCCTCGACCTTTTGAGGATTAGAGTTCCAAAGACATCAGGAAAAGCTCACCTAGTCTTTGTTTCAAATGGATGGTCCCACAAGAAACATTATCTTCACATCTGTCTGTTTCAATTGAAACCACCTCCTCTTTTCACAACTTCAGTGGATACAAAAGCCTAACTAGTCCAACCATTTTTAAGGCAACCCACCTATTGCAGATATTAGTCAGGTAAACCACCATACAACTGTTTCCAACACATTTACATCCTTCCTTAAATGTGATGTTCCAGATGTGATCTTACCAGAGCAATGTGTAAGTAATGTGTTGTTAGCTTATTTGCTCTATCTGGATTCATGCCTTTGCAAACTATTTATCCAATACCCACATATTGATAAGACTTGCATCCAGTCAGCTGCTGACATGCTGAGTGTTCATTTGAGATTCCAGCTGATTTGAAAGAATTGAGTGGTTTGTCTGAATATATTTGGCTGTCCTACAAATTAGATAGCAGATCCAATTTAAAAATTCATGGATGCTTACATGTCGAGATGAACTTGCCACACGGTGTATGTTAGGTTTTTAAAAACTTTTATTAATTGACCTGTTTTTCCTTCCGATTTTGACCATTAGGAGTAAGATCGATGTATTGATCCCATTGTGCATGATGTTCAGTGTTATGGAAATGTAGAAAAACGTTTTGCTTCTTCCAGTAAAGCATCAAGTCAGATATGAGAATGTATAAAGATTCCAACTCTGATACACTAGTATCTGAGATGTTTACCACTATGAAGGTTTTATGTGCCTTCTGCTTTTATTAAAAGTTTATTCAAGGAAGAATAGGGAGGGGCAGTATGATTGGCGTAGTGGTTAGCTCAATGGCTTTACAGCGCCAGTGATGGAGACCGGGCTTCAAATACCACACTGTGTAAAGAATTTGTACGCTCTCCCTGTGTCTGCGTGGGTTTTCCCCAGGGGGTCTGGTTTCCTCCTACCATTCAAAACCTACCAGGGGTGTAGGTTAATTGGCCATCATAGACTTCTGGGTCGAAATGACCTGTTACAGTGTTGTATGTATGTCAAAATTTAATTGTATGCATTCAATGGGATTTTACTGCTGCTGTTAAAATGAGTCAAGATTCCTGATGTGGATCGACATTTCCCTTGTGCTTATTTCTTCGCACCATAACAGTCATTGTCAGGGGTAAATGGGACATGGCACTTTCATTTTCTGCCTTCCAGTTAATGTTAGTTCAGTTGTCCAACAAATAAACCTTGTGTACTAATATTGCTTGCCACAAGTTCCACTTCACTCAATTATTTGTGTTTTCTGTAGACTTCCTGTATTGGAAGAGATGAGTCGCAGCAGTACTGTTCAAAGTATTTCAGAGGATCTTGAATGTATTATTTGTTAACTGTTTTGGTTATGGGTGGATAGGATGTCACTACACTGGTTTAGAACATTTGTCCTGGTCAAATGAAGAGCCATGCTGAGGCCAGCATTGTCCCATGGTTAGTTATTTTGAAGACCAGAATTTTGTTGGGTTGTGTTAGTTATAATTAAATTGCCCAAGTATTAAGACGACTGAAAGTTGACAATATTTACTGCACAGAATAAACCAGCAAAAAAAGTTATACAGTGTAGGGTTAGGAATAATATTAGTATGCCAAGTGGAGCACGATAAATCCATGATAATCAATCCTAGGGATGCAAAATGGTGCAGAATCACTCTTGATAGCCGTTTGTTTTTTTTTTTGTGGTTAAATTTTGAGTAGGATTAATGCTGGAGTGTGGATTTTTTTTTAAGTAAAGCTTTTGCTTAGATTTGCTGTCAAGATGCTTTGTATCCTGCTTGGATTGCCATTGTTTAAAGTAGGAAGGTAACTAGAATTTAAATTGCATATGCAAGCCCATCAAGTTTGTTACCCAGTTAATTCCTGCACTAATAGAGGTTTTCTCTTCCTCTTTAGGTGTTGCACTGCTACCATTTGTTGATGAACGGCGGCTTAGAGCAGCTCTGGAAAAGGTTTATGCTGATCTCACTCTGGATGAAAGTAAGTTTTAGTGATCATTCTGAAATTTGGAACGTAAAGCTTTTTTTAAAAAAAAACAAATAAATGCAGATAATTGATTCAGTTTAACTATTTCACATTGGAGAATTATTTTCAAAATATTGATTTAGTGAAAATAGCTTACTTTGAACTTTTAAGATCTTTTGGTACTAACTTTAGCAAATAAACATGGCATAATTAAATCAAGAATATTTGAATATCAAGAAATATTTGAATTGAATTAAATAAGAATCTTAATTGCAGTTCGAAGAAATAGCCTCGGAAGCGACGTGATATTTGTTGGAAAGCACCACAAGGTATTCGATTTCATTGTCGAGTTGCAAAATAGTGAGGCTCAGGTAAGTGTGAAACATTGAATCCCTATTGATGTTTGCTGGCTTTTTATTTCCATGATATAGTCCGAGCCTTTCAAAACAAAATTTGTGGTTATAGGGTGTTGAGATGCCTCCTGAGCTTTGCCATGGTATAAAAGGTCTTCTAACATTGAAAAATGATTTGATAAAACCAGGAAAGTAAGTGCTTATTTTATCAAAATACTTCTTTGTATTATAAAGAGCCTAAATGTGTAATGTAGTAAGTGCTGTCATGTAAATGTACCAGTCTTGATTGTGAATTTAGGTGGAGGAAAAGATGTGCCTGAGATTTTTGCAAGATTCGTTAAGCAAGTGTAGTTTTTTTTTCAGAAAAATAGCCAACATTTGTATACTTGTGTGTAGAAATACACTCAATGCTCAATTGTGGACGATAGGGTTGAGATCCCGAATTGCCAACCGTCAAAACCAGTTTTCAATCTCCTGTGCATTAACCTGAACCTAGTCTTGACAGGAAATGCTGTTTCATGTGTGCTTATAGGGATGGTTATTTGCAGGGTAGGGCAAAGAGGAAGGATAAAAACTTGTATCTGTTTTGCCATGTCCACATAAGTTTGATTCATATGTAAAGTTGATCATTTTGTATTCAAGATTATTTTATTGTCATGCAATAAAACAAAAGATGTGATATTGCACAAAATTTCCTCTAGTCTACCATAAGGCAGACAAGGATGAGCTATCAGCATAAATTGCCTAGCATCCTTGCAATCGGAGAAGAAGAAGCAAAAGCGAGGATCCCCCCCCCCCCCCCCCCCCCGCTCACAAAGTCACTGAGTGTCCATAGATCCACCTCCAGCACTCCCGTGGTCTCCCAGCCACACAGCCTTCAGTCCAAGCCATTGGCAACCTGAGCTCCAGATCCAAGCCTCTGATGCGATCAGGAAGACTCCAGCACCTTTTGTGTCCTATCACTTCACAGTTCCGATACCTTCAGCCAGTCTCTGGCAGTCCGCAGCTTGGTATGAGTCCTTGGTCCACAGTTGCCTGTAGCCTGCATGGGTCTATGCCTCACGTTACCAACAGCCTGCTGTCTCACTGTTCTTCACCTGAGAGCCTCTCACATGGGTCATCTCTGCTTCTCCTTCTCAAATGGGTGGGGGTGGTGATCTCTGTGTTTTCTGGTGTCCTGCACCCAGTTCTCTGCTTCCCTGCAGTTTGCAACACCTTAAGGCTGCTGCTGTAAATAGGCATTGCCATCTTGGGTCCAGACGCAGGATCTTAAAATAAATCACTGTCAGCTCCTCTAATGTGCCATGTAAAGCCTGTATAGAGCCATTGGTATTTGGACTGAGCATGGTACATGTTGGAGGAGAGAAGAGGGAAAAAAAGCTGAGAAGGGATAGTAATCATTTGGGATGTTCTGAATTTGAATGCTGGCTAATAAATTACTTGTAAAAGTCAAACACCTTTGGCATTAGACTGCATAATTTGTATATTTTCCCATAGGGTGGTAGATTCTCCTATTCCAGCATTGAATAACATTGTTGAGAATAATGTATGCAGGTGAGTGAATATTTATTTGTTCTACTTGCTGAAGTTTCTAGTCATTGGTCCATTCTGCTTTGATGTATATAATAAAAAAAAGAAATCTTCCTAATGCAAGCTTCTCCCTGCCTGCTTATAGTATACTATTCAAGGATCCTCAGTTTGAAGACAACTACATATTCAAAGCTGCTTTATTACCTACTGCAGTGTAAGTATTATCTTTGGGTGAAAAAACATTTGAAGGGGAGTTGAGTTTTTATAGTATTCACAAAAATAGGCTAATACTTTTCTGTTTAACAGTGTTCAACATACTTGTAAGTAACAATAACTCCTGACTAAACTTCCACTGGTTTTTCCTCATGGGCCCATGTGCAGATAGATAATTTGAGCTGGGTTGGAAATGGTTCTTTTAATAGCTTGGATAGAGTGATTAAAATACTTTACTGATCACTGTCAATTAATGCATGCTCAATGTGTACTTGAAATATTTCCTCTTTGTGCTGTACATAATTCAGCAGTGCTGTGTATGACATGCTGGAAAAGAAAATGCTTCTACTAGCTTTCAAGTGACAACTTCAGAGGGAGGGAGGGAAAATATTTTTGCACAAGGTGAAGGGAGAAATATGAAGAAGACTTGAGATTTTACCAAGCTTTTTCAGCCTGCCTTGCTTTAATTTTTAATTTAAATTTGGAGACCCAGCATGATAACAGGCCCTGCTACCACATAAGCCAGTGCTGGTCAACTGCACCCAATGCGACCAATTAAACAATAAACGTCTTTGGAACATGGCAGGAAGCTGAAGCATCCGGTGGAAACTCTTGCAAACATGGGGAGAGCATTTATTTTTTTTTTAATCCTTTCACTAAGCAGTGACTTGAAACCTAGATTGTTGGTGCTGTAATAATGCACCCTGTACACCCTGTACACCCTGTACACCCTGTTTTTGTACATCACCCTGTACAAAAACAAAGGCGAGAAATCAGACTGCTCAAACTACAGGGGAATCACGTTGCTCTCCATTGCAGGCAAAATCTTCGCTAGGATTCTACTAAATAGAATAATACCTAGTGTCGCCGAGAATATTCTCCCAGAATCACAGTGCGGCTTTCGCGCAAACAGAGGAACCACTGACATGGTCTTTGCCCTCAGACAGCTCCAAGAAAAGTGCAGAGAACAAAACAAAGGACTCTACATCACCTTTGTTGACCTCACCAAAGCCTTCGACACCGTGAGCAGGAAAGGGCTTTGGCAAATACTAGAGCGCATCGGATGTCCCCCAAAGTTCCTCAACATGATTATCCAACTGCACGAAAACCAACAAGGTCGGGTCAGATACAGCAATGAGCTCTCTGAACCCTTCTCCATTAACAATGGCGTGAAGCAAGGCTGTGTTCTCGCACCAACCCTCTTTTCAATCTTCTTCAGCATGATGCTGAACCAAGCCATGAAAGACCCCAACAATGAAGACGCTGTTTACATCCGGTACCGCACGGATGGCAGTCTCTTCAATCTGAGGCGCCTGCAAGCTCACACCAAGACACAAGAGAAACTTGTCCGTGAACTACTCTTTGCAGATGATGCCGCTTTAGTTGCCCATTCAGAGCCAGCTCTTCAGCGCTTGACGTCCTGCTTTGCGGAAACTGCCAAAATGTTTGGCCTGGAAGTCAGCCTGAAGAAAACTGAGGTCCTCCATCAGCCAGCTCCCCACCATGACTACCAGCCCCCCCACATCTCCATCGGGCACATAAAACTCAAAACGGTCAACCAGTTTACCTATCTCGGCTGCACCATTTCATCAGATGCAAGGATCGACAATGAGATAGACAACAGACTCGCCAAGGCAAATAGCGCCTTTGGAAGACTACACAAAAGAGTCTGGAAAAACAACCAACTGAAAAACCTCACAAAGATAAGCGTATACAGAGCCGTTGTCATACCCACACTCCTGTTCGGCTCCGAATCATGGGTCCTCTACCGGCACCACCTACGGCTCCTAGAACGCTTCCACCAGCGTTGTCTCCGCTCCATCCTCAACATCCATTGGAGCGCTCACACCCCTAACGTCGAGGTACTCGAGATGGCAGAGGTCGACAGCATCGAGTCCACGCTGCTGAAGATCCAGCTGCGCTGGATGGGTCACGTCTCCAGAATGGAGGACCATCGCCTTCCCAAGATCGTATTATATGGCGAGCTCTCCACTGGCCACCGTGACAGAGGTGCACCAAAGAAAAGGTACAAGGACTGCCTAAAGAAATCTCTTGGTGCCTGCCACATTGACCACCGCCAGTGGGCTGATAACGCCTCAAACCGTGCATCTTGGCGCCTCACAGTTTGGCGGGCAGCAGCCTCCTTTGAAGAAGACCGCAGAGCCCACCTCACTGACAAAAGGCAAAGGAGGAAAAACCCAACACCCAACCCCAACCAACCAATTTTCCCTTGCAACCGCTGCAATCGTGTCTGCCTGTCCCGCATCGGACTGGTCAGCCACAAACGAGCCTGCAGCTGACGTGGACTTTTTACCCCCTCCATAAATCTTCGTCCGCGAAGCCAAGCCAAAGAATAATGCACGAACTACTGTGCTCACCTTGATGGAAAACTGTGTACAAGGGAAAATAGTTGATAAAGGTTAAATGGTACGCAATAAGGTTATTAGTAATACAAAGGCTAGGTAAAAATTCTGATCAGGCATGACAAACCAAAAGGATTGCTATTAGAGGGCTGTGAGTTTAAACAGGTGAGTGTAATCTGATGTAATAGAAGTAGGAATGAAAAAGGAAACTTTGAGTCAGAGGGCATAGAGTGAAAACAGCATGTAGAGATGTAATATTCTGTTGGTCAAACAGGAGCTTGCTCTTCACAAATGACCACTTTGGCATCTGTGAAAAGTGAAAAGTTCATTCCTCATCAGTAGATGCAGAGCACATGACAGCACAGTACAGGCCCGTCGGCCCACAGTGTTGTGCTGGCCTATATTTTTAAAACTACTCAACAAACTAAACCTTCCGTACCTCACACACTACTTAATCCTCTCTTTTTCTTGCATCCGTGTACCTGTCCTTTAAATGTCCCTGTAGTACCAATCTCCAGTGCCATTTCAGGCACCACTACACTGTAATTTATTTTTTTTTAAAACTCCCCTCTCCAGTCTCCCCTGATCTTTTCTCCCCTCACCTTAAACAGATGCCCTCTGATATTTGCTCTTTTCGCTCCAAGAAAAAGGTGCTGACTATGTATCTTATCTATGTGTCTCATAATTTTGTAAACTTCTAAGTCACCTCTCATCCTTCTTTGAACAAAAAAGGGTAAAGCCCTAGATCTGTTAACCTTGTTTCATAAGACATGTTCTCCAATCCAGGCAACATCCTGGCAAATCTCCTTTTCACCCTCGGAACACAATATTCCAAGTGTGGTCTTACCAGAGTTTTAGAGAATTACAAGAGTTCCTGGCTCTTGAACTCAATCTCTGACTAATGAAGGCATGCACTACCATAAGCCTTATCTACCCCATCAACCTGAATGCAACCTTGAGAGATGCATGAATTTGGACCCAAAGGTTCCACTGTTCTTTCATGAGTAGGATTATTGCAGCTGTTACACTAGAGGAGGAATAGTCCTAATGCAATAAATCAAATATTACATAATAAAATTACTAGGGACCATTTTCAGTTGTATAAGTTCTCACTTGGAAATACAAAAGTTGATACAGAGCAGCCAACTTGAAGATACTGAAGAGAGGTTGTCTCTGAATCCATTTGAGTTCTTTAATAATTAACATGCTGAATGGACATGGAGGCGTTGCAGAGATGCATGCTTCTGAACACAGTAGCTTGCATGGATTTGCTAAGGGTTCCAAATAATGACCTATTGGCAGTTGAGTAAATTAGTGAAATGGTTATGCCTATTAGTTGCATAGCTGAGCAAATAGTGCATTGGGGAAAAAAAAGGAAATTGTGTAAAATTTGAAAACTCTATTTGGTCTTCATCTATAATGTTGCATATAATTTAATCCCCTTTTTAAAAATAAATGCTGAAACTTGGGTAGTCTTTTCAGCAAAAAAAGATAAAAGTGCAGCCTAAAAGATGCATTTAAATTGAGGGATTGTGGCTAGCTGCTACAAGCTATGGCTCTGTGGAGCCTATAGCACAGGAGAGGTTATTAGCTGCATGCAGGTTAGCTCAGAAAGAACATACCATTCCCAAAAAGAATGACACGAAACCTAGTTGAGTGTAGTTAACGCTGAGCTTTATTGGACTCAGTCTTGCTTTTATTCTCAAGATGAGGGGCGTGGTCAAAGCCTCCTCAGCACTGATTGGTGTATCTGCAATCTGCTTTATTTGATAGGCCAGATCAGCTCCTTTAGTTGTGGCCGATTGGAGGGCAGCGCTAGGGGCCTCGTGCAGCCTGCTGGATCGTCACGTTCAACCTTCATTTTGTGAGGCACCCCAAGGGGGCTGCCACAGGATTATAGTTCAGAAAATGCAGAAGAGATTTTTTGGTAAATACCAGGGGAATGTAGATTTGTCAGATGGAAGGTTATTAAAATGTGAGACACAGAGAAAGTGGTACAATTAGATTTCCTTGAGAGCTTTCAAAAAATGACACATCTTGAAGTGCAGTGAAGAAAAACCTGTTGTGCAGAACTAAATTGAATCATTCTAAGATCCAGCATTGGCATGAGTGGAATGTTGCCTGAGCTATAAGATGTAATCATGAAATTGTTTCTTTTACAGAAAGCCTCCAAAGGTATTAAAACCAAGTGATTGGGAGCAATCCAATCCAAAACAGCCTTGGAGGCCCAGGCTTGGCTTTAATCCCAGTCGGCAGCAGGTTCACCTCGACCAATCAGCATTTAGAACATTGGGGTAAGTGGCCTATCAGGTCATAAGCGTGAAAGATCGATGAAGCAAATTTTGATCGGCAAGATCATTTCAGCATCTTCAAGACTTGACTTTTGAATGAGCCTGTTTGTGCTTGATTGGGCATGACTTCCTTTCTCTTATTCATAAGAGTTCATTTGAAGTTGACATGTCTTTTTCCACTAAACGGTATTTTGAGAAAATGCATCCCCTGTAGTGTTGAATGATTTATACCCAATGCAGATTGATGTGCATGTCAGTCAATTTTTTGTGTGTGTGTGTCTGTAGCTATTGTCCATTGAAAAATCCTGGTTTCAAATTTAGCTAATTTACATTTAGAAATTCATGATGTCTAAGCTAGTTTTCTTCCATCATTCCAACTTTTGTAGTAAAGCCTGTTCCAAACTCCATTAAAGGATGGATTCAATAAATGCAACTGTTGGGTGGGAACAGTGCCGTCAATGTCTGTTTGCGTTTGATTTTAGATTTGATCCTCTTAACTGGCTTGGACATAAATTAGAATGCAAGTAGGGACCATTTGTAAAGACTTGGGTATGAAGCTATTTCCACCTCATCATCCCCAGCATTCAACATGAATGACATGAACATAATGGCTCATCTCATTTTGGCCATATTTGCTTTTCAATCATTTTTAGCATATAGGTAATGGCTGTTGATTTTAGTACAGGCTGAAGAAGCACACAAGCTCCTGAAATCATTTGGTGTGTTATTTATAATTTACAGTAATGTAGAACTTCTCTGTTCCTATGCATTTAATTATATCCAATCTATGTACCAGCATCTCTAGGGATAGACACTGCATTTCATTAAAATTTATTGCAAAAGGATATGTGATGGTAGCTACTCCACAAACTTTCTTCCCACCTTTCCAACTGCATTCAGATATATTCTTTTCTCCCTTACTTGTGTGATTAGCTTCTTCAATAGACCTTGGTGTAGTGTGCTTCATTATCCAAGTAGAAAGGCTTCTCTTGAATTCCCTCTTTTTTGGTTTTTGGAGGGGGAAATATCCAATATTTATGACACCCAGTTGTAGCTTTTTCTGTAAGTGGGATTTTTTAAAATTCTATTGCATCAAATTTTACCATAATTGAAAGATCTCTTCCAGGTCATGCCTAAGTCATTTTAATACTTGTTCTCAAGTTGATGTGACATTAAGTTCTTGGTTATTAATCATTATTTTTTTTAAAAACTCTACTGTTGTATTGTGGAGTACTTCTGTGAAAATGGTGTTTTTGTTGAGCTTGGCCTCTTGGATATTAACGTGTAGTTTCAGATAATGCAGAGGATTAGGGTGTATACTTGTGAAAATAGTTGACTTCAATTCCAATCACTCAAATCAAAACACCTTAAATTACTTGAAGCAAAATCATCTGGTTTGTATTATATGCACAAGTGTACATATTGTCTCTTTAATTTTGTTTTAGCCATGTTATGTCAAAAGATCGCTCTCAGGGTGTTTACAGTTACACCCCTCCGCCTAGTTATCAACAAGCGAAAAATTCTCGGCCCCCACTGATGAGAGCACCACCATCTCTTACTGTCCCACTGCCAAGTAAGTTGTTTTGTGAACTTGATTGACAGAGTAAGTAGTAATCTTGTCATAAACCAAGGTTAGAAATAGGTTTCTCTTTTACAAATGAAAACAAAATGCAAATAGTTGAATAAGGTTCGAAGTTATGGCCTGGTTACAGTATTTACTCATTGGCCATTGTGGAAAATTAATTGCAAAACTGAAGTTATTTTAATTTCCTTCCATGGCCACCTGCTAGCTGACATTCATGTTTTTATTCCTAATATTTTTCTTCCCCCCCCCCCCCCCAAACCTTTACCACACCAAAGCTTCAGCAAATCCATGATTGGTCCATTCAAAATTAGCAACCAATTCTCCTTCCTTTGCAATGTCTTTAAGTGTGGTAGTGGATCCCTCTTTCTTTAATGCAGACCTTCCCAACAACTATTGATTGGCGCAAGAGCAATATTTTTTTCTTCCCATCCTGACACTATGGCCTCAAACCTTTGGGGGTTTTGCCCTTGATTGAGGACTTTTTGCTAGTTCTGACCATTGGAAACATCTTTTGAAAATGAAGTGGCTCTCTCCACCTTGGTGGTTGATAAATATCTCAGTAGTTCATGAGTAGGAAAGGTTTGCACTGCATAGTGGAAGGAGCCGTCAAAGTGAAATAGTTATGATGTGGATCTTGAATTTATTTTAAATATCTCTTTAAATAGTTCATCTTTTCAAGAGCACACTTTCTTATTGACAGGGTAGTAATGTTAGAACACTTCAAAACCTTCATACCTTTCCTTGTTTTGTTGATCCTTAGTTACTGGGTATGTGTGTATTTATCTGTTAACTGTCAAGATTGTTATCTCTTAAGACCATAAGACTTAATAGTGAAATTAAGCTATTCAGTCCATTGAGTCTGCTTCGCAATTCAAATCATGGCTCATGCATTTTTCCTTTTAACCCCATTCTCCTGCCTTTTCCCCCATCACCTTTGATGTCCTTACTCATCAAGAACTGCTTTAAATATACCCAATGACTTGGCATGCCCAGCAGTATGTGGCGATGAATTCCACAGATTAAAAACCCTCTGACTGAAGAAACAACTTCTCATCTCTAGCCTAAAGAGATGTCCTTTTATTCTGAGGATGTTCTCTGGTCTTAGACTCTTTCACCACTGAACACATCTTTTCGACATCCACTGTTCCAAGCCCATCCAGTATTCAGAATATTTTGATGAGATCCTCCTTCATCCTTTTGAACTCGAGCAAGTATGAGCACAGAATCATAAAATTCTTCATGGAATCTTTTCTGTAAACCTCTGGGCCCTCTCCAAAACCAGCACATCCTTCCTTGGATATGGGGCCCACAACTGTTTGCAATACTCCAAATGTGGTCTGATCAAAGATATCAAGACATCTTTGCCTTTATAGTCCAGAACTCTCAGAATGAGTGGTATTGCATTTGCCTTCCTTAATATTGACTCAACCAGCAAGTTAATCTTTGGGAAATCCCACACTAGGATTTCCAAGTCCCTTTGGGTTTTCGCTTTCTAAATTCTCTCCCCATTTACAAAATAATCCATTGCTTTATTCCTTCTTCCAGAGCGCATGATCATACATTTCTCTGTGCTGTATTTTACTTTGTCACTACTTTACCCATTCTCCCAACCTATCAAAGTCCTTCTGAAGACCCCTACTTCCTCAACACTATCTGCCCCTTCACCTATCTTTGTATTATCCCCAAACTTGTCCTTGGAGCCATCAATTCCATCAACTAAATTACTTAGATAAAACATTAAAAAGTGAAGGACCCAACACTGACCCCGTCAGATCTTCCCTGAAGGAAACCATGTTGACTTCAGCCTATTTTATCTTCAATTTTCCAATATTTTGAAACCTCATCCTTAATGGACTGCATTATTGTACACCACTGAAGCTGAGCTAACTTATCTATTATTTCCTGCCTTTGCTTCCCTCGTTTCTTAAAGACCAGAATGAAATTTTCAATTTTTTACTCCTCTAGAGCCATTCCTAAACTAGCGATTCACGGGGATGGCACAGGGGTTTGAATATGGCACTTTCTGTAAGTAGTTTCTCTGTTCTTCCCTAATCTGCGAAGGTTTCCTCCCACCCTTCAAAATGTACCAAGGATTGTAGGTCAATTAGGTGTAATTGGGCGGCACGGGCTCGTGACTGAAAGGGTCTGTTACCATGCTGTATATAAAAATGAAAAATTTAATTTTAAATTCCCGAAAGATCATAGCTAATATGTTCACAATCTCTTTGGCTCATTTCTGACCCCTGACTCTCAAATTTCTGGTACATCAGCGGTGTCTTCCACAGTTAATATTGATGCAAAATAACTATTCCGTTCATTTACCATTTATTTGTTCTCCATTACCTTTACTCCAGTGTTATTTTCCATCAGTCTAATATGCACTCTTGCCGCTCTTTTACTTTCTATACATCTGAAAAAACTTATGGTGTCGTCTGTTCTGTCGATGGCTAGTTTACTTTCATATTTCATCTTTTCTCCCCTTATTGCTTTTTTTTGAGGATGCATTGTTTTTTTAAAAAAGATACTAAATCCTTCAACTGATTTTTTTTTGCAATACTGCATACCTTCTCCTGCTTTTATACTGACTTTGACTTGTCTCGTCAACCATGGTTGTGCCTCACGCTCCCTTTGGAATGCTTCTTCTTTAGGATAAAATAATCCTCTATCTTTCATATTATTCTAGAAACTTCTGTTGCAGCTATATTGTCTACCCTGTTAGGGTTCCCGTTCAATCAACTCCTCTCTCTCGTGCCTTTCTGTCTTGTAATGCCAAAAGATCTGATTTTAGCTGCTTCTTTTCAAACTACAAAGTGAATTGTATCATATTGTGAACACCACTTCCTCAGAGCTCTTTTACCTTAAACCCCCAATCAAGTCCACTATAGCACCAAATGCAGAATTACCTGTTATTGGTGAGCTCGACCACAGCTGCTCTTTTTATATATATATATGTATATATATATATATATATATGTATATATATATATATATATATATATATATATATATATATATATAAAAAAACATCTTGTAGGTATTCCACAATTCCTTCTCTTGGGATCTGGCCCCAACCTGATTTTTTTTTTCCCCCAGTCTACCTGCGTGATGAAGTTCTCATGACTGCTGTTAAATTTCCTTTTTTACATAAGGAAAATACTCAGAAATGCTGGAGGAATGCAGCCGGTCATTTAGCATCCAAAAGAGCAAAGAGATATATTGCTGATGCTTCAGGATCCAGGTCAACAAAAAGTGTTAATTGGGTATGATAAGGGATGAGTTAAGACTATATTTGTGCAAAGGGAAACCAAGCCAGAGGAAGCAATGAGGAAGAAGTGGGGGGGGTTTAACGGAAACCAGTAAGTTGATATTAATGCCATCCAGTTGGAGGGTGCCCAGTTGGAAGATGAGGTGTTGTTCCCCACCTCAATTTACAGGTGGTCTCAGTCTGGCAATGAACAAGACCATGGGTAGACATGTCAGCAAGGGTGTTGAAATGGGTGGCCACTGAGAGATCCAAGCTATTGCGACAAACAGAGTCGAGGACCTCAACAAAATGATCTTCCAGTCTGTGTCCAGTCTCTTTGATGTAGAGGAGACCGCAACGGGAGCACGGTTACAGTAAATGACCCCTGTAGATTTACATTTCTTCTTTAGGATAAAATAATCCTGTATCTTTTGTGAAATGTTGCTTCACTTTGAAGGACTTTTTGGGAACCCGAATGGTGGTGGTGGAAGTGAATGATATCCTGTGGTCACAGGAGTAGGTCCCAATTGAATGATTGATGGGGAGGGAGGAGTGGACAAGGGGGATGTGGAGGAAGCTCAGAAATGGTGCGTCCTGGCAGAGGGGAGGAAAGGGATATAAATTTTTAGTGGTGGGATTAGGTTGTAGGTGGGGGCAGAGGAGGCCAGGGTCGATATACAGGTAATGGAGGATATGCAGGTGAGTGCTGAATTGATAGTGAGAGAGGAAAAGCCACGTTGTTTGAAGAATGATGACACCTGATGATCTGGCATGAAAGTCCTTATCCTGGTGTAGATGCGACAGAGACAGAAGAATTGAGGGAATGGAATTCTTACAGGGGACAAGGTGAGAAGAGGTATAGTCGAGGTAGCTGTGGGAGTTGATAAATTGGTAGAAGAATACTGTTGATAGTTTGTCTCCCAAGATGGAGACTGAAATTGAGGAAAGGGACATTGTTGCTCAAGATGGTCAGGATGGAAGTTGGCTGGAAAGTGGATGAAAGCAACAAGCTCATCATGGGGACCGCAGCACTAAAGTAGTCATCGATGTAGCGGAGGAAGAGTTGAGGGGCCTTTCCTATGTAGGCTTGTAGCATGGATTATTCCACGTAATCCACCAAAAAGGCAAGCATAGCTGAGGCCTGTACGGGTACCCATGGCTACCCCTTTGACCTAGAGAAAGTAGGATGAGTCAAAGGAGAAATTATTGAGGGTGAGGGCATTCTGCCAGCCGGAGGAGGATGGTGATGGATGGGAACTGGTTGGGTCTATCGTCCAGAAAGAAACGAAGGGCTTTGAAGCCTTCAGTATGGGGAATGGAGGTGTATTGGGATTGGATGCCCATGATAAACATGGGGCAATCAAGTTCAGGATACTGGAAGTTGAAGTGATGGAGGGTGCGTGAAGTGTCCCTGATGTAGGTGGGGTGGGACTGGATCGGGGAGGACAAAACAGTTGAGGTAAGCGGAGACCAATTCAGTGGGACAGGAGCGCACGGCCACAGTAGGTCTGCCAGGACCATTGGATTTGTAGATCTTGGGTAGGAGGTAGAAATGGGCAATGTGGGGTTGGGAAATAACCAGTTTGGAGGCCATGCCAGGGTGATGACCAGAAGTGATGAGTTCAGAAATGGTGCGTGATGAGCTTTGGTGGGGTCCTGTTGGAGGGGTAAGAAAGAGATGTCTGAGAGTTGTTGTCTGGTTTCTGCCAGACAGAGGTCAGTGCACCAGACCACAACAGCGCCACCCTTGTCTGGAGGTTTGATGGTGAGGTTTGGATTGATGCAAAGAGAATGGAGGGCCAGACTTTCCAAAGGGGTGTGGTTGGAATGAGTGCTGGGAGTAGTGAAGTCGATACGGTTGATGTCACGCTGGCAGTTGGAAATACTGTATAAAGGTCCAGAGTAGGCAGGAGACTGGAATGAGATGTCCAGGAGGAGGAAGAAGGTTTAAAGTGGGAGAAGGGATCAGTTGTGGGGGGTGGAGAATCATAGTTGTGGAAATAGGCGTGGAGACAGAGCCAAGAGAAGAAAAGTTTAGCATCATGGTATGCGCAGAACTCGTTGAGGTATAGGCAAAGGGGGACGAAGGTTGGAATTTGCACCTTACGTCCTGACTGCTACTTGATGGCCTGTATGCAATCCCAATAAGGACTTTGAAGTTTCTTAACTCTACCTACAAGGATTCTACATCCTCTGATCCCATGGCTTTGATTTCATTTTTTTTTATGATCATCAAGGCCACCCCATCCCCTCTGAATTGATGGGAAGTGTATCCTTGGATGTTTAGCTCCCAGCCAAGGTCCTCCTTCAGGCATGTCTCTGTTATGCCAACAACGTCGTACCTGCCAACTTCTAACTGCCCTTCATGCATTCAAATAGCACAGCTTCAATTTTGTGTTCATCACCCTTCTCCCCTTCTCAGAGTTACTGTGAGTTTAAATTTTTATCTTTTTATAAACTTTCTGTCTCCTCTTTTATTCAGTAAAATTGAATAACTTCTCTCACCCCAATTAACATTGAACACTGATGGTTAGTTGCTTTTGTTCAGTTGAAATTTAAAAGTCCAATTTTTCAGGTTGGATACATCTGGTCAGTTTTGACATGTTAAGAATTCAAAACGGGAGGTATGGTGTTTTTTTTTATTAAAAGGGATAATGTTCAGGTGTGTCTGATTAGATCTCATCAGTATAATTTGTATACAGCTAATGTGTTTTAAGTTTTTTTTACATTTCTTGCACTCAGAATTCAGTTGCAATCTCTTGTTAAAATTTATTAAACATGATATTTTCTGTCATTGATTAAATTTGATTAAGTTTCTAAAATCTGTTCAGACAACTGGAAAATTATTTCAGGATTTTTTTTGTTCATTTAATTAATGGCAGTCGTACAGAATGTATCAATGTAATTAGAATGCTTTGTTTTCCTTTAAAAAGAAAAGAATTCTGAATATAATGGCTATATTAAAGAAAATTGAGTTGTAAACCAGATTGATCTCTTTTTAACAAGCTGCACTTTCAAATATACACACACTTAATTTGCATAACATACAGTAGATATGCACATTTTAACATCCATTCAGGCAGCGTCTGACCACGTATGTCTATGGTCCCATAATTATTCAGTTACCGTGACTAATCTGCAACAATTTTGTTTTTTAAAAAGTGATCACTAACTATATACCCCAAAACTGATCCGACTGCCCTGCTCTCTCCCCACAACCCTGTGATGGTCCCCACACTGATCCCGACTTACAAATAAAATGCATCCCACATAGCTTCGCTAAGTATATCATGTGGTGTGCGCACAACATCCACTTCGCACAACACCCAATTTCACAGCGTATTGTGGACGTTAAGCGGCATATATTTGTAGATTGTATATATTTGTATATTGTATCAACAGCCAAATGTCAGTTGGACAAGGGTGCTTTCAAATGATTTCACTCTTGTAACTTTTTGACATTTGTTAAATGATTATACTGATTTAAGCACTTGGAGGAAATTATGTTACCATGAATCAGGGATCCTATTGTCTTGTTTGGTAGCCATTGTCGAAGATAATGTGATTATATGGCTGTGCAGTCTTTTCCTTTGTTAGAGTGTATATTAGTTTCATTTACATGTGTTTCTGTTGTTTAGTTCATAGAATTGATGTATCCTTTTGATTCTGGTTCTTAAATTTTTATGTAATTTTTGCTTCTGAAAATTCCCACACTGCTTGAGTCCTATTTTGGCATTATAAAACATTTAAATTGAAAATGTTAGTTCAGTAATACAACTTGCTTTATGCTACTGTCATGCACTAACCAACCCCACACCCTTGCTCTGTCTGCAGAAAATAACGTCAAAGGTTAGTGGTGCTGAGAATTGGTTATAGATAGTAGAAGGTCAGTTCAGTCAATCAGAATGTTGCTGCTTTTTAACCCCCTTCTACCCTAAAATACATGTTGTAGGTGTTTCCATCAACAGTCTTTGATTTGATTGGGATTTTTCAGTCTACGTAGTGCTGATGAATTGTCTGAGTGCTGATAAACTTGTGGGAGTCAAGTGCAGCCTGCAAGCACTCGATGTGAATAGCATATTTGGTTTTTGCAATCGAAAACTGAATCTAATTTATGACATGTTTTCCATTTCATTAGAGAAGCTCACCAATTGACTGCATTTGAAAATTGGTTTTGATTAGCGCAATCAGTAAACATCAAGGCCTTTACTGATTGTCACCCTGATTAGAAGAGTTTTCATTTCACAGTGGAAATATTAACAAGCATAAAAAAAATGGTCTAATAGGGTTGAAAAATGATGAGTTGGCCTCTCCACAATTTAGTCAATTGCATCAAGCGACATTTTTTAAAATTTAAATAAAATGGTGCTTTTGGGTATGTCCTATTTTCTTGCAATATATCCTGTTCCACCAGAGCTATATTGAGGTATCAATTTTGCAGATTGATGGCTTAAATTCATTCAGTATTCACCAAAAACTGTTCAAGAAAGGTGCAGTGATTCTCCAAAACCCAGTCTTCATTAAAAGTCATGAATTCTCACTCACATAGATCTGAATCTTAACAAGTGATCAAAGTTATGTATAGAGTTTCTGTAATTGGGAAATATTGCCAGAAATTTCATGCATTATCTTCTTTAATGTGGTCATTTCAGTTGTTAATAATACTATTAAAATTACAAACTTATTTTGCAGCCTATCACTAACGACTATTGTATTTACCATTTTAATTATTTATTCTTTTATCACCTTTCCAGAAATTTTGTTTTTATAAATTAGAATTAATCTGGGACATCTTGAGATGTTTTACTGACCTTGCACTGCATAGATAAATGCATCTTTCAACGTGTCATGGTCTGTAACTTCATTACAAAATTGCTATGTATGTCTTTGCTGAAGTTTAATTTAGTTGCTTCAGAATATGAACCGAGTTGGTCACATTTCCAAGTGTTGCGAATGTAAGTTGGGTGATGTATGGGATTGATTGTTGCTTTGCTTATGGCATATTCATTGGTTGCACAATCACGACCCAATGATTATAGTGCAGGATTGGAGGCATCCGAAGAAAACTAGAGTCCCGGAGAGGTACAAACAGGCCCTTCAGCCCACTTATACTAATACTACATTTATATTTTTTAATGTTCTTTGAGGAATTTTACCCAGTAAGGGAGAAGGGCATTGTGGCTGGCACTGAGGAATCATCCAAATTGAGAAGGTGCAAACTATCCACTTTCCAACTCGGATGGCGACAAAATACAACCCGTGGTTGAACTGATTAATAGTGCACAAACTTTTCATCTTCATTCTTTTTCTAGTTTCACTTTGTCGTCATTATTTAAAAGTTGTACTGTGACTTCTGGTTTAAAAGTTATGCTGTGACTTCTGGTTGCCAGCTGCCAACTTAACAGGTGGTGATTTGAGCTATAAAAATATAGTTTGCCTTTCATTTTTAAGGGATAAATGAAGTGGGAGAAACCTCAATCTGTCATGGCAACTGTTGGAATATTTAGCGAGAACAGTTTCTGTTATGTGAATCTTGGCTGTACTGATGCACCCTGGAAAATCCATCACTGCACATTTCTATTTCAAATGATATTCATACCTCTGGTTAAAATGTTCCGTTCATGATCTGACATTTGAGAGTGAGATGGGGCTTTTAGATGGTTGTGAACCAGTTCAATTACATTATTAAACATTTTTTTAAAAAACACCAGTAATTTAACCAGATATGTTTTGCTTGTAATAAAAACAAGGTGCAGAAATTTTCAGTTGGTCAGGCAGTTTCTGTGGAGAGAGAAACATGGTTGATGTTTCAAGTAAGTGATCTTTCATCAGATGAAAGGTTATCAAACTGAAACATTATTTGTTTTTCTCTTTCCACAGATTGTGTGACTTGAACACTTCCATTATTTTCATTTTTAAAATTTTGAATATCCAGCATCAGGACTGCTTTGCTCTAAGGGCGACCCACATTGTGACAGTTCCAGCTATTCCATGGGATGACGCTTATATTTGCAAGTTACTTAGAAATGGCAAGGTTGTTGATAAGAAGCATTTTGTTTGTTTAGAAATGAAAAGAAACTCAACAGTGGCATGGTTAGAGTAGCAGCTAGCACACTGCTATTACAGCATTGTCTGACACTGTATGATTTTTCCATGTCGGCATGGGTTTCCTCTGGATGCTCCAGTTTCCTTCCATCCATCAAAACCTATGGGGATTGTAGGGTAATTGGGGTATTTTGGTGGCAGAGGCCAGAAATTACAAACTTATTTATCAGGTTACCATGCTGTATGTCTAAATTAAATTTAAAATAATTTAGAGGGGTGGTTTGATTTCTGAGGGCATAGTACAAGGACTGACTGGGAGATTGGAAGGCAGTTGAATTGGTTTAATCCCCAGTGGATGTCTTTAGTATAAGAAATGATGGTTATAAGAAAAATGGAAACCGAGGACCCAAGGGCAAATATCAACAATGGACTTGGAACGAGTTAGTTGCACAAGAATTTATTATGTTTCTTGCATCTTTTTATGAATGGCTCAACAGTATTGGCTGGACAAAATTCTTGGTTTCATGAAGCTGTAATCATCTTGAGAAGATTTGTTTTTCAGATTACACAACTAAAGCATGCTCCTCCTTCGAAACTCATTTGTTAAACATTGTTTTCAAAGAAGCTACCAATTTTGATTGACTTGTTCAGTGTAATTATAGAAAGTCCAGAAAATAATTGATTTGTTTAAAGTCCATATGATGCTTTGCATTCTTTGCATGGCAATAGGGTTGTATGAAGCAGGTGTACAGTGCAGATAACTGAATCTTCTCCCATTTAGCATCCTCTCGCTTTTAAGAAGTTCAGCCTTAATGAAAAATTGTGCATTTCCATGGAAATTAATGGAATATGGTGTGTAATTTGAAAAATGATGGTGATTTCAGATCGACTTGCACTGGTTAACAATTCATAGTCTGAACTACCTTTTACCATTTGCAGTGAAAATATCAATGTGCTCCCACAACACGACAATAAGTTGAGTGAGCCAACTGGTTAGAGCCATACTAATCCATGATTATTTAAAGTCTGAAATTTCTCTCACTGAGGCACATTTCCAGCAAAGTCACACGCCATTGGAAAATCAAAACCTGCAAGGTTTTGTGCAAACGGTCCATAATTTAATCAAAGTATTCTGGAAACAAAATAAAAATACAAGTGGCATAATTGTATTGTGCGACATGAATGTTCAGTTGTGTTTCTTCTGAGAACTCCAATTGTTTTCTCTGAGGATGATTTGCTCTGTACTTTCCAGGGCTGTCAAGATTGATGCCCGATTTGTCATTATATCCAAATGAAATATCTTCTATAATTCCACTTAAACTAGTAACTTTGATGCAAAATGAGTCCTGTTTTGAAGTAACCAAGTATGCAGTGATACCAAATATCAGCACTTCCTATGTTTAATTGATGAGGTGTTCATTGAATATATCTGCAACAAAGTACTCAATGGAAGATTGGTATCTCCAGAGTAGGAAGATTTGTTAGTAAGTGCAATGTTATGTGTTTGTTGCTAATCTAAACTCCAGGTCTGATATCGGAGCACACAGCAGGAGAGAAAGGAGTGAGGGATAAGAAAGCATTGCAGTATATTTGTTATCTAGGAGTGTGCCTGACTATTGATCTCTGTTGTTGCAAGGCACAGAAAGGAAGCTGAGGTTTGAAATTACTTGCATTAATGGTCCACGATCTTGTAATTGCTGTTTGTAACTGTCAAGACTATTTAATGCTGAACCACTGGGCTAATTTTCAACAATTAACATTGAATATTATGCATGTTGTGTTAAATCTGGCGGTGTTCCTTTTTGTGAACAAGGTCAGGCAAAATTGAATGATGCGCTTAATACGTTGAAAAACAAGGTAGTACAAATAATTGAAAGCAAATTCGAGCCTTGTGTGAATTTGTGCACATCAAGGTGAGATGATTGAGATGGAGGCGGAACACTTGCCATTTTGGAAACTTGGGACTAGCATCAAGTATTTTCCTGTCATTGTGGTGCAGCAAGTTGAGCAGCAGGGAGTATTTTAGATGGTGGCTCGGCACAACTTAGGAATATCCACTTGTGTGTGGCTTTGAGTTTTTCTCTTTCAAAATTTGAAATAGTTTCATTGCATAAATGTTACATGAGAATAAAATAGAATATTAAAAAATATTATAGAATAATACACATGGTATTGTAATCTGTTACAATAAAAAGTGGGGGGGGGAATCATTAAACTACTATTTTACTTCTCTAACCCCCCCCCCACCCCGCTAAGAGTTCTAACCAACTTCTACAGTAGTTTTAGTTTTGCATTGCTAATAACTAGCTGCCTCATCCAGTGTCCTATCTTGTTGAACTTTAAAAACTTGACTGAGATTGTGCTGACTATCTTTAACCACCCCTTGTCATCCAAGTGCATGGATATCTTCTCCCTCAGAATACTATTGAGTAACTTGGTAACAATAGATGCCAGGGTCACTGGCTTATAGTTCCCAGGCTTTTCCTTGCACCCTTTCTTGAACAAAAGCATAATATCTGTTACATTCCAGTTTTCTGGCACTCACCTGTACTGAATGACTCAGAAATCTCAGCCAGGGCACCTACAATTTCCTCTATAGCATCCCACATTGTCCTCTGATATATTTGAATACATCCAAGTGATTTGTCTACTTCTATGCACATTGGGGTTTCAGCACTTGATCATAATATTGAATGTTTCCTCACAATGAGAAGAGAGAAATACTCAGAGAACCTTGCCCATCTCCTGCGGCTTCACTCACAGCCAAATATCCCAAGCTTCCTTATTCTTGTATGGCTAACCCTTCACTCCAATAGGAAAGTGCATGTCCTGGACTCTTATCAACACACTTTAAAAACAAAACATCATTGTTCCAAAACATTCCACTTCCTTGAACAACCTCCTCTAATTCACTTGAGCTGGTTCTTGTAGCTTCAAAGTCAGCCTTGCCCCAATTCCAAATTTCAACTTGTGGTCCTGCCTTATCTCTCCAATGATGTCTTAAACATAATAGAACAATGGTCACTGGTGCCCAAAGGCTCCCCTACTGAGGTTAGATGAGATTAAAAACTCAAGGATATGGATTAAAGGTGAAAGGAAAAGCTCAAAGGGAATATTAGGGGGAACTTCTTCATGTGGAGCATGGTGGGAGAGTGGAATGAGATACCCGTTGAATTTGTAAGTGCAGGCTCAATTTTGACACTTAAGAAAATTTGGACATGTACATGGATGGGAGGAGTATGGAAGAATATGGTCTGGGTGCAGGTCAGTGGACTGAGCAGAATAATAATTTGCCACAGACTAGAAGGGCTGAAGGGTCTCTTTCTGTGGAGTCGTGTTCTGTGGTTCTATCCACAAGTAGTTCATCCACTTGCTCTTCACAATTTCCCAAGACTAGATCAAGTGTTGCCCTCTCCCTTGTTGGACTCTACTATTGCCAAAGGAAACTTTCGTGAACACATTTGACACAATTACTTCCCTAGTTAATATTTGGAAAGTTAAAATTCTCTGCTCTGACAACATTATTTGACCTAAAGTTGGCAGCAATCTCCTGGCATATTTGCTCTTCTAATTCTGTTGACGATTGGTGGGGGTGGGGTCCGAAGTATACTCCCAGCAAGATGCTTATGCCTTTCTTGCTCCTCAACTCCATTCATATAGCCTCACCAGTTGGCTCATCTGTAATGTTATCTCTGATCATGGTTGTAAGTTCCTCCTTTAGCAATAACTCAACATCCTTTTTTTTATTGTTTCATCCCAACCTCTGATCCTCCTGAGTGTTGGGCTGTCACTCCTGCCCTCTCGTAACCATGTTTCCACGAAGGCTATCACATCCCATGTTAATCCATGCTCTTAAGTTCATCTTCCTTGCTTGACCAGCCTCTTGCATTAAAACAGGTGCAATTTAAACCAACAGTTCTTCCTTGTTCCCTACTCTTTTTTTAATATACTGCCTCTCTCCTGCAGAGAATCCCATTCCTCCTGCCAATCTAATTGAAACCCACCCATGTAGCATGAGCAAACCTGCCTGCCAGGATGTTGGTCTCTCTCTAGTTCAAGTGCAATCTGTTCCACTTGAACAGGTCGCCTCTCACCAGAAGAGATCCTAATGATCTAAAAATCTAAATCCCTGCCTCTTCACTAGCTCCTCAGCCAATAAATCACCTGGTATTTCATATTTCTGGGCTCACTAACATGTGGCACTGGAAGTAATCCAGAGGTCACTACCCTTGATATACTACTTCTTGACCTCTTGCTGAACTGTCTGTATTCATTTTGAGGGCCTTATCCCTTTACCTCTGTTTATACTAAGATCTCTAGCTTTGCACCCCCTCACCCCACCACAGGAATGTTCTTCAACTGCTAGGTGACATCCTTGACACTCATCCAGAAGGCAACACATGATCTCGGCATCTCTGTGTCCACAGCATCTCATTCCGTATTGCAGCTGCAGATTCTCCTGTTTTATCGCCCTTACTTAGTCTCCTATCACTATCGCCCTGCCTGCACCCTTGCCACTGAACCTCAGAAAGAGATGCAGTGCCACTGACCTGTCTGCTTCTGCTGACCCCCTAAAAGGTCATTTCCCCAAAAGCATCCAAAGCAGTATTCCTATTTGTGAAGGGAAAGGCAACAGGAGAACCGTCTATGCTCTGCTTACATCCCTTGCCTCTCCTAGTGGTCACTTATCTATCTGCTGGCTGCCCCTTGGGCATGATCATCTATGATGCTCTGAACATCTCAGATAATCCCAGGTGCATCCAACTCCAGCTCCAGTTCCTTGACCCTGTCTGCCATGAGCTGTAGCTTAGTACACTTTCCATAGATGTTGTCAGCAGCAATCCTTGACTTGACGCATCGGGCAGGAAGAGCATTCCACTTCCCTGACTGCTACTCGGCCTACAAAGTTTTTAAGGCCCTGCCACATACTCTGCTCACTGAAGCTTCAGAGACCCACTAATCTACCATTCCTGCAACAGCTGCTCCACTTGAGCTTTCTCCTTTTATTGGTTACAGGGCCAATTTGTCTTTGTATCTCCTGCCGCCACCAGCATTCATGTCTGCTATTCATTGCAATATGTGAAAAATGTAATTAAATAATTGATGGAGGGAAGACTAGCTTCTCTTCCCTGAAACCTAATGATTCAAGATTCCAGATCATTCAGGGAAAGTGGATAATTTCTTTTAAATGGTTGTTGCCCAATTAAACCTCCACCTCCTTAACTCTAGAGAGTTGAGCATACTTTTTGCCTCCAAAACCATGTGTAAAATAAAATCTAGGTTCCAAAAATAAATACCAGGTTGTAGGTCAGTTGGGTGTATTTGTGCGGCATGGGCTCATGGCTGCAAAGGGCCTGTTACTGTGCTGTACACCTAAACTACATAGGATACTGGCTTTTTGAAATTAAAAAGAAAAAGTGCTAGAAATGCACAGCAGGGTGATTGGATCTGTTGACTGTGAATGCAGGTAGTGGGGATTCCAATTTCTTGTAAATTAGATATGCAGGGACTCTCGAGTTTCCTTTCAGATTTGGGGAAATTCCATACAATATTCAGTTAATGACAATCCATCAGTGGACTAAGTTAGCAACAAATGGTAAGCCGCAATGGCAATGTGCACACACTGTGAATGAGTGTTTTGAACTGAAAGAGAGAAAACGTTTTCATGACCCTTGGATATCTGATGTTCTATATATTTAAAAAAAAGTGGTTTGCTTGAAATAAGAAAATGTATCTTTATTTTTTTAAAGAACTTCTATTATTGCTTATGGTTCATTTGAATTGAACAAATAATGAAATAGTTCTGAGAATAGTTGTTACTTAATTAATATACAGTTCTATTATTTCCAGGTTTGAGACCACAAGATTCGTGGAGAGGTCCACAGCCGCTATTTCAGCAGCTTATTCCTCAGCGGTAAGACCAGTAATGTGAAATTATGCCTGTTTTATTTATCCTATCAGAAGCGCCAATGTAATTTGTTGCTTTTCCTAGCTTGTTTTCCTTAATCAAGAAGAACAAGCAGGTTAATTCCTGTTATTAATGGGACCTTATTGAGCACTTCCATGACTTGCTTGAGATATTTTATCAGCATTCAATGGCAAATGATGTGAGAAGCATTATATAAATGCAAGTTTTCATTTTACTTTTTATCTGCCTTTTACTTTCTGCTTTTGTCCTGCAACATATTTTTAACAAATCTCAAAATTCAGATTTATTGTCAGAGTGCATGCATGACATCACGTGAAGGTAGACAAAAAGCAGAAGGTAGACAAAAAAAAAGTTTTTATAAAGTCTCTTGACTTATTGAGTCTTATTCCATGGATCCCTTTGACAGATGTACTCTCTTGATTGATTCTCTTGCCTGTGCCAATTCTTGCCTCTCATGACCGCTATAATGTGTGTACTAGTGTCTGGGTGCTATGGTATGCTTTTGGGAGTGCCACTCTTTGATTGCTACACAGCAAAGTGTCAGGAAATGTACTAAATTGAATGTATTTAAAAACCATCACGCCACCCTCCTTGGAATTTGCATGTTCTCCCATTTACTGCATGGGTTTTCTCATAGCGTCCATACCCGTCCCCAAGACGTGCTGATTTGTGGATTTACTGTGAATTACCCAAAATGCAGTTTGGAAGGTGGTAGGTGATTTGGGGAGATTGGGGTTGGAGTTGATGAGCATGTGAGAGAATAGGTTTCTGTAAAATAAGTAGGGATGGGGGTGTGAGTTAGCAATTATTTGGTAAGCTGAAGAGCCTTCTCTTTTATGAGAATTTAAGAGGCTCCATTTTGGTGCTTTTTTTATGCAAAATGCCCTCACTTTTTTGGGAATTTCTGTAATTAGTTTTTAACAAATTGGAATTTTTCAGGAACATGATTTGGCATTAGTGCTAAATGTAACCAATTTATGGACAGTTGTCTTTTAGGCCATGTTATTAAAATAATAAACAATTATTTTCTAGAGTTTTAATGAAATAGTTTCTTTCCTCGAAGTTTTAATTTGGACATGTAGCACATTTACAGGCCATTCCGGCCCCTAAATACACCAATTAACCTACAACCCCCGTAGGTCTTTTGAAGGTGGGAGGAAACAGGTGCACCTGGGAGAAACTCGAAGATATAAGGAAAGTATACACACTCTGCTACACTAATTATGCTACTCAAAGTTTTAAGAATTAGTTCTGTTGGCCATGACTTTATTTTATGTTTGCATAATTATAAAATTCAGAATTGGAAACTTAAATCTGCTTTAGATTTTTGTGTAGGCCAAACAAATTTCTTTTGAGGATCGTGAAGCTTAATGAGGCTCAACTAATGTGTTCCAATGTTATCATTTTGTGCTGGATCCACTGTATTAGTACAGACAAACCATTGATTCTTGCTACAAACCACTTCAAGTACTAATCAGCTTCTTTGGTACAACTTTTCAGGCCTGGCAAGCCTATTGTGGAGCAAATGTCACTCTAGGTCAGTAGTTATTAGTGGCAGCCGAAAAAAGTTTCTTTAACTACTTAAGATTGAACTGAATTAAATGCAGAAGAAACCTGAAGGCGGATTACAGAATTTGTAGAGTTCAATAGTACTGTGGAGTTGAATGAATGTGACATGTTTTTGTAATAAAGGATTTTGCTCGTGATTTTGTGTGAATGTGAAACTTCTGTCGCTGAATTTCTTTTATCAGTTTATCTAAAAATATTTCCAAAGTGACTTCAGTCTCTAGATGTTCTGATAGTTGAGGATACATAAATAAATTTTAAAGTTACTGACGTTAAGGAGTTCTGCTGTATTATAGTTTGACACAAAATAGTGATCTTCAGGTGAAGGTTGCTTGTGCTTCTTTCTAGCATTAGAACTTGCTGTTTTTCAAATTACGTCACTTTTTTTGCAGAGGTAAGGTTCAGCAACCCTTGGATTTAGTTGTTTCTGGAGCACATCAACAAAAATGATTCAGCCATGTATCTCATTTCAACCATTCTAGACCAAGGCCATTAAGATTGGACATGTAGCTTTATGTTTTGAAAAATTTACAAACCACACACTATTACCTGTTTTTTCAGGACTTTTGTTGCTGCGTGTGGAACAACCATCAAAATAACACTGTGGGTGTGCATTTGCACAAAACTTGAATTGGTTGACCTATTATTGCTGCACCTCTTGTGTGTTACTTTTGAATGGTATTTGTGCAGGTACAGAATTGTTAATAAAATTGTACTTTTATCATTTTCCCCAAAAATAGCTTTTAATTTGTGTTTTCAGTTCTCTCAAATGTCTGTTGATCATTGTCCGTCAATGGAAAAGGGAAATTTCCTTACTATGAACTCAGTAAGTGGTGGGGGAGGGTACCTTGCACACACCACCTTGCTCAAATCTGGAGAATGCTTATTCTGAAAGAGGGAATCTTTGTCAAGGAGAATGCCTGCTCCTTAAGTGACATTAAATTTTACGTAGTTATTATGTGGCTGATTCATTAATGCAGTGCTAAATAAGAGTAACTGAATTTGCTTGTTGATTTTTAAAAAAAAAACACAACAGTATAAGGATTTTGAACTTTCAGTTCAAGTTTGACAAACTAATTTCACTGCTTAATTTCATTTTGCAGCTATTTCAGGTTCGGGTTGATGCCATTTGGCTGGTTAGATTCTCCTAGTACTATTCCTACCTTGTTCCTTTCTATTCCTTTTAAGCAGAACGTGACAGTTTAATATTTCTTCCTCTTCATAAGCCAAGCATGATGGCTATGTTGTAATTGATGCAGGTTCTTGTTTCTATATAAACTGTACATCGAATGTCAGCCAGTCTGTGCCCATTAGTGCTTGTGTTGCTAGGTCACCATGGTCAATTGAATCTGCATCAATGGGACTTGAAAAGGTTTCTTCCCGATCAGACCTTGTGACATATTGAGTAGCATAATGGATGGGAAAATGCAGCCATGGGCCTACCCTAGATTCAAAATACTCAGCAGTAAGAATTCATTTACAACCTGCAATTAACTCAAAAGAATAGGCTTCATGGAAGTGTCTAGCTATTTAGAAAATAAAGGCCTCTTCTATGGATGGATTTATTTACTATGGATCTTCATGGGTTTTTTGATTTGGTCAAATCAGTTTTTTTTCTCCTCTTGGAATAGTAGAAAAGGTTGGAATCTGTTCATGTTGATCTGAGGGTTTTGTGCGAAATGACAAACCAAGTTTTGGTTGTGATTAAGCTTTTTTAAGAATGGAAGACTATTATGAAGGATAAATCATAAAATTAGAGTTATTGTCCACCAATTTTATTCTGCAGTAGTTTGACTGTATGGTTAGTTTAAAAAATTTTTAAGCTTTCAAATGGAAATGCATGCATATTTAGAAAACTAGTGTGTAAATACAAGTATATAAATATTCATGAAATCCAGTTGAGTCATGATTGATTTTGAGTGTCAGAAAGCATCCTTATTTAAGGTGAGCTTTAAAAGTATGGTTTGAAGTATGGTCTGAATTCAGCAACTGGAGAATTAAAGTTTTTGAATAACAAACTCTGAGGGGCCTTGCAGAATCGATGTGCAATCTGCTGAATTGTTACTGAAGAGTTTGCTTGATAGTATTTCACAAAGTGTATTTAAATTGTTTTAAAATCTATTACTGCAACAAATTAGATAAGAGAGGAGCTCGTATCATGGCATGGTAGCCTTGAACAGTTCACCAGCTTGAACAAGAATGGAAGAAGCTGTTAGTTTGAAGCTTGTGTGTACTTTAATTTTCCCTGTGTTATGGTTGCTTTCTCTCTTATTATGAAAAAATCACAATTCCTAGACAGAACACAGGTTTGGCAAATTTAGTAAGAATGGCTTGCAGATCTTTGAGCGACTAAAATGTTGTAGCAGTTTTCGCCATTGAAATGATGGTGATTAGCTACTTTCCCAAAAGGTTGTCTTTTATGTCCCTAAAGGAGGCCGTGACTTAGTAGGTGTTACCAGTGTACTGTATATTTATGTGCAGCTAATACAGTGTTTAGCCTATTTATCGCTTTCCTAATTCTTCAGTTGGTTCCTGTGTCATCCATAAAATGCATTGTTTTAAACATGCTGTTTGGGTGAACATAATGTTTAAATGTACTCTGATTGATAACAACAAATTAACTTTTCATCTACCTCACAGGAACCAAGGGGTTGAGCAGCAGTTGGCATGGAATCGTATCATGCAGTCTCAGAGTGGTTTGTTCCAGCAGAATCACAACAGGCTTGGAACAGGAATGCCAAGCTTTTTTCAAAGGCAAGATGATCGTAGAGGGCGCCAGGTAACAAAGTAGATAATAAAGCTCAGAAAATTGCTTTCATTTGATTAACTGTATTGTATATTTGAAGCTGCAGTATTATTTCAAAAGAATATTTAATTCTTTTGAATAACCATGTTGAAGTTGCTGCATTCAAAGGTTTCCAGGGCTTGACTTCTGAATTTTCATGATTTTTTTTTAAACTATCTCTATTATCCATGTAGCGACTAAAGATCCATTTATTTCACTTTCCTTTGCAATCCATTTTTAAACTATTTATGAAGGTTGTCATTTTGGCATTCTTGCATTTAAAAAGAAAAAATGATGTGGAAACTTGAAGTAGCTGTACTCATTGCTTTCATTAGCTTTTGTTACTTGCTGAACTAGAAATCTCTAGAAGAGATGGGATTGACAGAGTGAGTTAAATTTTCCCCTCTTATCTGACTAGTTCCTATTTGATTCCTAGGACCTTGCTAATCATAGTTTCAGAATATTTTCAAATCTGCATTGATGAATTGGAGAAGTACTTCCGATCGGTCCATCTCCACTATCTGCAACTTTTATCTGAAGTAACATTGCATTCTCTTGTGCATAGAATTGTCTGAACAACAGGATAGACCGAAAATATTAATCTGATATTGTGGTAGAATATCCATTAAATTAATGGTTCTGATCAACTGTTCTGATCTCGGCAAATGGAGTTGATAGCTGTATAATGCGTTGAATTAGCACAAAATAGAATATGCTAGAGAGCTTCAAAATTTACCATTCACTATCAGTGAATACATTTTTTTTTCTTTAAGCAACATTGCATATTTCTACTGATTTTTTTTTTAATGGAATTCCACACACATATTGTACTTGTTCATCAGGTGGAGTTAATAAAATTATTTTGGTTATTAATTTCTAGTGTGTGGGGAAATGAAAGAACAGCAATGAACAGAAAAGTGATAAACTTGTGCTAAGTAGCTCTTGCTTAATTTTTCCGTTAAAAGTGTACAAAGGAATAATTAAGCCAAACTCATTGCTAAGTTCTTCCATACAAAGGGAAAGCATGGGATTTTTAAATAAATAAAACTTTGTGGAAGATTGAGATCCATCCAAACTATTATTTCCACCTATGATCCCTGGTTGACCGACAAATGTTTTGCAGGTTGTTAAGTTTTGTAAGACTTGATGTGGATGACTAAAAATTTTCATAATGGACTCTGTGGCACTTTTTCACTTTGCTTCTTTCCTAAATAATGCAGGAATTTGTATGAGGTAGCTGCTTTCACAGCAACCACATGTATTAGTATAGGGTTACTATGTTATTTGTGAAAACACAGAAATTTGGAGATGGAATTTATCATTATGCAGTCAGTGCTCAACTTGTAGCATTTGAATTTTAGTCTTCTGAATTTAAGTCTCATCCAGATGAGGTGTGTAACTCTGTTGGAATATTAAACTGGAACTCAGTTCAGTGTAAAGGATCTGATGCCATTGTAAATGATAAGTTATCCTTGCCATACTGGCGGCCAATATAAATTTGTCAATATAAATATCTCAAATAAATTTATCCCAAAATTTGCATTTGGTGACGTGATTAGGAGTTCCCACTGATCTTGAAGGCTCCCTGCAAGGATCTTGTGAGTTGTAACAAATGTTTGGCCTTGCACTAAGACTTCTTCTCTCTGGCATCATTTTGAAGGGATTTCTTGATGTTCACCTGCTGTGATGTCATCAAGGTGATAAAACAGCCAATTTCACTGAAGAATTTTAAGAGGACATCACTTTTTATTAGCATAATGCTAATAAAAATTAGAACACATGATTTAAATATTAAAATTCTTTATTTTGAAATATTCTGGGGAATGCAATAGACACTACTTTGAAGATCTGAATAATTTCTTTCACTAATTATTGGTTAATATATAAGTAAAGCTTGAACATTATTTAATGAAGAACAATACCTTTCTGATATTGTGGTGTTATCTAAGATCATGTGGGCAAGAGACCTTCCAGTCTCATGTTTGCTTTATCTGTCATTAAGATTCTGGCTGACCTGTTACCTCGCTACCACTTTCCTCCACTATAACTCCATATCCCATTACTCTCTCTCATTAACCAAAAATCTATCAGTTTCTTCTCTGAATACTCCTACCTTCCATGTACCTGAAAATGGATCAATTTATCATTCAGTTTTTTTCCCTTTATTATGTTAGAGAAGGCTGCAAATGTACAGTTGGTCAAGGCACATTGAATAACTTTCACAGCTTTGATTTCTTTTGCATTAAAATAAAGGCAAAATTTCCAATATTTTTATCAATTTTGTTGCGTTCTGACATTAATAGTTTCACATTCATTACTACACCAAAACCCATCGTGCCACCGATCCCCATTTCACTGTAATGTGTCAGTACATGCTGTGAGTTAATTAACTACAGTATGGCCGTTTCTGTATTATAGAAAAGGGTTACATCTCATCAGCACTTATTGACTGAAGTGCCACAGGATACCCAAGGTGAAAGGCACAATATTAATGCAAGCCTCATGCAATTATTATAAATTCTGCATCTCTATTCTATGATCTCTGTTGGGTGTTGTTAATCTACATGACACAACATTCTACCCAGTATCTAATCATACAAATGTGGACCAGAATGATGGACTTTTAATTTGCAATAGCTTGTTCACATTCTGTTTTTTTGGGGTTTTTTTTGCACATACTGTGTAATCTGTCAGCAGATACACAGGACAAGGTAAACGCAAGACCAGATCCCATTCACTTTGCAGAAAGCATGTCAATTTGGAGAAGGACATTTTTAATTAAAATGCTCAACACTTTAAATGTCCTGTTGTAAAATTTCTTGCATTTTCTTAAATATTTCTGAGAAGTCTCTGCTGGGCAAGACATGGCTATCTTTTGGGACCTTCTCTTTCCCCCTTGATAGCTGCCTTTCTGCATTTTAAGGAAGTTGTGAGGTCTATCTTCTTGCCCCTCTGTTTTTGCCACATTCAGGAACATGTTAATAAGCCTGTTAATTAGAATTGTAATCATCTCCAGTCACTGTCTCTTTGTGGCAAAATTGCAGGCTGTCTTTAGGAGTTCTGAATCTGCTTGAATTTAAAACTTATCACCTAAAGATATTCAAATTGTGGAATCGCAAATCATGAAAGCTTTTGGTCAATGATGGACCAATCAATGACGTGTGTCTTTGCATTGAATCTAATTATTGGTATTTGGTTGTGTAAAATATTGGAAACTTTTTATTTTTCAGGGATTTCCTGGGAGACATTACCCACTGCCTCCAGATTCTGGAAGATTCAGCTGGAATTAAAAGCTCTGCCTGGCTCTGAGACCTAAGCTATACCTTACAGGGTCCAGTTAACTGAGTGGCATACATCCAAGCTGAATTTTAATCACTGTACCTGTAAAGAATTGACTTAATTTTTAATGTGGAACTATGACATTTGTTTTCTATGTAATTTTGTGCTTCACTTTTCACTTGCTGTAATGTGGGTTCTGCGGTTTGATTTTTTTTTTCAACACTCGGACAGAGTGTGGTGAATAGATTGCAGAACAGATAAAGGCAAGTCTTGCTGTTAAGTATCTATCAAAATTGAAAAACCATATTGAGATTTATTTGTGTAAATCAATAGTGATCTTTAGTAAAATGTTTTACCATATTTGGTTTTCTTTCCTCTGTTTCTTTTATTTCCCTTCAATTTTCATGCAACCAATTCGTATGCAATGAGTAAGCTTTGTTTAAAAAAAAAATTAAAACATTAGTATTGATTCTTGAAAGTCTTTACACATTACAAGGTTGTTGAAAGATATTTACGACCATCATAGTTGAAAAACATTTGAAGACTGAATTATTTTGTATATCTACCAATTATAATACATCAGTTTCTAGCTTGGAAATGCCATCAAATTATTTTTGGTATGCTGTATTACTTATTGCGCTTTTTGTTTTCCTTAGCTTTTATCTGTCTTTTCTAATGGTGGTTGGCAATAGATGAATGGTAAATATTTTGCCTTAGCATGTAGAAATTCTAAACTGATGGGGTTTTAAGTTTCTCCACCAGTGATGGTGAAAGAAAGAAGTCTTGCAATGGTGAGGAAATGTGAAACCTTTAGTGGATTGGTTATTGTACTTGAAAGAAAAATGTATTGGAATATGTTCGGGCTGAATATTCCCCACCAATGATGTTAAATCTACGCCAGTAACTACCAGCAAATTGTATTTGGGGTTAAACAATAAAGTCTGCAGACACTGTGATTGTAATTTAATACTCAAAAGTCAGAAAATCAGCAGGTCATGCAGCTTCCAAAGAAAGCAAAGATATATAACCAATATTTCAGGCCTGAGCCCTTCAAGATATATCTTTGCTTCCCATGGATGTTACTTGACCTGCTCAGTTGCTCCATCACTTTTATGTTTTAAATTGTATTTGGGCTCCAGATGGCTTAATTAATGTGGAGTAAGCCAACATGAATGGGAAGGTTGCTACAAACAAAACGAGAACTTTACAGCACAGTGCAGGTACCTTCGGTCCAAGAAGTTAAGCCAACCCATGAATACAGACCAAAAAAAAACTAAACCCTTCCTAACTCATAACCCTTTATTTTTCTGTCATCCATGTGCTTGTATGAGTCTCTATTGTTCCAGCCGCCACCATCTCTGGTAATGCATTCCAGGTACCTACAAGTCTGTCTGTATCGATGTCTCCCTCTCCCATTCCTACTTTTGTTAACTTTGCCTCAAGACCTATTTTCCAATCCAGGCAACAACCTGGTAAATCTCCTCTGCACCCTCTCCATACTTTCCACATCCTTCCTGAAATGAAGTGACCAGACTGAGCACAATATTCCAAGAGCAGTCTCACCAGAGATTTAAAGAGCTGCAACATTACTTCTCATCACCTGAACTTAATTCCCTTACTACAAAGCTCAGCATACCATAGGCCTTCTTAATCTTGAGAGATCTATGGATTTGAATCCCAAGGTTCCTCTGATTTTCCCCACTGTTACTCTAATACCATTAACTATATACTCTTACTTCAAGTTTGACCTTACATAATGCATTACCTCACATTTCTCTGGATTGAAATCCATGTGCCACTTTTCTGCCCAACTCTGCATTTGGCCTTAATCCTGTTGAAACCTATGACAACCTTCAACACTATCCACAACACCTCCAATCTTTTTGTATCCTATTCAGACTTATTGAGCCATCTACTAATTCTTCATCCAGGCCATTTGTAAAATTCACAAAGAGCAGGGGTCCCAGAACAAATCCTTCCGGAACTCCACTACTCACTGACCTCCAGGCTGAATACTTTCCATCCACTGCTACTCTGCTTTCTATAGGCAAGCCAAATCGGAATTGAATTATTTGTGGTTTAAAAATAACTTGGGCTTGACCCTTTTGATTAGGATTTTATCCTTTTTTAATGTTATGATCTTGGCTTTTGGAAGCATTGCCTGCATGGGATGTGGATTGATGAAAGTACATTATTATTTGGCCTAATTGAATCATCCTTGCATAGTTGAAAAATAGGAATGTTCTTTGCCATGTCATTAACTAGCCAACGTGGCTGTCATGGAATCATGGGGTACCAGGTCCTTTTTGTCCACATGATTCCAATTTCCTGGCATAAGTTATCAGAATTAATTGTCATGAACAAATCATGAAATTCAGTGTTTTGGGGCAGCATCGTAATGAAAGGATTCATAGAATTACATCTTACAATATTACTATAATTTTTTTTTAAGTAGTATACGAAAAGTAAGGTAGTATCTGAGGTCAATGCTTATTCAAGAATCTGATGGCAGCAAGGAAGACGCTGTCCTCTTGCCATTGACTGCTCATCTTTAGGCACCTGTACCTTTTGATAGTAGCTGAGAGAAGAGGGTGTGGCCTGGGTGGTGAGCGTCTTTGAAGATAGAGGTTGCTTTTTAAGACACTGCCTCATGTAGATGTTCTTGTTCGAGTGAAGTCTGGTGCCTGTGATGTTGCAGGCAGAGCTTTTTAAAAAAAAAAACTAGAGTTTATTCTTGTCCTGAAAGTTGGCACTTCCATACCAGACAGTGATGCAACCAGCCAGAATCCTCTCCTCCTGTAGAAGTTTTCGGTGGCCTACCGAATCTCCTCAGAAACTTCACGAAGTAGAGCCACAGTGATTGCGTCAACTTGGAGGTTCCAGCTCAAATCCTGGGAGATGTTGACACCCAGGAATTTGAAATTCTTGACTCTCTACTGATGCCTCACAGAGGACTGGGTCATATTCCCCTTTATTCTTAAGTCTGCAATCATCTCTTAACATAGAGTGCAAGAAAGTTGTTATAACCATTCAATGAGCTGGTCTATTTCCGTCTTGTACGCTTCCACATTGCCTTTTGTAATTTGGCTGACAACTGGTGTCATCGGCAAATTTGTAGGTCGCATTGGGATTGTGCCTGCCCACAGAGTCCTGGGTGACTAATAAATAGAGCAGTGGGCTAAGCACGCATTCTTGGGGTATGTCTCTTGATAATTAGTGAGGAGGAGACATTGTTTCTTATTTGTGCTGACTGGTCCTTCCAGTGAAAAAGTCAAGGATCCAATTGCAGAGTAGGGTGTAGAGGCCTAGCATTTGGTAGCTTCTTGACCAGCACTGAAGGAATAATGGTTTGGCCAAGCTGTAGTCGATGAAGAGCAGCCGTATGTATGAACTTAATGTTTGAGGTGACCCAGAACTGAGTGGAGAGCCAGTGATATTGCATCAGTGACAATTGGTGAATTGCAGTGGGTACAGATCTTTGCTTAGGTACGTGTTAATTTTGGCCATGAACAGCCTCTTAAAGCATTTCTTCTCAGAAGTTAGTGCTACTGGGCGGTAGTCTTGAGTCAGCTCACATTACTCTTCTTGGGTGATTGATGCCATGTTGAAGCAGGTGGGAACCTCTGCAGCAATGAGAGGTTGAAAATGTCTGTGAACACTCTGGCTAGTTAATTCAGTGATGGCCTTCCACAGGTCGTACCTGGACTACTTGTAACGATCCCAATCACTGCCTTAAAACGCCCTTCTTCCTTCCCTCAGCAGGTTGCAAATTCTCTGATTCATCCAGGGCTTCTGGTTGGGGAATACCTGGTATGTGTGTATGGGCACACACTCATCCATGCGGGTCCTAAGTCAGTGACGCCTATTGCTTATACATTAAAGTCCATGGATGAGTTCTTGAATATATTCCAGTACACTGATTCAAAGCAGTCCTGAAGACATTCCTCCGATCCCTCTACCATACTTTTGCCATCTTCACCACTGGTGCTATGGCCCTCAGTCTCTGCTTGTACGCCAGAAGTAGGAGTAGAGCCAGATGATCAAACTTAGCAAAGGGTGGTAGTGGAATGAGTTGGCATTTGTTCTTCATGATGGTGTAGCAGTGGTCAAGTGTGTTTTCCCCCAAATCTCATGTGTGACCTTTTGGTGGCAGTTTGTCAGAGACCTCTTCAATCATTATTGTCCCCCATAATGATTGGGAAGGCATTAGGATGTGTTGTCTCATGGCTGTTAATCACAGTGCTCAGTCCCTCAGTGCCAGCTTGACATTAGCCTGGACCGGAATGTACTCTGCAGCCAGGATGATGGCGATGAACTCCCTCAGCAGGTAGAATGGGCGACATGTGATCGCCAGATGTTCCAGGTTGGGGGACATGACTGTCACGCCTGTGCAACACGACGATGACACCAACATTGCCTCTTCTGGTTTTTCCAATCACCAGTGTTTGGTCAGCACGATGGAGGATATCCACTTTTAACTATGTTTCCATAAAGTGCATCATGCAGCATTCCCTGATGACTCTGATGTTGAAGTCTGGCTTGGAGTTCATCGTTCTCCAAGGGTTGTACGTTGGGCAGGAGGATGGTAGGGAACAGAAGCCTCAGGGCCCAACGTCTCAATTTGACCTGTAGCTCCCCTCTGTGTTGACATGGTCAGGTCTTCTTTACCTGGCCCGTGGGACGGCTGCTGGTAATTCCCGCAGTGTTTACATGGTCTGTGCACTGTCCCTTTAAATTCCCCATAATGTTCAAATGTACTGAGTGTCTGCTGCTTGCGACTCCCACAAAGTTTAAAAGGCCAGATCGCTGGCTGTTTAAAACTCCCGTGGTGATGTGCTTGCCTGAGCACCAGCTACTTCGAGGTCTTGTGGCCCAACAGAGATTGCTGATTCTGAGGTCTGCCAGTGATCTTAGGACATACTTGTTGATATATCAATTTGTTTCTGTGGTTCTGGTTTTGACATATTTTAGTTGTTATGAATGCCAATATTTATTCCTACCAGAGCTGCATGCAAAGAGTCGCTGTTGTAAGACGCTATCTTAGAAACATATCTTTCTGAACCTTACCATCGTCAATATGTTTAAAAGCATTGAGTTAGGCAGTTGAACAGGCGATCAATGACTCTACTTGTAATTTTTTTAATTCTCAGATACATTTCAAAGCTACTTCTCTTAAACCTATGCCATCATTATTGAAACGCACACAATGGGTGGGGGGGGGAAAGATTTTGCCTATTTATCCTATCTGTGCCTCTTGATTTAGTAAACCTTTATCCAGTCACCCCACGACCTCCTTTGCTCCAGGAAACAACAAGCCCAACCTATCTATTCCCTTCCCATAACTAAAGTCTTGCAATCCGGGCAACCTCATGAAGAACCCCTTCTGCACTATCCCCAGAGCCATCGCATCCTTGATGTTGCATATTGGTTGTGTTGTGCCTGCTATTTTAGTTTGATTTTTGATAATTGTAGATGAGTGGCTTGTACTTATCTCATCATTGGATACAGAAGCTGTCTGTTTTAAACCTGTTTGGAATTTTGCACCTATCTTGTTGAGCATAGCTGTTGTCCTAATCAGAATTGCTAAGATGCAGCTTTTGAAGATATCATAAAACTGGGAGTTTGGGAGTTACTGACAAATTCAAAAAGTTGTGCCTGTGACTTAATGTGACCAGACTTACTGGAGTTTTGCCTTCTGAATCCCATGCCATGTTAGACCTGAAGGGGAATCCAAAGTCCCATTGATTTCAGTGGAAGTTGTAGGATGAAAGGTTCTGAAGTAAAAGGAAAGACAACTTCATTTTTCTTTGTTTTGATCTTTTTACTTCATTTTTTAAATATTAAAATGAGAAACTAAGAACATCAGTATTTTCATGATCATTATTCAATGTCAGATATTAAAGAATTTGTCAATTACTGCTTCTAGTCAAATGCTGCCAGAAGATTTTTTTGGACAGACTGATGAGATGCTGTCAGTGTTGGAATCTGGAGTGGAGAGGATCAGTAAGGGAGACCTGTGCATGCAAGCAGATAAATGCACATGAAGAAAGATCTCCCCTTATGTGGGTGGTGCTGGCCAAAAGTCAAGCAAATAAACTGCACCTACTGTAAACTTAAAAATATTTCTGCATCCTGGCAATCGGTCAGACAGCATGTGTAGAGAAAAACCAAGTTGATGTTTCAGCTTGATGACCTTTCATCGGAACAGGGAAAAATTGAGAGCTAGGAAAAAGGGATTCGGTTTGTTTACATTTGAATTTATAATGACAAATTTTCTTGTCCCTTGAAAATATTTAATTCAACACTGTACACTTCTCAATAGATTTAATCCTGGGTCATTCCCAGTGCCATTGAATGAATTGTTCAAGTGTTTAAGACAACAATTAGCAATGTCTCTTTTAAAAAGTGTGCATTCTATGTCTATTTTGGCATCTGTAAATTATGCAAGAATATTGTGTTTTTACTGAAACTTTGGTTACATTTTTTAATAGTAATACAAGACAATATACCACAGAGTGGGAACACCTTGCCTTCTCTCCTCCAAGTAAATTATCCTTGCGAACACCCACTTTAACCAGAGCATTCCTGTGACAAATTAGTAATTTTGGCTGACTGCCTCTTAAAAGACTTAATAGAATCTACAAGATTGAGAAGCATAGGGTGGATAGCCAGCGCCTTTGTTTCCCAGGAATAGCCAATGCCAGTGGACATCTGTTTTAAGTGAAAGGAGGAAAGTTTAGGGCGGAAGTCAGGCAGAGGCTTTTCTTTTTCATGCAGTGGTGGATGCCTGGAATGCATTGCCAGGAGTGGTGGAAGCTGGTATAATAGGGACAGACTCTAAAGCACATGGATGCAAGAAAAATAGAGGGTTATGATGATGGGGTGGGGAAGGTTTAGGTTGTTGAGTAGATTTCTATAGGTCAGCAGAACATTTTGGGCCATAGGGCCTGTACTCAGCTATAATGCTGTATTGCAGGAAATGGGTAAATATAGAAGCAGTACCTAAATATCCTGGAGAAAATCATCAGCCCTTGCAGGAAACGTGAAGTAAAGGGTCACCAACATTTCAGGCCTGAGCCCTTCAAGGTACAACCTTGTAGCTGACAAACAGCCCGGGCCCAGAACACTGCATGACCTACTGAATTTCTCCAACAAGTTTGTGTATTAGACTTGACCCTAGCATCACCTACGGCTCCTAGAACGCTTCCACCAGCGTCTCCGCTCCATCCTCAACATTCATTGGAGCGCCTTCATCCCTAACATCGAAGTACTCGAGATGGCAGAGGCCGACAGCATCGAGTCCACGCTGCTGAAGATCCAGCTGCGCTGGGTGGGTCACGTCTCCAGAATGGAGGACCATCGCCTTCCCAAGATTGTGTTCTATGGCGAACTCTCCACTGGCCACCGTGACAAGTGCACCAAAGAAGAGGTACAAGTACCGCCTAAAGAAATCTCTGGGTGCCTGCCACATTGACCACCGCCAGTGGGCTGATATCGCCTCAAACCGTACATCTTAGCGCCTCACAGTTCGGCGGGCAGCAACCTCCTTTGAAGAAGACCGCAGAGCCCACCTCACTGACAAAAGACAAAGGAGGAAAAACCCAACCCCAACCAACCAATTTTCCGCTGCAACCGTGTCTGCCTGTCCCGCATCGGACTTGTCAGCCACAAACGAGCCTGCAGCTGACGTGGACTTTTACCCCCTCCATAAATCTTCATCCGCGAAGCCAAGCCAAAGAAGAAGAAAGGAAGCACCTGCATACTTTTTTTGTTTAACTTAGTTAAATATGGGATTCCGCCAGGAAATTAAACTTTTTTAACAAGGTTTTCAAACATTTTGAATGTATGTATTGCATAGGTGAATTGTTATGCCTCTACAATTGGCCTTGAATTTGTACTTCATAATGCATGATCTGATGGTGATTGCTGCTGCCCCTCCCAGATTTTCAGACCTTTAAAATGTTTAAATAACTAGCCTTTGGGATGTTGACACTGCCTCAACCGGAGCAATTGCTGCCTGCTCCTAATTGTTTTAATGGCATTGGGAATTAGTTACCAATCAAGTTACAATTTTGAGGGTTTGGGGCTTTTGATACAATCTGGACATTTTCATTATTCACTGTCAGAATTCCCTGTCATTGGTTTCACTTTTCCCAGTTCTGTAACCAATCTGCCCATCTCCATCTTTGCAGAATGCATGCAATCACGGAAGAATTTTTTTTATTTTGGAAAGTTAAACTATGAAATGTTGGAAATATTTCACAGATCAGGTAGTGTCTGCAGAGAGATTTAACATTTCAAGCAGAACTTGGAAGAGTTTACATTTTATTACAAGGAGGAGAGTCTGATGCAGTTAATGCTGAGAGAAGTTGGTGAAAGCTTACCGACTTCAGTTGATCTGCCTGAAGACTATTTAATGGGAACAAAGGAAAAAATAAAATGCTGCAACAATGAAAAAGAACATGCTACTGATGGAAATTTGAAATAATAGATCGCTTGAGATGAACCAACGACTTCAGATGGTAGAATCTTGAACAACAATCTGTTAGAGGAACTTGACAGGTCGATCAGCATATGTGGGAGAAAAGAAAATTTCTGGCCATCAAATGCTCCATCCTTTGAGCAAACAAAAACTCCTTCCATTAGAGGATCATCAGCACTGAAGATGCAGGCATCTTGACATTCTGGCTCCGAACCATTCATCAAGATCCGAAGAAGGGTTCAGTCCTGAAATGTTTCCCACACTGCTGCTTAATCTGCTGAGATTCACCTACAGTTTGGTACTGGAAGCAGATCAGGAGAGGCCTGTGGAAGGTGAGATGTTTGTGCTGCAGGTTGGGAATCCGCCTGTTTGGAAACAAAAGGAACATCTTTTGTTGAAATTCTTCAATGCCTTTGAAAGATATTGCTTAACCATTCTGAAAGAGGCACATGCTTCTGCAAAGTGTTCAGAATTTGATTTGTCCCATTGCAGGCAAAAAAAAATTACTTCACTTTCCTATCAGAAAGTGCCAAAATGTTCAACATTTAATGAGATTTTTAACAATTTGTCATCTTGGAAATACTGTTTGCCATTTTGAACAACAGATTCCTACATGTAGCAAAGTAATAATTATGACATTTTTCTAGTAGTGATGAGTGTAAAATTGACAACTTGTTTTCCATTCTATAAAATGATGGCATAGGGAGGTCATGTGATGGAGTAGTGGCTGATTAGGGAAGACCAGCCCTCCACAGAGAAAGTTGGGGAAAAAAGGACAGTAAAACAAGACCGAGAAGAAAGGTATAAAAAAAAGTCACAAGATAAAAAGAATTTGAAGATGGCTCCAAAGAAGGAAAAGTACAATGTCAAGTAAAGAAATCACTGGGGTGGGGGGTGGGGGGAGAGAAAGAGGAAGGCCTTACCGGGAGCTCTCCCCAAAAGGATGGCCCAATCGGTGAAGCTGTTGAGTGGACAGCTGGGTGGCGACGTTCCCCAGGGCGGATTTGAACGTTGGCTTGCAGAGCCCGAAAAGGAAATTCCAGTGCACGCACACAACTCCTCACGTATCCATTGTAGTGAAGACGCTGGCGGGAGCAGGCAGTGACAGTGGGATGCTGAATCGGCAATGGGAGAGGCCGCAGGCGAGACATTGATAGAAGAAGGATTAACACAGAGCCAAAAAGTGGAGCGAGAGAAAGACGATCAAGAGGAAGATAAAGGCTTACAAGAAAAATAAGATTTAAAAAACCAGAAACATGATTGATAAAGAATATTTTGACAGTCAAATAAATACACTAATGGAATCAATGAGTTCAATACTATAAAAATAAAACCATGCAAAAGACATGTAAAAATGCAAAGAATGGAGAATCCTATGGCAGATGAGAGAAAACAAAGTGATGAAGTGGAAGACATAGTGATAGGGGTGGAAGTGAATGAGTTGAGAGAATCATAGGAAGATAGAGATAAGGAGATTAAGAAGACAAGATTTATTGGCCCAAAAAATTGACATTTTAGAGAATTTCAGCAGATGTAATAATATAAAAATAGTGGGCTTGGAAGAAGGGGTAGATATAAAAGGATTTATAAAAGGAAGGATCCCAAAGATCTTGGAAGTTGAAGAACTCCAAAAAGAAATAGAAATTGAAAGAGCCCACAGAACATTAGCGCCAAAGCTGCAGCCACAGCAGAAACCACAATCCATACTAATAAAGCTACAATATACAACAAGAGAGAAAATATTGGAATTGGCAATGAAAAGAGTGAAAGAAAATAAGGAACTGTTAGAGCTGTTAGAACTGTTGGAAATGATCTGCCCACTGCGAAATCTATTGACATTGACAACTCAGTAAAGGGGAAATTGATATTGTCTAATAGTATTTTTGTTTTTTTTGTTATTTTCCTTTTAGTTATGTCACCGTGTATAGCAAAGAGTAAAAACAATCTAAAGAGTAATTTTGGAAGAAGGGAGATGGAACTATATGACTATTAATATTAATAGAATTCACAATCAAATTAATAGAAAAAAGTTACTGACACTACTTTAAAAAGAGAAAATAGACAAGGCATTTATATAAGAAAGACACTTAACTGAGTTAGAACACCGGAAGCTGAAGAGAGACTGGGTAGGTCACGTAGTGACATCATCGTACAATTCAAAAGCCAGGGGAGTTACTATATAAGTTAAGAAGAATCTGCCAGTTAAGATAAAGAAAGTAATAACACCCAGCTGGTTGATATGTAATGATATGCCAGATTTATTCAGAATTTTGGAACTTGCTGAACACTTATGCACCTAATGAAGATGACCAGGAATTTATGCAGGACATTTTTTTTAAAGATAGCAGACACACAGGGACACATTTTACTTGGGGGGGGGGGGGAAACTTTAATTTTATCCTTGATCCATTAATAGATAAAACCAGGAAGACAACTATAAATAATAAAGCAGCCAAATTTACATTAAATTCAATGCATGATATGAAGATAATTAAAGATGGAGAAAACAACACACAAAAGAAGGAGATTATTCAAGTAGACATAAACCCTATTCTAGGATTGACATGTTCTTGTTGTCGGCTCAGGTTCAGGGGAGAGTTCGGAAGACTTTTATCTGACCACTCACCCTTGTTATTAACAATTGCTTTAGAGGACATTCCACCAAAAACCTATAGATGGAGGCTAAACCCTATATTGTTAAAAAGGCAAGGCTTTCGAGAATACATAGAACAACAATTCAAAATATATTTTGAGACAAATACAAATTTGGTAACAGAAAAAATTATGGGATGCAATGAAGGCCTTTATTAAGGGTCAAATAATTAGTTACATGACCAAGATTTAAAAAAAATATAATTGGAAAATAGCACAGTTAGAAAAAGAGATAGTAACTATAAAAAAATTAATGAGAAGGGAATATATAGAGAAAAAGAGAATTGGCAGAGAAAAAAATAATATATGAAACGTTAAAAACGTACAAAGTGGAGAAAAACATGAAAACAGAGAAAAGATATGAATTAGGAGAGAAAACACAATATTGGCTTGGCAAATAAAAGAACAAGCAACAAGAACTATCATTGTTACAAGGAAGGAGGATAAACAGATTTCATATAATCCATTAGAGATTAATGGAATTTTAAAAAATTGTATCAAACCAAAAATCCAAGGAATAATGACAAAACAGATGATTTTTTTTAATCAAACATTGAATTACCCCAATTACAATTGGAAGATCAAAGTGGATTACTAAAACCCCCGACAATTGCGGAAATGAAGGAAACATTACCAAATTATAAAACACCAGGCGAAGATGGGTTCCCTACAGAGTTTTATAAGGTATTCAATAATCTATTAATTCCACCCCTTTTATAGGTAATGAAACAGGTGGAAGAGGCCCAGAATTTGCCTGACTCATGTAAAATGGCATTAGTTACAGTAATTCCAAAAACAGGAAAAGTTCTGCTGTTACCGGCATCTTTACTAAATTGAAATTATAAATTAATAGCAAAATTACTAGCGAACAGATTACAGATTGTGTACCAAAATTAGTGACGTTGGATCAGACAGGATTTGTTAAAAATAGAAGAGCGGCAGATAATGTCTGTAAATTTATTAATTTAATCCATGCAGCACAAATAAATAAAACACCAACTATGGCAGTAACTCTAGATGCAGAGTAAGCTTTTGATAGGGTAAAATGGAATTATCTATTTAAAAGTACTACAGAAATTTAAATTACTGGAAAAAATTAATTGGATTAGAGCAAAAGTGGTAACAAATTGATATGTTTCAGACCACTTTAAATTGAGTAGGTCAACTAGGCGGGGATTCCCTGTTTGCTTTGGCTATGGAACCATTGGCAGAGCTAATAAGAAAGGAACCTGTGATCAAGGGAATAAAAATAAGAGGAAGGATTTAAAATTAACTTATTTGTGGATGATATTACAGTATATTTAACAGACCCAGATAAATCAATACAAAGGTTATATATAAAATTGAAAGAATGTGGGGTGATATCAGGATACAAGATCAATATTGATAAAAGTGAAGTGATGCCAATGAACAAAGTTGATTATATAAAATGTAAAAATGAATCCCCTTTTAAATGGCAATCACAGGCTATACGTTACCTTGGTATCAGGATAGAAAATTTAAATCATTTGTATAAATTAAACTACCAACTATTTGTCAATAATAAAAAAAAACAAGAAGATTTGGAGAAATGGAAAGATTTACCATTAACTTTAATAGGGAGAGTAAACTGCATCAAGATGAATTTATTTCCATGGCTACAATATTTATTCCAACATCGATTCCCTTGACAGGGGAACTTTTTATGAAATTAAATAAATTAATAAGAAAGTTTTTATGGAAGGGTAAAAAATCAAGAGTGGCTTTGGAAAAATTAACATGGGTGTATAAACAAGGAGGATTGCAGCTATCCAATTTCAAAAACTATTACAGGGCAGCACAGTTAAGATATCTATCAGAATTTTATCAGACGGGAGAAAAACCAGATTGGCTCAAGATAGAATTATATAAATTAGGATAAAAGGTCCTGGAAGATTTTCTCTATAAATGGGATGAGAAACTGCTGCAACACAGCAAGCTACCAATACTGCATCACATTCTAAAAACATGGAAGAGAATACATCTGGAACGAAAGATAATTAATTATCAAATACCAAAAATGTTACTAAAGCAAAACCCATTAATACCTTTTACAATAGACTATTTTTTAAGGAATGGGCTAGAAGAGGAATTGAAAGAATAAAAGATTGCTTTTTGGGAAATAATTTATTAACATTTGAACATTTAAAAGACAAATACAGAATATCACATAATACAATATTTTCATACTATCAGTTGAAAACTTATTTAAAAGAAAAGTTGGGAACAAGCCTAAGATGACTTGAGAGTAGCTGCTATGAATACTTAATTGCAGATACTGCGATGGTTTAAAAAAAATATTACAAATATCTACAGCAAATTGCAATACAAGGAAAATAATGAAGTAATGTATAAACCCAAACAAGGTTGGGAAAAAGATTTAAATATACAAATAAAAAATAAAACATGGAAGGAACTATGCATAGGAACCATGAGTAATACAATAAATATTTGGTTTTGTATGATACAATACAATTGACTACATAGATTATATGTTACATCTCAAAAGTTAAAAGAATGGAATCCAACAATATCGGACAGATGCTTCAGTTGCAAACAAGAAATTAGAAAAAAAAATACATGCAATTTGGACATGTACAAAGGTTAGAATTTTTTGGGAGGATTTAAACCTAATATTAAATAGAATTACAAAAAATAGGATACTAAAAGATCCAAAAATCTTCCTGTTCAACAACATAGAAGACAAAGAATTAGGCCTAAAATTAGACAAGGCTCAAAAAAGATTTATTATGATTGTGCTTTCAGTAGCAAAAAAAGTGCATAATGATAACTTGGAAAATGGAAGCAACCTTAAAAATACAACACTGGTGCATAGAAATGAACGAGTGTATTCCATTAGAAAAAATCACCTACAATCTAAAAGACAAATAGACTTTATTTGAACAAATTTGGGAACCACACATAGAGTATATTAGAAACTGTCGATTTCAGATCTCCAGCTCTTAAAGTGATAAGATGCGAGTACGAAAATACTTAAATACGGAATTTTGGACGACACCATTTCTTTTTCTTTTCTTTTGTGTTCTTTTATTGTTTGTTTATTTTTTCTTTCTCTATTTAATTTCTTGCTTGATGTTATAGGGGGTAGGGAGGAGGGGGGGAAAGAAAATGTTACTGTATATTTTAATGATGAATATTTGTATATATTGTTATTGACATTCTTCACGGAGAAGTATTAAATAAAAAAATATTTTTAAAAAATGATGGCATATGGGCTTGGCATTAAGTCACCTTTTAATTTAATCATTGTCTTGAATGTTATCTCCAAAAAATTCTGCAACCTCAAAATAAATCCCTGAACATTTAATTTAGTGACACCACTGGTCTTCTGGCCCACGAACCTGTGTGTCCCAACCACACCCATGTGACCTATTAACCTACTTACCCCATACACCTTTGGAATGTGGGAGGAAACAGTATCACCTGGCAGAAACTTGCATGGGCATGGTAAGAATGTGCAAATTTTTACTTTCAGTGGTCACTGGCGCTGTAGCAGAGTTGGCTAACGGTTATGCTAACCTTGCTGTCCCAAAGTCTGCCTTTCCATTTTGCTTCTGACATTGTTACTGCTCTTTGTATATGCAGTTATTAACAGCCTTCAGCATCTTTCTCTTTTTGGATGTTCTCCTTAAACTCAAACACCAGCCACAGCACCTAATAGCCTGAATATGCCTAAGATTGACTGATCTTGGAAGCTCAGGGCTAGTCAGTAGTTGGAGGGAAGACTGTGTAGGGACACCAGGTGCTGTAGGTCTCTGTGAGGGGTGCAGAACAAAGTAATAACTCTCTGTCTGCCTTACAGTAGACAAAAGAACTTCTTGCATGTTGCATGACAATAATGGAATCTTTATATCTCAACTCAACAAATTATCCTCCACATATTTAGAAATCTTTTTTGGCCACTTGTCATTAATTTCGATGCCTAATGTTACTTAATTCTACTTTGCACCTGCAAAGTGTTTTCAAAGCACCAGACAATGATGAAATACCTTTCAAGACACACCAGAGACCGAGCAGTACTAATAAGCTCAACATATGAGGATCTCAGCTGGTCAAACAGCATCAAGCTGTATAGTCTGCTGATGCTTGACTTACTGAGTTCCTCCAGCAGGGTGCATGGGACAAAGTGTCTTTAATAACTACAATGTAACCCTCAAAATTAGACACAGATTTTATTTCTTTGTCCTTGTTTCTATGTGGAGTACATCTGGATGCATCTTGATCAGCAAATTTGTGTTGGAAGTCTGAATATATAACCTTTCATGACTAATTAGTTAATTTTTCCCCTCTGCTCAACCTTGGTGTCTTGGGCTTGGTGTTGCAGTTTCCTTCGACTTTTCTATTCATTGTTGAACCATCGACCAATCTGTGAATGGAAGTAACTTTTTTTAAATGAACAATTTGCCTTTTTGGGTTCTCCCAAGTTTTTTTTAATGTTGGCTTGAAGTTTATGCTCCACCTATGGTGGCTAATAGGGCTGTTCTAATTGCAGCCCCCATGCCTTGGACCTCCTGATGAGATGTGCAAAGTACAATGTACAGGAAGGTTATCTCCTCCATGTTATGATGACCGCCTTCTTGAAGCAGCACCTGATGTGGATGCCTTCAGTGGATGGGAGGTCAGACCCTCTGATGGACCTGATTAATTCCTGTTTTACTTTGCCTTGCCGCATGTGCAGAATTTGGTAATTATGAGTTTGTGTGAGTCGAGTGTCTTCAGTGGGTTCTCGGTCTGTAATGGAGTCCAATAGAATGTACTGGAGGGTAGATGTGAGCTCTGAGCTTCTGCAGTACTGTGTGACTCTGTCTATAAAACATTGTTCCAATACAGAGTGCTGTTGGTCGTATAATGTCATTCCTGAAGAGTTGATAGCCTTAGAGCAGGGGTTCCCAACCTTTTCCTTCCTCTGTACCCCTTGGGTATTTTTATAAGTTCCCGTGTACCCCTCAAAATTAAGGATTAAAAAAAAACAACATTGTGCAGTCTGACTGCAGATTACAACACCATGTAGTGGTTATTCTCTCAGACCTAATGTACCCCCCGAAAAGTGCAAATGTACCACAGGGAGTACATGTACCCCAGTTTGGGAATCCTTGCCTTAGGGTAACAATCATCATTCATATCCAATATTACAGATATTAAGTTATGTATTTAGCAGTTAAGACTGGTCTGTACATGTTTGACCCATTGCCACATGTATGTAGTAAATAAATATGATTTTTATACTGCAATATTCTACAGTTAATAATCAAAGTGTGAGTGGTAATCTTGCTATCTTATGCCACCCCCTCCCAACCTCCAACCTGTGCCCTCATAGATAATCAAAATATTTTATTCCCACCACATTCTCAGTGATGTATGTACATTTTTTATGTTGTTCAGAAAATCCTTTGTGATCACACCATTAGACTGTAACCTAATTCCACACTTCATGCAAACTAGTTTATGCCATTTTCTCTGCCTGCATCCATTTCTTCGTGAAAGCTGCCCACTCTTCGAGTGTTTAACAAAGGCTTGACAGCCATAACCCTGCGTGCTGGTTCTGGAATGATTGTGAACTGGCTTACTGATGTGAAGGACTCATGGGAGTTGTCCTCCAAGCTGCACAAGTCTTCTAACTGGGAATAAAAGCGAATGCAAAGAAGGTTTCTGACCCTCTCCAACGAAGCTGAAGTGATTGAGCATGAAGCAAAATGTGCAGCATGACCCTTGTAGTCCAACGTTAAGGAAATGCTGGAAATATCTGTATAGACAATACCTATAATTTAGCTTAAAGATGATGCAAATTGAAGAATAATTAGAAGGCAAATGTGACTTGAAACTAAACAATTTAACAGCCTTCTGAACACCACCTTGCCAGGTTATTAGAGCTTGTGTTGCAATCCAAAATCTTAACAATTTGTTCAGATTTCTCCGTTTGATGAAACTGATCATTTTTTAAAAAAAAATCAGGGTGGCAATAAGATAGCAGCTGCAAGAATCAATTGCCATATGGGTAACTTTGCAATATGTGGCTATGAGACAATGAGGTCATGCCCATGAATTTTGAGATGTTTTAAAGAATGCAGGGAGAGGCACAGTGATTTGTGAAGGTTCCCCCTCCCCCCCCCCCACCTCCTCTCTGCTGTTGATTTGTGGAGCTTGTCAGTTGTTTTCTTACCATCACATCGATTCCATGCTTTGGTAATGAATAAAGCTCCTCTACTACTTACTGCAATATCAGATGATCATATTGAAGGAACACTAGCATTCATGTCAAACTTGGGGGTAAAAAAAATAGGAGATTGGGTCCATTTAGATTCCAAATTTTTACTGCAATGTTCTGAGGATCAATACGCATATTTCTTGATTTAAATGTGCTACATTTGGAACAGACAATAAATCTAGAAGTTAGAATTTGATATGAATATGATTAAGCTGAAGAAATAATCAAACTTGTCAGGAAAAATATGCTTGTGTCGAATGGCAGAAGCAGCCACACATCCCATCAGGAGATAGCTGAATGATTCCCAGAAGAAGTTTTACATGATTACTAGCTGACAGATTTATCTGAGCTGAATTAACAGTCACTTCAAATAAGCAAGTTCAAAAGAGAGGTTAGAATAAATGATCCAAACAAAGTGGCATACAAAGTAATTCACATCTTTTAGCTAAATGTGGTTTAAAAATTATCTGGAGGTGAATAATCAATTTAGAAATGTTATTTTGTTTTAATATATCATCTGATGATGTCTGCTATAGTTTGGGCTTGTGTGCTTTGATTTTTTTTTTAATGTGAAAAGTCATCATCGGGGAACCAAGGGCATCTGAGGGAAAAGTAACTATTTCTTTAGCATGGGAATTTGAGGAACTGCTCACATCTGCAGAAGGAGTGAACAGGAGATGTTAATTTAGATGTTAATGTAAAATCAAGTGCAGGTTAAATAAAGAAATCATAGATTTGGAGATGGTATAAAAAGATTCAGAAAGGAAATGTATTCCCTTTGGTAAATTCTCAAACAGTATTTACTGAACTAATAAGATTCAATGCCTTTAGTGATCACTTCTCAATAGAAAAATTTGTCCAATGTATTTTTAAAGAGAATAATAATTCTTAACTCTGCCATTTATGACAGATTTGGTAGTTCAATACCTCAGGTCGGCAGGATCAAGCATTCCAATATTTGCTCTCCAAGAGTTAAGCGCTCAGAACTCAAAATGTATGTCAATAACAAACACTGCCTGTCAAATAGGGTTCACACAAAGATAACTGGCGATAAATTGACGAACAAGGGGACATGGTGTTCAAATTCATATTTCACTGAAAGTGGCAGCATGTAGTTTGGGTGTGAAGGAGCCATACAACCTGTCTGCCTTTGTAGGTTGAGACATACAAGTTGGGATGTTGTTATACTGCAACTGTGCAGAACAATGGGTTGACCTCCCTTGACTTACCACTCTATTGGGAACAATGTGGTGACAATGTAAAGAAATCAGTGGAGGGTATCACCTGGATTATTTATTTATCAGGAGACCTTGGATAGGCTCAGCTAGTTTTCCCTGTAGCAAAGGAAGAGGACAGTTAATCTGATGGAGGTATTTCAAGTATGTAATTTACAGGGTAGATGGTCAGAATTATCTCCCCCACCCCCCCCCCCACCACCAAAATGATGGGGTTATCAAAAATAAACATAGGTTTAAGGTAAGAGGGGGATTTGTGGGGAGAATGGTTGGTATCTGGGACATTGCTGCCAGTGGAGGGAGTGGAATTGGATGCAATCATTGTTTTTGAGTCATTCAGATAAACATTAGAACAGGCTAGGCATGTAAGATATGGACGTGTAGCCAAATGGGTTTAGTGCTGGTGGACACAAAGGTTAGGATAGATGTGAGCCAAAATTCTGTGCAGTTCAACTGAATAGGTATTTAACTTTAATTTATTTTAATTTAAACATACAGCCTAGTAACAGGTCATTTTGGCCATGAGTCCATTCCACCTAATTAACCTACAATCCCCAGTACATTTCAAACGGTGGGAGGAAACCGGAGCCCCCGGGGGAGAACAAACTTCTCGCAGCGCGGGATTTGAACCCCAGTTCCAATCACTGGTGCTGTGAGGGTGCTAACCACTTTGCCAATCATTCTGCCCTACTCCCTACTTTTTCTGCTATTTTAGATACAACTGAAAAAGTACTTTCTCCATTCCTGTGTTTTTTTAATATATATATAATATATATATAAAATTTATATATATATTATATATACATATATATATATACAATTTTAAAAATATATATATATATAGGAGTGTGGGTATGACAACGGCTCTGTATACGCTAATCTTTGTGAGGTTTTTCAGTTGGTTGTTTTTCCAGACTCTTTTGTGTAGTCTTCCAAAGGCGCTATTTGCCTTGGCGAGTCTGTTGTCTATCTCGTTGTCGATCCTTGCATCCGATGAAATGGTGCAGCCGAGGTAGGTAAACTGGTTGACCGTTTTGAGTTCAGTGTGCCCGATGGAGATGCGGGGGGGGGGGGGGGGGCTGGTAGTCATGGTGGGGAGCTGGCTGATGGAGGACCTCAGTCTTCTTCAGGCTGACTTCCAGGCCAAACATTTTGGCAGTTTCCGCAAAACAGGACGTCAAGCGCTGAAGAGCTAGCTCTGAATGGGCAACTAAAGCGGCATCGTCTGCAAAGAGTAGTTCACGGACAAGTTGCTCTTGTGTCTTGGTGTGAGCTTGCAGGCGCCTCAGATTGAAGAGACTGCCATCCGTGCGGTACCGGATGCAAACAGCGTCTTCATTGTTGAGGTCTTTCATGGCTTGTTTCAGCATCATGCATATATATAAAAAGTACTGTAATCACTGAACTTTTTTTTTCTTTGCTCTTGTTTGAAGCATCACGCAGATGTACTAATAGTGGGCGTTATATGTCTTTTCTCCTCTTACTGCCATGAAATATTTCGAACAGTTTCAACTTCATTTGGAACTTCTGCCTTACCTACCCCCACTCCTTCCTTCCAAGAAAACTAAGTTTGTCAATTGAGCCTTTTTCTGTAATTACTGCCTATTAATCCTTCTGATCTCTCATCCCTAAATCCACCTCTAATCCCTCCATCTATTTACCAACATTTTACCATCAGTGTATTGAAAGCATATAAAGTTGTGCTTTAAGCAGAACCATCAATATAATTTGACTGCAGTGGTTGGCAAAACTTAGATAGGCACAAATATATTTGTTCAAGTTCATTTTCTGACTAGATATATGACCTGACGAAATGATGTTTCTCCACACACACATGCACACAATACATAGTACTTCAGAATTTCATATCTACATAAAGTATAATTTAAAATAAATATATAAATGCTTTGCAATGATTTGCTCAGTTACAGGATAGTATTCATCAATCTCACAGCTTGCAGGAAAAAGCCTAATCTGGCAGTTCCAATTTTGATGCTCCTGTACCTCCTTGATGGGAGTAGGTCAAAGATACTGTGTGCTGAATGGAAAGAGTCCTTGATAATTCTTGGAGCCTTATTTAAACAATGCTCCTGGTAAATATCATCAATAGAGAAAAGGAAGACCCCAGTGATCTTCTTGGTCATTTTGATGATCCTCTGTGTTGACCTCCATACTAATACCAAGCAATGATGCAGCCAGACAGGACATTCTCAATAACACCCCTGTGGTCTGTGGAAGGAGATCAAGACTGGGCCTGGCAGCCTTGCCCTCCTCAACAACGTTGTTGAGCAATGTTTTTCAAAGATTCTGTGAAAGTCTGGTGGAATGTGTGGTGCATAATAAATGAAGTAGTTTGGATCATTCCCAAAATCAAATGCTGACAACGTGAAAACTAATTTGGCTTCCTTCCTTTTGTTATCTGAAATTTAAAATGTTACTTCTGTTTAAAATTTTGCATTTATCTACACCTCACCTGCAGTTAAATACCTCACATTTGCTGTCCTTGTTATTTAAATGCAATGTGAAAGAAAACACAATAAACTTAATTTCCTTGCTTAATGTTGCTGAACATATCACCTTGCAATACATTGTTCCTGCCTGTTAGTAATTTCTCCACTTGTTCAGCCATCTTTCTTTGCTTAAAAGGAATTGTGACTTCATGGAACAATATTCACAAGCAAAGAGATCCAAACAGCTTGGGTCAACAAAGGGGCGGGTCTCACTGAGGGGCTTTCTCTTCACTTGGACGTGGCCTGATCGACCATATCTAAGAATAAACCATGAATCAGGAAGTTTGCAACCAAGTGCAGTAAAGTCATATTATGCATATATGGTAATATTGACTCCACAAGCTAGTTAGTGATTCTTAAATGAAGAATGAGCTTCTGGAGGAACTCAGCAGCATCTGAATTGTAAATGGGTATGGTGGACAGGTGGTTGCAGTGCTAAATTACAACTCAGTGCCTATGGATATAAATGGTCAATCAACAGGAGGAACTCAGCGGCATCTGAATTACAAATGGGTATGGTGGACAGGTGGTTGCAGTGCTAAATTACAACTCAGTGCTTATGGATATAAATGGTCAGTCAACAGTTTGAGTTGGGACCCTTTATTGACACTGATTTTTTGTGTTTCTCTTGGTAATTTTAGTTTTTACTGCTAATAGTACTTTCAGTGGCAGTGAATTGGCCTGGTTCTGTTTTAAGTGCTGTGTTGTTGTGCAGGACATGATGACAGTATGCTGTTGATGGAACTTTGGAAGGCAACAATAGATTGGGTCATTCAAGACCAGAGAAACGTCAGTTGCAAGGTTCCAAGAGTAGTTGTTAAAGTAACCTATCAACTTAACTCACTGTCCTTGAGTTGCACTCTCTCCGCATAAGATGTAATTTTGAGATGCTGGGAAAATACAAATCACCTCAACAAGTTTCTCTTTTGCTTTTTTCCATTAAACACAATGGTGGGTTACAGGTACTAGTCTTAAAATGCCAAAACACAAGCATCCCATAGTGCCTTATAAAGGTTTATATAGGTCGGCTCAACAACAACGGGCTGAACATAAAGCTTAATTATATTAAGATCAATTATGCATGATTAATTTTGTTGAAATATAAAATCACAATACATTGATTAGGATTTAGGGCAGGTCCACCATCACTCGATGCATCTTGACGTAACTGTCCTAATCCTGGGGATGGTTCCTTGCAAGTGTGAAAGCATTCAGTGTCCCATTTAGGAGTGGTCAAGTGTGAAAAGCCAAATTGCCATTCCTATCCCAGGACACTGAACAGCCAATTTAGTGGGCTAAGCATGAAAAAAGGGGCTAATGGCTACTCTGTAAAGCCTCTATCCCAGATTTGAATATCTCTTGGATAATCCCATTTCCATTATTTATATTTCCCTCACCATTCAAATGGATACATGAAGATATTTGTCACTACCTTCTAATGGCAGCATCCTTTGTTTATCCTGTTCCAATAGCAAGATAGGATATTTGAATAGCAAATTTGCAGATGTCGAGGTGCAGTGTCACAATGTTGACTCTGGACCACCTGTTTTGGAATCAAGTCAAATATCTTTCCTGGAACCAACACACCAATGGCATCATGAAGAAAGCCTCTACTTCCTCAGGAGTTTGCGGAGGAGCTAGCGGACTTGTTCAAGTGAACCGGTATGGACTTGAAGGGCCGACGTGGCTTGTTTCTGCGCTGTAAATGGTTATATGGTTATGATGGAGAAACTTGGCAGGTCACACAGCATCCGAAGGAAATAAAAGGTAACCAATGTTTTGGGCCAAATATTTCTCCACTACATGTGTATATTTCACTCAGCCCCCCACATTTGTAGACTTTCTTATTTAACTCCTTGCACCTCCCCTGTTTTTTTTTAATGAATCTTTGATTCTGACGTTCTTGCTCTTTGGCATGAGCTTCTTTTATATACATAAATTGGGTTATTAATACTGGTTCTGGTTTCTCATAGGTATTTAGCCATTTGTGCCTTTTTAAAATTTTTTTGCTTTATTTTTTTTCTATCCACTATATTATTTGACCTTTTTTTAAAAAAACTTTTCTCCTCGTCTGTATGTCTGTATGTTCCCCAATTTAATTTTTGATTTTCTTTGAAGGTGCCCTTCAAACTGACACATTTTACAGTCCTCCAGTCATCAACATTTCAACGCCAGAGCTGCTATATCAATACTGAAAGCTTAAATCTTAGAATACTTTTTACTTATTTAATACAGCTCTTCTTATTATGAGGAGTTCAATGACTTTTATGTTTAAAACTATTATCTTTTGCAAGTTAAGAGAGCAACTCTCTATGAAAAGACGGTAAATTCCGTTGGAGGTGGGGGTGAGGAGAGCGGCTAGGATGAGGATACTCTTGAAATAACAAGTGCAACACATGGACTAAAGCAGAAAATGTTTTGTTTATAAACATCCACTCATTGATCTCGATTTAACAATGAAATTGTGGGCAAGCTTTTGAGAGCATTTTGTAAATGGATAGGGTGCAGTGCTAAATTACAACAAAGTTCCAGCAAGACTCGGAAGAGTGTGAAGTTTGAAGTTGTACATTGGGTTGCTGCGAAATGAAGCTCGCCAATTTCCGTTGCATTTTATTTCCAGGGTGGACTTCTGAATGTGTTCTCTGTGCGTTGTTTCGATGGCTTTTTTTAAAATTATTCTGTGTATTCCTTTAAACTTCCTTCCAAAGAGCAGGCGTGCATTCCTCAATTAATTAGCGTTGACTAACGTGGGGCAACCAATCTAAGTGTTGAATTACCCGTGCATGTGGAGGTGGGAGGACCGGCCAGGAACTCGGTTCGAAGAGCTGACACCATCTCGCCATAATAAAGTGGGGAGTGTTCTTAATATCATGAGGAAATTCACGGTTTAACTCACTCGGGATAAGTGGCTACGAAATTTGACTGTATGGCTACATCAAAGGTGCCATTGAGAGGGCGACCACTCACATCAGACGATACCCACTCCTTTTTCGTTCAGAGCGATTTTTTATCCTTCAGAGAGGTTTCGTTATTGTTCTGCTTGAAATGAGATGATCTGAGGGGTACTGGGTCACAGAAGCCCATCGCCTGACGAAATGAAGAAGACGAACAAGTTGCCCTTAAAACAAGGACTTGGGTTTTACTCCCAGAGGGAACGAGGACACTGGAGCCGGTTCACATCCGCGAACCTGGGATCATGATGGAAATGTTCAAGTCTTCCGTCTAAACACTGGATGAAGTAGATGGTAGGAATGGTATGTAATTTTAATAACAAACTTTTAAGGATGGTGAAAACAACTTTTAGGGGGAGGGATGTACATTTTTCGTCATCAACATATAAAGTTCTAGGTGTCGAGCGAAGGACTGTGAAATGGGAATTATGGCATTGTTCCGATAAGACCAGAAAATGCAATTCTGCTCCTGTTTAAAACAGGCGCCACAACAAGACCTTTACTTGACGCATTAGTGGTAACACCCCCCCCTCCCCCCAACAGTTGAGATCAAAAGGTCAGAGGACATAATAAAACAATGCACAATAAAACCAATCTTTTCTCAAAATTCTTCTATTTCAGTACAAGTTTCTTGGCGGAGGCGATCACCTGTTTGAGTCAGAAATGTCCTGGTTCAGCATTCTGCGTTCCTGGGCAGTGCTGAGGAACAACGGGGCCGCTTCGCTATCAATAAACGACCGCGTGAAATGTCCATTTTAAAAGTGTTCTTTTCAATCCCAACCACGTTTGCTCCGAACTTCACGCAATTCAGCGGTTAGTCAAATGTGATCACCCCAAACTTGAAAGAGGACCCGTCCTCTGTTCTTCTCAACCCCGAGAAACTGCCCAAACTGAGGAACCTTCTGTCCTCGCTGAACACCCTGAACAGAGCTGCTGAACCTGCCGGCCACTTCAAACACTGGAAGAGAAGTTTCCGTTCGTCTTTCAACGGCGAACGGTGGAGTCCTGCGTGGTGTTTGGAGTGTGCTGGATGTAAAATGTAGCACTTGGAAGCAGTGTGCACGAAATGTCTGAACCATTGTGTGTTTTAGTGTTGGTGTTTAAAGAGATTAAACGCACAACTCCAAATCGGACAATACCATAAGGCAAGCGTGGTGGATTCTTCCAAATTTTGGTTCTGCACGTTCCTGTTCGATGATGCGTGACCATGACACGAAACGTGGGCTAGACCAGTCTTCCTCAGATTGTTTTTATTACACGGGGGGAAATGGGATATCAGTGTTTTGCGAGTACTGCACTTACATTGTAACGTCAAGTGCGATGGGAATGGTTAATATCTGCAAAATCGGGTCACGAATGTTGAAGCTTAAAACATTAGGGTTAGGGTTATGTCCAGTTATTCAGCTTCGGAACTATCCGTCCTGCCCAACATCCACTTGTGTTCCCAATCGAAGAAAGCAAATTTAGCCGCTTTTCTTATTTTCAGGCCATTTGCTTGGTTTTAAATCAGCTCGCTCGAAGGAAATCCAGTTGTGGGCAACCAGGTTGCGTCGCACCTGGACTCACCCGACTGCGGGCTGGGACTTCAAATCTCTTCCCTGCATATTTGCATTTGCAATATATTAGAATAGTAGGTCCGAGCACTCGCGTTCCAGTTCTAGATCTAGTGTTTCTGAGCTGAAAGGCGATGGTGTGTGTGGTAGGGGGTGGATGGAAGGGAGTAGAAAATTCTTCCCAAGTCTTTCTAACGTATTTCGTTGTATTCATTTCAACCTCGGGATTATTTTTTGAATTGAAACAAATAGAAATGCAATTCAACTCTACTGTTTATCATCAAATAAATACAAAAACACTCACGTCAGCACTCCCCTCATAATTTAATGCAAGACGATTCAACTGATAAATCGTTTTATTTCTTTTCCCAAAACAGGAAATCAAAATAGTGTACAGAATTTCCACGGCTAATTAAATGCGATCTAAACCTTTGTTTCCGTAAAACCAAACAGAACGCGGGCCGAGACTGAATTTTGTCATTTTACAAATCGGAGTTCGACAGGATGAAATCATTTCAAGGAACCAAATGGCCACCGACCCCCCTAAAATCCCGCACCCGCGGCACTGGCAGACCTGCCCACAGCCGCTCGTGTCCACTCTCCACCAGGACTGTTGCCAACCCTGAACAAGTCTCGAATGGCCATGATCAGACCATTTGCCGAAACAAGAAAGGGGTTGCTGCGCGCACACAGACAGGCCAAGTCACAGCAACAGTTGATCTGGAACTGAACGCTGCACAGGATGCCCTGACGGATCTGCGCCGGAAAGGTTAAGGATCGGTACTCTCTACTTTGTCTTCAAACACAAAAGCGTTTGCAAATGCAATTTGAATGTATGTTAGGTCGCACTGGAAACTCCAATCCCCCTTCTTGTGAAGCAAGGATTCCGACCAAGAGAATGTACAGCAGATGCTTTTTTCCACAAAATTAGTAAACACGTTAGAAATTTACAGAATCCAAAGCCGCTACATACAGCACACGCAATGGGCAAAAAAATCCCCTCATCGGAACAACAGTATTTGAATCACGCAGTCAGGAAAATAACATGACAGCGAATTATACTTTACTAAAGCATTCAATGATCACAAGATGAACTTAAACAACTAATTCCCGGAAAAATAATAGACGGTGGAAATCGCTTGGCTTTGTCCACTGGATGATCAAAAGCAATTAGCAGAAGCAAGTCCCGCCACTCCTGCCGGGAAACCTCAGGGAGGGCCCCGACCCGAAACGTTCACTGACTGGGTCAGGGTGCTGCCCGGCCCGCTGAGTTCCTCCCGCTTCTCATTGCGTGCTCAAGATTTAAACATCTGTAGTTCGTGCGTTTCTTTAGCCCAAGAAATGCCTTGAAAACGTGAACAATTGGATTGCACTGTAACGATCCCGACCAGAGACTTACATCAATAACTAACGATTTATTTACTGGATACAGTTTTATGGCAAGTTCGGTGACATATAACCAAAAAAAAAGCACACAATAAATGGTGAGATAATGAAGGGCCAAATAATAAAAGATGTCGATTCATTTCGTATTCTGTTCATGTTTTCCAGCGGCTAAAGTCTTCCCACCGCACTCGCAACTCTCGCCCTCTTTAAAACCCCATTAGCCATCAGTATTGTGAACACGCCAGAGCTCGCTCAGCTTCAGAGATAGAAGCCGAACCCAATGAAAGAGGCAGCAGAAGGCACGGAGACCACAGGTCAACAACTAGAGATGTTATTATTGAGCCCTTGTTGAATCTAAAGAGACAACACTCAAATTTCTCGAGTTATATTCAGTCCCTAGTGGAAACTAGAATTTATGGTCCCCGCTCTGAAATGGGCTGTAGTATTAATACATGCACATTCGGACCCAGCGCCGGTGTTTTCAATGAACTTTTACGGGATAAAGCTATCGAATGCTTAGGCAAATGGCGATTCCAGCATCCCTAAATGTAACAATGTTACGTTGACTGTGAAGATAATGACAACAAAGTTTAATTTAATTCTGTCAACAATATTTTTGATGCCAGTTCACTGTGTGCAGTTTACATTTCTATCTCCTTTTCTACAATTGAAGAAGTCAATTATTTGCGCTATAACAGCTGTCCTTAACGATATTTAAATGGATAAAACCTTATTATAATAAATAATAAAACAAAATTATTGGACATTTCTCATTAGGCGATGATAATATTAATACTACATTTAAATCAGTTGTAAAAGTATAAAGAAGAATTAATCAAACCAGGGCGTCGCTTTTTCGTGGACACTCATATGAGGGACAAAGTTACAGAATGTCATGTATGTTACATTCTAAATATATTACGTGACCATAATGGAACCTTGAAACGAAACAAATAAACAACACCAGGGCTTTAAAGTTGGTATCTTGGGACTCAATCGTGAATAGTTTCACAATAAGCTGACATCGCAGTGTCAAATGCATGTTTCGAAGTGGCCAATAAAAGACCCGTAAACATCGCATTAGATCTCGTTGAGAAGAAAGCCAAGGGCACAGCGTTATGAATTTTACTGAAGGAAGAACAACTTTAGCTTGCTACTGATACAACCAGATCCGGGTCGTGATGTGACAGTTAAAAGAGGATAGTCAGTCACTTGAGCCTGGTCACTATCTCGAGAGAAGCAGGAACTTATTCGCCATTTTACCCGCAAACATGTTCACGTGTAAACATGGTCAGGACAATGGTGGGGGGGAGGAGGGAATTATTGTGAAAGATTATTTTTCTTTTCATGCTATTTATTCCTGGCCACCCTTCTCCCCGCCAGAATGCATACCAACATGATCACCTTTTAATCGGTCACTGCTGCTCTACCGCACCTATCAGGAATTACGGTTCAATCAATAGTAACCCAATAAAATCGGTCTCAAGTACATCCATTAAATTAATTTGTTATTTATATGTAAATGAGTTTTTTTCGGCGTTAATGTTGAATATTTAAAAAAAAACGTTTACACCAGACGTCTTAAATTCCAGAAACCCGAAATGTCACCGACATTAAAATACAGGTTTATATTTCGTCCCGAAACTATCACTTTGAATGGACTGCAAACTCCAGAGGGCAATTTACAAGAATGTACAGTTAATTCGCCACATATTCTCAAACTTGTTAGTTTTCTTGAAGTACTGGTCAGATGGGCGAATTTTTTTTTTGTCATTATACTGTAATCTCGCTGCTGCTCCAAAGCCAAACTCACCCGACGTTGGAACAAGGTTCACAGTCTGTTTCAACAACCTGTGACCACAATTACAAGGTTGATTAAGCAATGCGAGAGGTCACAAGTTTTTGTTGGGATTTATCTGGCATATACTATTTTACAGAGATCAGTTTCCAATGATGTTCCCGATCCACCTGTCCTCAGCTTTGAGTCCAGGAACAGGCCCGTACATCCGGGAAGAAAAGTTGCGAGGACTTTGTGGCAAAGTTTATTAGTCCTAACATTTGAAGAAGTGTTTTGCCCATCTCCATTTGTTACTTGTTTGATGTTGCGGACGGTCTACCAGGTCCTGCCGTACAGCAGGCTAGGATTTACCATGTTCCCCGTGTAGTCCGCAGTAGATGTGTCCATTTGAGGCATGTTAGTAACTGAATTGTGGAGGGTCGTCGGATTTGGCGACACTTGCCCAAGGTCTTGAGCTTGAGTGAGTGCATTAACTTGTTGACTCTGCTGTTGCGAGATTGCAGTGCTGGCGACGGGAAGGATCCCGTTGGCACCCTGTTGCTGTTGTCCTTGTTGGTTGGCAGTAGGAGTGCTCGAGGCGTTCTGGCACGGTTTACCGTCCTTCACAAGAACTGGCACGGCCACCCTCCTTGGAGATTGTTGCTGTTGGCACAGGTTGCTTTCTTGTTGCATTTGCTGGGTAGCCTTGTCCTTAGCCTGGCGCTTCATTTTGTAGCGATGATTTTGAAACCAGATTTTTACTTGTGTCGGTGTCAGGTGGATCATGCTGGCGAGATGCTCCCTTTCTGGAGCTGACAGATACTTCTGCTGTTTGAAGCGTCGTTCCAACTCGTACACTTGGGCCTGGGAGAACAGGACCCTTCTTTTCCTCCTGGGCGTAGCGTGTAAAGGTGCCATTGGTTTGGCGGCGTCTGCCATTCCTGTTAAAGCCCCTATTCCCGTCATGTTCATTCCAGAGGATGTTCCCATGAAGCGGGAAACTAGACAAACGTTTATAATGGAAAAAGAAAGCTCTGGTTATACAGCGGGAAGATGATACAGTCAGCAAAGCATCACTTAAAGTTATCTGGCAAGAATATCCAACATTGACAAATGTAATATGTCGAATATTAGTTTCGATTATTTCTATTGATATTCTGCTCACATGATAAAACGCGGGACAGTAAATACCGAACGCTTAACCGATTCGCATAGGAATGTTTTAAGTAGAATCGAGAGTTCAGTAGTGACAAATTATTCTGATCATTAGACAGATGTCACCAAACTACGTTTGTCAATTATAAACTAGTTTCCTCAGACCTTGGCCAGGTGACTGCTAAATGTGTGTGTGTGTGTGTGTGTGTGTGTGTGTGTGTGTATAAGATGACAATCCTCAAATGACCAGTTCGATTGTTGTTTGATTATTATGTCTTCCTAAAACCAATTCCTTACATCTTACGGGAAAGTTAACCTGTCACATAAACGGATGTATTGTATCAAAGCTCTTCTGGTGTGTCCCTTCTTGTTTATACTAATTATATTTTTCCAGATATTAAAAAAATGAAACTATTGTGAAAACTCTAGGACTGAATCAAGACATAAATCACTGCTACAATCACACGAGAACTTCTCTTTGGGGGAATCTTACTTGTTGAATATCTGGGATCCGGGTTCGATCCGTACCAGCCAGTTGCAGCGGCGCTGTTCCTCATGGTATCTTGGTAGGACGGGAGATCCCCCATGTTGCCAATGCTCCCGTTACAGTAGCCTCCCATGGCACTGTGAGAGAACTGGGACACGCCGTGTGGCATGTGGTAGGTTGTGGCCACCGTGGCGTTGTGACCCATGGTGTGTTGCTGCATGGTAGCTTGCGAGACCGGAGGCTGCCGGTAACCTCCCAGAGGAGGCGCCAGGTTTCCAGCACCGTCCATGCTACCAAACTTCTTGTAGGTCTCCTCGATCGGACTCAGGATGTCTGTCACTGAAAAAGGCGTTGTGTGCTTTGGGCTCAACGACATGGTTGAGCGAGCGAGCCAGCAGGTAAAATTGTCGAGAGGATCAAACCCGTGTGCGCTGTGGACGCTCTCCCTCTCTCGCTCCTCTTGTGGCTGACGACGTAAGAGGGGCTTGGATCCGCCTGAGATCCGATTGATCGGTTTCGAAGTGGCGAGCCCCGATTCCTCTTATCTTTGGTTTACTTTAGCCAGGCGCCAGGTTTACGACAGAGCCATAGGGGAGGAGCATCGGTCCAAACGTGCAAACAATAGCGCTTGACATCTTTACCAAGATAATTGAGGTAAATGTAGATAGGTCCACATTAAGATAAACGTGATGCCTGCAGAAAAAAAACTTGATTAAATACTTTTTGAGCGCTTCTGCGCTCTAATGCAACACCTTCGATATAAATCTGATTAACATTTTGCTTCACTGAGTAACATGAAATTGCGAGCATTCATATACAGTAATTGAGGTTTTCTTATTAACGCGTTTCCAATTTTCTTGAAAAACGGGAGTTTGTTGTTTCCTATTAGTTGGTCCCCTGGCCTAGAGACTCAAAACCACACTGCACTGCGGATTTACTAAAGGAGCTCTTCGCTCCAGAAAAGACGCCAGGGCACATAGTCAAATAGGGAGAATGAAGATTGTTCCCTTGTACACACAAAAAAAACCCATAATTTATACACCTTATATATCATTTTATTGCAACTGAGAAGGGGGAGGGGTTATTTATAAAACAACCCAAAGTACGTAGATCAGATGTGTCAAAAGAATGGGTGAATATTCATTCTCTGAAGTTGTAAGTATTGTTGTAGCTGTTTTACAACGCGCCTTCCTGTATATTGGAAATATTCGCCGAGAAATCATCCTAGCTCCTTATTTTCATATGTGGGAGTGTTAAAGTATTCGTTTGAACTAAAAAAAAACCCAAAAACGAGAGGTTATCGTGAGGCGAAAGAAAAAGAGAGCATTCCTACCAAACCAGCGGCCGTCTAAATCCCACACTATTTTAAGGTGATCGCCGCAGGTCCCCATTTTAATTTGATTGCAATATCGCAATAACCGGAGATCAATAATACAGTATAATGTTAGCTCGAAATCTTTAGAATTTAATTAGTTAAAAGTGGAAAAAAGACAGGATTTAAAAAAAACGTTTAAACCATGCATTTGTTTTGGAAGGAAACGAATCACTCAAATAGCTTTAAACACAGATTTATTCACTGTTATCCGAGGAAATGTGTAGGAAGGCGCGGTCCACAGGAAGAGTGGAAGGTGTACCTGAACCTCTACAAAGGGAAAACTCGGAGTTGATAATTGAAGTATATTTTACCAATCTTTAGAAGACAGAAGATTCAATATTAAAATGAAAGAAACACCAAGCAGGGTGCTGCAGTTACACCCCAAAACGAAGGCCAGGAGAGCTCTTCTTAAAGCAAAGTGCAGACACGTTAGAGTTCAGAATATTATTCCAAAATATGCTGTTATTTCTGACGCTCACACAGAATAACATTTTGCCACAGAAACTGGGTTGCCACCGCTTGGTAAATCTTTTTCTTCGTACAAAATTGCATTTTTAAAAGAGTTAAGTAAAAAGGAAGTGGGAATTTTGATGAAGCTTTCTAATTTAAATAGTCATTAATACTGTATAATACAACTGCCTGGTTGTCAGCTTTTGCGAACTGGGAGACATTAACATTAGCATCTCTTAATTTCCGGCTTTTTTGAGAATCCGCTGGACAACTTTCCGCTTCATATTCAATGGCATTACAGCCAGGCCTCCAAATCCAAGAGGCTTCTTTCTTACGACATTGGTTTTAAAGTTCACGCATTTAAACGCCGTTTAGAAAGCAATCAGTTTCTACTTCAAACCAGTTATGTTTTTTTTAGTATGTTTTTTTTGCAAAAATATTCTCTGAGCACTAAGTTCATAGAATCGCCGCAACAAATCTTTTTTTTCAATCTTTTCCTGGATTAGTGGTTAATAATTCTACACTTCTCCACGCAGAGAGTCTTGCCGCTTTATTAGCCGTGTTGCAGAATGAAGTACTTATTTTTTGCCAAGGTACTGTTTGATCCTTCAATGCAGCAGACTATGGGTTTAGATGAGGAGGCCGTTCAGACTCAATGACTTTGCTACCACTCGAGAGGTTAGGGAAAAGGAGACTTTGTCAATAAAAGTTGCCACTAATCCTGGAACTATGCCCCTCTAGTTTAATACAAGCGGTGCCGACCAGACTAGTGTACACGGGACTGTTCTCAAACAGCGCCAAGATTTCCCCGAATAAGAGCGGGGTTGAAAAAACTAACTCAGCGGACCTCACATCCCGCAATTGGAACTTGCGGTTTAGTCAGCGTGTCAAGTTTCCTCAGTGAATGGGAGTTTGGGAAAAAGGACTGGACAGCCCGTAATCCTCAACTCGTTGGTGTGATCGTGTTTGCATGGTCCAGGCGACGAAGGTTGCACAGGGTAAGTTCTAGTTATTAGAAGACTGTTCCATTCTAAACGTATCCCTTTCTTCTCCAGGTGTGTGATCATCCAGAGAAAGGAAAGCGTTGGCTCGCCAACGCCGCAATGTAGTTAAGGTCTAGATATTATCAATAATCAAACGATTGTGTTGAAACGAATGAAGCCGCTCGTCTCCAAGATAAGCACCACTTCAAAGCTGAAATTTGTGAGAAAATGTTGAAGGTACAAGTAACTTTGTAACGTCATTGAAGATTATTATTATTAGTTACAATAAATCAAATCCGTAGTTAAACTGCTATGAAGTTTAGGAAATCGGCGCCTTCAATTAACGTGGGATTAAATACTCAGGCGGTGAAAGAAATTAACTATTCTTACACAGATTAATGTAACAATATGCCCACTTTTAAATTACTTCCAGGAGGAGAGAGCTTCGTACGTAGAAACATTTGCGGTTCTGAAGCTACGATTTTGATCCACAGTCAAAATTGCTTTAAAAAAAAAATTCTGAAACACAAATCACCGCTGCAATATAAATTCGACGAACAGTACAAACATTATTAAACTTGCCAACAAACTTTCCTGTAACAGTCCTTTTCATCTTGCGGTTTAGCCTGAATCTCCGTGGATACACGATTACAAAAAAAGGACAAAAAGTCACTGTAAAATAGGCAACTATAAAACTATCCCGAGGCGTCATTGCACGTGTTGACCTTTTGTTTTAAATTAAGGAAGATTACTTTAAACTTTTGGAATAAACATGTTTTCCGTGGCAATTTCATTAATTTATAGTTTCATTTTTAATCTGAACGTACAGAGTTGATTGTAAAACTTATGTACGGGGCAATGTACAAAACTAGATGGTGCTGCTGACTGAAGGGTAGATACTATGTATTGTCTTGGAATCAGGTTAAAATTAATGTTTCTACAAATTCTGTGACTTTAAACTAATTGAGAATCACTTGCAATCTGAGGGAGTAGAGGATCCGTTTAATAGTGTTTTTACCAGGAGTTCTGACTCGCCCAAGATTGGGGTAACTTCAATCATTTTCTCCGAAGTGATTTTATTTTACGTTTGTTTGCAAGTCTTGGACATAAAACCAATGCAGATCAGGGCTGGACACTCAAATAACGCTCTTTTCTTTACAGAAGGAAGGCCAAAATGAAACTGTTCAGGACATATAGAGACTGAAAGTGGAAATTCTGTTTCCGAGGGACACCAAGAGCCACGAGAAAACATCTAAAATGTCTTTTACAATTTGAACTAATTGATGTTTTAAATGGAAACATTTTTTTTAAAAAAAACATTGCAGGCTCAACACTGGGTGCTAGTACAATGTCCAGTCGATGGTATTACCGCTCCCTTAAAATGTGGAAATTGGCTACCAAACTTCACGGTATATTACAGATCCACCTTTATCATAATTTAACCATTTGATTCATAATCACGTTGCCCGATCGCCTAACACGAAGAAATATTAATATAGGTAAATCACAGGCATCATAAAATGTAAAGAAATCTGTTTATGATAACAACACATCCACAAATATTTCAGTATTGACCTTGGACTCCCTTTTTCCAGGAATAGAGCATTTCAATATTTTCTAGTAATGACGGAGGCTTGCAAACTGTTCAATTGACTCTATTTTTGAAATCAGCAGACAAATTCAGATACCCTGTGGCAAGTTCACCATCTGTTGCTCTTGTAATGGTTTGAATACTTTCCTCTGGGTTTTGTGCAGGTTTTTAAACACAAAAATGACTTCAATTTACAAAGCCTTGTTGAATGACCTTGTTATTATTTTGACCTTGTTGAATGAATGTAAAGCCAGTTTAAAATATTGTAACATCTTGAGTTAAAAAGTTAAAAAAAAATCTTCAATACTTGCTTGCAATTGACAATTCTATATTGGGCAACAAGATCTTTGTGGCACAGTTACATCTCAAATGTAAACCATAAAACTCCATTGAAGATATCAATATTTTTTTTCCAGAGAAGTATTTTATAAATAGCACAAAAGTTTAACAAATAGTTCAGCTACTTGAAATACCATATCTAAGGCTGACCTTTTTCAATGGATGGCAATTAAAATGGATTTTTTTCAACTCTTCCTGTTCCAAAGAAAACGAGGCCTCTTGCTTCTCATTCTCATTTTATTAAGTAAGACATTGCAACACTAAAAAAAAAATTATTTGGAGGTAAAGTTTGTTCTCTTCAGCAGTAGAGCTACATCAATGTGTCCCACCATCCAATATTCCTTTATTTCCCATTCACAGGCTCTGAATGCCCAATATCTCTTGCCTTTAATCTGTTAACTTTTGCTCTTACTTCATCAATCACTGCATAGTAATTTCCTCCTTACATATTGTATCATATCAATGACTATGAACATATTTATATGGTTGCTTTAAAGAAAATGATGGCCAAGATTATGATCACTGCTATTTTTTTAACATAATCTCCTACATTGACTTGTGACAAATTATTTATTTTCACTTCAGTGTTGAAAAAAAATTATTGTTAAAATCAATCACCAAATTCTGAGGAGAAACAAACATAATTTTTGAAGGGAGTATCCTATTTAATCTACACCGGCGTCCCCTCTGTTGCCTCAGTATATTCCTTGTTGAAGAGTAAATATAGACAAATCTCTCAGACTTGATTTACCACTGTGTAAATAAATATGTAAGAAACCCACGCACAATCTTCCAAATCTCTCTCCATTAAGAAAATTTCCCCAGTTTGGAAAATTGCCACAACCATCCCAGAGGTCAAGATGAATGAAATCTGGCATTTATTACCAACTTGTCTCATAATTGTGAGGCAGATGACACTTGAATGTGAACTGAGGGTTCGTGTGTCTGAGCATTTGGACAGATCTCACACTCTGTTAATTTTGCCAAACATTCTTGTAACAAGTGCCTTTAAAGTTCCTGTGTTGAGACTCTTTGGGAAGTACTTCTTAGAAATTATGTTACCCATCATTACTTCTTCAAAATATTCATCTTAGCTGGTTCAACGTAAGTATCCTATAGAAACCAAAGCTGAAATGTCTCAAATTTATTTATTAGGCTCCAATAGCTCAGTGGAGAGGCTCTGATAGCTCAATGGTTAGAGCACTAGTCTTGTAATCCAGGAGTCACAAGTTCGTTCCTCGTTACTCTGAGGATGCTGGACAAACTGGCAACCCTCTCTCTTCCTTATGGTAGACAAAGTTAAAAAAAATTCATGTTCATTATTATGTGACAATAGTGGAACCTTTACCTTTACTTTCACCTTCACCTTTATTATTATTATCTCTGACTTTTGTTTCATCCAATTCAGGCTTCACCTGTTCCACAATGACATTGTCTTTGGCACCAAAGAAAAATGTTATTGATTTTTCCTCTGAACATTCATGGACCCTATCATTACCCCCCTCCCTCCCCCACACACATATAAAAATCCTCTTTATTGATACACTTATGAAATGCTGTAGCAAATATTTGTCCCATCAATCAGCAGAGATCAAGGGCCACAATGGCTCAGCTTGACCCACACTAACATCTTCATACAGGATTAATTTAGGCCTGTTTCGTAATTATGTTCTCTATCTATAGATACGTTTCCAAGAATTTAATTCCTATCTAATGCATTTATTGTGCAGTTTTCAAAAACGAAAGTCAATTATGCTTTGCTGCTTTTGATTAGTTCCAGTCTAAATCTGCATTATACTGAAGCAACCAGTCTTAGAAATGATTGCTATATGTAGGCAATCATCTATAAGCAAATTAAAAATTCCCACCTTCTGGTCCTTATATGCATCTATTTGAATGTACTGAAATATTCAGGTGTCTAGATGGTCATCTTTCATCATTATGGGGGTATGGAAAATGTCATCCATTTTCTTTGGATCATAGAAAGATTTCAGGCAGTTGGAAGGAGCCACAGTCATCTAGCAGAGAAACTAGAGATGTTGGAATCTTAAGCAAACAACGAGGAGCTGGAAGGATTCAATGAGAGAGAAATAGCCACTCAGCATTTCAACTTGATAAAGGTCCCATGCAAAAATGTTAATTGACCATTTCTGCCTGTCAATGATGGCTGACACTTGCTGATTGTTTGCCCAAAGGTGCAGTGTTGGCTGCTTTTCTCTATTTCCATTTCAGAAACAATGATATGCATCCAAAATGTGTCTCTCAGATGGACTGCTGAGATTATTACAGCAACTTTCACATCTCTTTCAGGACGACCCCCCAAAGTTCACAAAAGACAGTTAAATATTTCTACCATGCAACCACTGTTATACATGAGAAATACCTGCTGTTAATAGGCAGAGCAAATTCCCAACCAACAGTAAAATAATAATGAAGGGCCATTGATTGTTTGACGACATTGATGGACGAATATTGATCATGAACCAGAGGAAATCCTCCCAGATCTGTTGCAAAATAGCACCATGACTTATATAAAGCTTGCTTTGGGAAAGACATTCTAGTTTTTGACCTGCGTAATCAGGCAAGTAGGCTGTCAATAGTGGGGCACACCAGGGATTGCAGTTGCTGGAATCTGGAACAAAACAATCTGCTGGAGCAACTCAGTGAAAGAAAAAGAATAGTTAGCTTTCATCTCCCAGTGGCTATACACTTAGGTTCCATCGCCTCACTGACATGTTTGTCCATTGCCTCATGTACTGCCAAGTTGAGGCCATCCATAAATTCCACTTTGGCAGTCTCCAACCATACAGCATTAATATCCACCTCCAATTTCTGGTAGCCCTCTTCCCTTTACTTTTCCTTCCTCCCTCTGACTCCTCTTTCCCCTGCCTGTCACCCACACCTTCCTTCCTCCAGCACTCCACCCCTTCCCTTCCTCCTATCACAGAGCATCTTTCTCAGGTGTCTACTCCCTACTAATCCTTTCCTTTCCCCTCCCATTTGTCACCTGTAATCCTGAGCTTATCCCCTTCCCCCCACCTTCTTATTCACACATTTTCCAAAATGTTAGCATCCCTGAAGAAGGGCTTAGGCCTGAAACTATGACTGCCCATTACTTTCCCAGGATCTGCATGATCTGCGGAGTTCCTCCACTACTTTCGAGTGGGCTGTCAATTTTCAAAATGGTTTTGAATCCAATTGGAAAGATCACCGTGGATCAAGTCTTCCAAACCAAACTTGCAGATGAGACCTTGTCAAAGAACTGTCAATACAACAGGTTTAAAGATTCTAGTCAAATAGAGATATGGAGTTGTTCAGTACAGGAACAGACCATTTAGCTTACTCCATCAATGCCAAGCCATTTGTTCCTCTGCACTAATCTCACTTTCCCACAATAAAAAAAGTATTATCCTCTGCCTTGCCTGCAAATAGCCCCTGGTCCACAACAAAGTTCCATTCTTGTGGACTGTTTGGATGAGAGGAGACTTAATATAGATCTAAAAGATTATGAGAATAATGGACAGAAGCAAATACCAGAGGAGATCTGGTTAAGGTGAAGGGAGGAAAGTTTAAGGGATTTGTCAGGTAAGTTTTTTACACAGAGAGTCATGGATGCCCGGGATGCATTGCTGGGATGTGGTGGAAGCTGATACAATTAGGAGATTTAAAAGACTTAGACAGACACATGGATGCAAGTAAAATAGAGGGTTATGGGTGTAAGTTAGGGATGGTTAAGATTGTTGAGTTGTTTATATAGATCAACACAGCATGATGGGCTGAAGGGCCTGTGCAGTGCTGTAATGTTCAATGTTCTAATCTAAGATGCTTGTAAGTCAGAAATGAGCATAAACAGTGTGTGGGAGAGGATGAGAGAAGCAGCTGTGACAGGAGAATGAGCAGGAAAGAGCAGCCAGCAGCCATGCTCATTGCTTGGCCTCCCAGTTCTGCTTGACTTGAGCTTCTCCCCTGTTAGTTATGGCTCAGGGTGGGGGTGGGGAGAACAGGCACCCAGAAATTCCTCCTCACCACCCAGCAGAAGAGGCCTGCAGCCCTGTAGGATCTGGCAATTCCATCCTCATCCATCCCACCAGTCTCCCAAATGCCCACTCTTAGGTACAAATTGTCCAGTGGAATTTGTAACTGGGAAGCACTGTTCCCCCGAAGCTCTTCATGTGTGAGCACACATGCATTTTGTAACCAGCGCACCAAGGAAATTAATGGGTGCACAAAAGGTTAGTTACCTAAAACAATGCAGTTATATATATTATAATATGTTACTTTGTAAAGTGCGGTCATACTTGTATGATATTAAAACCTGCCAATCCAGTTTTATTAGCCATGAGAGATAGGCTGTGCCAAAATTATCTTAAAACAATTTCAAGATTACATTTGCACGAGCATTCAGTGCGCACATATTTTGGTCGCACAAATTTGTACAATATAAGATTTTTGTGCATACTTTCTACTAAAAATTAAAGGGAACATTGCTGGGAAGGACCTAACTTAAATGTGTAGCTAAATCCCACTTAAACATACTAAATATCTAATTATACTCACCCCTCATACCAGTTTAAATTTCCAGCTGTTGCATGAGTTGTTATGTGGTGCAAAAGTGGCAGTCGAGCTGAGGAAAGGCTACACCCTTCAGGAAATTAGTTGGAAAAGTTGTATAAGGAAAATGAAACTGGATGAGTATTGACCTTGTGTATTAATACCTCCTTCCCTTGATTTGTCTTGAATCAAGTCAAACATATCAACAAAACTCTACAAATCTGCTGAGACCACATTTAATGTATTGTGTTCAGTTCTGGACACATCATTATATAGGAAGGATATGGAAGCTATGAAGAGGGAATAGATTTACCAGGATGTTGCCTGAATTGGAAAATGTCTTATGAGTCAAGGTTAACAAAGTTAGGACTTTTCTCTTTGAAGTGAAGAAGGATGAGGGAAGACTTGATAGAGGTCTACAAGATTCTGACAGGCATAGATAAGCTGGACAGTCAGCGCCTTTTCCCCAGTGCAGGACCAGCAAGCACTAGAGGATATGTACACAAGTGAAGGGAGGAAAGTTTAGGGGAGGCATCAGGGGTAAGTTTTTTACACAGAGAGTTATGGGTGCCTGGAATATCTTGCCAGGGGTGGTGGTGGAGGCTGAAGCATTAGGGGCATTTAACAGACTCTTAGACAGGCACATGCATGAAAGAAAAAAAAATAATAGAGGGTTATGACGAAAGAAGAGTTTAGTATTTTTTGATAGGAATATTTGGGTCGACACAACATTGAGGGCTAAAGGGCCTGTACTGTGCTGTGATGCTCTACACCACACATGTCAAACTCAGGCCTGCGGGCCAAATTTGGCCCATGATATAATTATATTTGGCCCGCAAGATCATATCAAATATGTATTAGAGCTGGCCCGCTGGCCCCCACGCCAGTATAGCGTATGCACAGCTAATACTACAAATCCCAGAATGCTTTGCAAATGCGTTGGCGCCGGCCCATCAGCCCGCTAATTGCTCCCACCTCCTCTCTTTACTTTCATTAGCATCTGCGACCTGTCGCCCAACTCACATGTAATAAACCCCTTACGGAAAATGGCCAAACGAAAGACAGAAAACAGGACCTTTCAAGACAGGTGGGAGGCAAACTCTGACCCCAGAGTTTGATGAACTTGCATCTAAGAAGAGATGCCAAGTATCTGGTTTAGACCCAGGTGCATCAGAGTAAATTACAGTGTAGCAAGCTAAGCTTGGATTAATATTTTCTTTGGTCAACTTTGGACTGTTCATAGTTGAAAGATTGGATTTTCATTGAAGCATTTTTTTGACTTGTTGGCTTGTGAAAAAAAATACATTTAAAAGGAGCTTAAAGGCTATAGAGAAATATTATTTATTGAATATTTTATTTCTCATTTGTTAATGCTTCTTCTGGAAAGACTTTAACCAAAACTATTATTAAACGTTTATTTTAATAAGAAAAAGTTTAACATTACATATGTTGAAAGAAGAGAAAACATGCAGATGTTGTTGAAAATTTTCAATAAATATTTAGTTCGGCCCACGACTTAGTCCAAGTTTTTAATTTTGGCCCTCTGTGAATTTGAGTTTGACACCCCTGCTCTACACTATAAAACTGTCGACAAGCATTCACAACTAGATTGTTAAAGAAATGGCCTATGCTCCCTGCAATAATATGCATATAAGATGTATACAGAATTAAGAGGACAACAAAGTGGAAGAATGTATAGAATGTAACTTGTTCTCAGCTTGTTGGCTGAATCTTGTTCGAAGATGAAACTCTTTGTGGTAGTATTTGAGGTGATTGTTTAAATGATATTGTCGGTTATCTTTAATGACATTCTCTCTGGTAAAATAACACTATTTTTTTACAATAGTAAGGTGCTTCTTAGAACTTTCTAGACTGTCTTGGTTTGTAATTCGCCCAGCATAATTAATTATATAAGTTCCTTTGATGTTCACAAAAAGGAAAGAAAATGTACAATTTGTATGTCAATTGTCACATTCATTTTGAAAATGTTTTCCAGATCTTGAAATTCTTTTGAAGTGTCACCACTCTTGTATTGCAGCAGAAGCTCAGCCAATTTCAGGCAGCAAGTTCCCCCCCCCCCCCACCCCGCCCGCCACTCCCCCCCCCCCCCCCCCCCCCACAATCACTTCATATTGACCAGATAACTATGTTTGGAAATGACAGCAAGGATTACTGGATTGTTCTTCAAACTGTGGCCATATGAATCTTTACCCCCATCATCCAAGTGCAGATGGGGACCACTGTTGATCATCTCACCCGAAAGCTACTACCACTGACACCAGAGTGAGCCCCCAGTTTTGAAATGGTGTATAAATCTGGAGTTTTGTGCTGATGTCTTTGGAATGGGATGGAATTTTGGGCAAAGCAACACAGGCCAGAAATTTCTGATCTAAACAGTAGGACCACTAACTGAGTAATGGTAATTTACCAAGGCACCAGATGCAATAAAATGTTCTCAATGCCTTTGTTTGAATTATTTCTAGACGTTCATCCAGGAATTATAATTATATGGAACATTATCTTCCTTGCAAATAACTGCATGATTTTTTATCAAAGGATTTGGGCTATTGTCAAATAATAAGAATATTATAGAAATATTACCTGAAGCATGAAATATTAAAAACAATTGGCAATAATGTTATAAAATTTTTATAACATCAACCCCTAAAATTTATGTGAAATTGATTTGTCCTTCATTTTAAAGGAGACATTAACCAATTTAAAATAAACAAATTATTATTCCATTCAAATACTGGACAAAGGTAGTTCAAACAAATATATTAAAAGTTTATTGGTATTTATATATTGCAATTTCAAAGCCTTTGTATCTTAGTGGTGAAATTCTTATAATACCATTAATCAAGGGAGCAAAACAAACATTGATGATCATCTCCAGACCTTGCCATTTATCACGCACTGCACTGCAATAGAAAAGAGTGTTGAGTTAGCTAACATGAGTGATTTGCTCTGATCTGCAAAAGGTAGAAGCAGGTTCAATGGGAACCATTGATAAGGAATTCTAAAAAAATAGTTGAAAGGTAAGAATTATCAGAGTGGTGGAGAAAGAGCAGGGGACTGAAACTAATTGGGAAACTCTTTCAAAAACCTGTGTGATGGGTTGAATGACCTCTGGTATTTTTTTCCATGATTCAGTGAATTTGTTGAAAATATATAATAAGTTCAAAGGCAGTTTTTGAAGAGCAAAAAAAAACTCACTTTAAGAAAAGTTGTTTCAGGATATGTGCAAAATTACATCCAGCTATTTCTTCAAGTAACCATTGTATTGGATAAACTGTTTTCTTATTCTCCAGTAAATTAAAGCTTTACAAGACACCGGACAAGCCTGACAGAGCAGACATTTATTGAACAGAAATACGCACTATATACATATCGATATGTAATATTTGCAACATTTACAAGTGATATAATCAGATAATTAAACAGCAATTATTTAACTGCAGCATATAGCTGCAGTAAATGTAGTTGCTGGAAAACAGATATCTAAAGAAAGGAAAGTGATTATCTTTCCAAGTAAGTAAATCATTAATAGTAGTATTATCCCTTTGAAGTTAACTATTTAAAGGGTGTGTTATTATGCATGTAAATAAGAACTACATTTCCCAGCATGAAATGCATGTGGTTGTGTAGAAACTAGAAGTCGGTTGGTTGTCAGTTGGAAGTCGGTTGAAGCAACTCCTTAGTTTGTGCTCGTGTGGTCTCTGCTGCTCAACACATATTCACAACCTTTTCCAGAGTCAAATCTTTTCACACAGCAGATAAAGTCCATTATCTGGGATTCCACAAACTATTCTGTCTTTAAAGAATGAATTTTTCGAATCTCCAAATTCACAGGACTTATTCAGTGCATGAAGCTTGGCTAAGTTTTGGTCAAAGCTCATACCTTGTTTCTGGTCACAGGAGAAAAACTTGGATCATTCAATCGTGACATTTTTACCATGAACAAAATAATCCTCAAATTTTGTCATCAGTGTCCCCAACGTGAAAGGTGTCTGACCGATTTGAAAATTTTAATAGATGTCCAAGGCAACTTCACCCATCATGTATAGAAATATAGGCATTTTCTGTTTTTCATCAGTCTCTCCCATTCCGGCAGCTTCTAAATAAATGTTGAATAGCTGTTTGAAGCATTTTCAATTATTGTCTAGATTGCTGTTAAACTGCATTGTTGTGGGAGGACTTAACTTATCCATGCTTATGAACTATTGTCTTCTCTTACTCAGACATTTCTGACACCATGTTATGCTTATTCTTTCAAGAAGAACGACTTTATGTGGCTTTAACACTTAACTAACTTTATTTTTCTTGAGTTGCTTCAACTGACAACCAACTGACATATGTCACCTCCGGTTTCATCCCAACCATATGCATTGCTCGCTGGGAAATGTAGTTCTTATTTACACACATAATAACACAAAGGGAAACACAGGAGACTACAGATGATGAAATCTGAAGCTAAACACAATCTGCTGGATAAACTCAACATGTCGAGCAGAATCAGAGGGAGAAAATGAATGGTCAATGTTTTTTTTTGCCAGAACCTTACATCAAATGTAGTGGAGCAGAGAGATCCAGGAGTACAGGCATAGAGTACCTTGAAAGTGGTGTCAGAGGTAGGTAGAGTGGTCAAAAAGGCTTTCAGCACATTGGCCTTCATTAGTCAGAGAGAGGGAGGTCATGCTGTCATTGTATAAGACACTGGTTAGCCTGCATTCGGAACATTGTGTTCAGTTTTGGACATGGTGCTATCTGAAAGATGTTATCAAGCTGAAGATTATGTAGAAAAGATTTACAAAAATGTTGGCAGAATCCAGGGGCCTGAGGTGTAGGGAGAGAGTGAACAGGCTAGGGCTATATTATTCAGACCACAGGAGGATGAGTGATGATCTCACAAGAGATGTACAATATCATGAGAAGAATAGAACACAGAAAGCCTTTCCTTGAGAGTAGAGGAATCGGTAACCAGAGGCCATAGGTTTAAGGAGGTGGAGTGGGGGGGGGGGGGGTTTGGAGAGAGATTTAAAAGGAACCTGAGGAGTTACTTTTTTAACACAGAGTGTATGGAACGGGCTGCTGGAGGAGGTGGTTGAAGTAAGTACTATTGCTCTTTGGCTTGGCTTCGCGGACGAAGATTTATGGAGGGCTATGCCCACGTCTGCTGCAGGCTCGTTGGTGACTGACAAGTCCGATGCGGGACAGGCAGGCACGGTTGCAGCAGTTGCAAGGGAAAATTGGTTGGTTGGGGTTGAGTGTTGGGTTTTTCCTCCTTTGTCTTTTGTCAGTGAGGTGGGCTCTGCAGTCTTCTTCAAAGGAGGTTGCTGCCCGCCGAACTGTGAGGTGCCAAGATGCACAGTTGGAGGCGATATCAGCCCACTGGCGGTGGTCAATGTGGCAGGCAGCAAGAGATTTCTTTAAGCAGTCCTTGTACCTCTTCTTTGGTGCACCTCTGTCTCGGTGGCCAGTGGAGAGCTCGGCATAGAACACGATCTTGGGAAGGTGATGGTCCTCCATTCTGGAGACGTGACCCACCCAGCGCAGTTGGGTCTTCAGCAGCATGGATTCGATGCTTGCGGACTCTGCCAGCTCGAGTACTTCGATGTTGGTGATGAAGTCATTCCAATGAATGTTGAGGATGGAGCGGAGACAGCACTGATGGAAGCGTTCTAGGAGCCGTAGGTGATGCCGGTAGAGGACCCATGATTCGGAGCCGAACAGGAGTGTGGGTATGACAACGGCTCTGTAGACACTGATCTTTGTGTGTTTCTTCAGGTGGTTGTTTTTCCAGACTCTTTTGTGTAGTCTTCCAAAGGTGCTATTTGCCTTGGCGAGTCTGTTGTCTATCTCTTTGTCGAACCTTGCATCAAATGAGATGGTGCAGCCGAGGTAGGTAAACTGGTTGACCATTTTGAGTTCAGTGTGCCCAGTGGAGATGTGGGGGGGCTGGTGGTCATGGTGGGGAGCTGGCTGATGGAGGACCTCAGTCTTCTTCAGGCTGACTTCCAGGCCAAACATTTTGGTAGTTTCCGCAAAACAGGACGTCATGCACTGGAGAGCTGGCTCTGAATGGGCAACTAAAGTGGCATCGTCTACAAAGAGTAGTTCACGGACAAGTTGCTCTTGTGTCTTGGTGTGAGCTTGCAGGCGCCTCAGATTGAAGAGACTGCCATCCGTGTGGTACCGGATGTAAACACCATCTTCATTGTTGAGGTCTTTATTGGCTTGTTTCAGCATCATGCTGAAGAAGATAGTAAAGAGAGTTGGTGCGAGAACGCAACCTTGGTTCACGCTGTTGTCAATGGAGAAGGGTTCGGAGAGCTCATTTCTCTATCTGACCCGACCTTGTTGGTTTTTGTGCAGTTAGATAACCATGTTGAGGAACTTGGAGGGGCATCTGAGGAGCTCTAGTATTTGCCAAAGCCCTTTCTTGCTCACGGTGTCAAAGGCTTTGGTGAGGTCAACAAAGGTGATGTAGAGTCCTTTGTTTTGTTCTCTGCACTTTTCTTGGAGCTGTCTGAGGGCAAAGACCATGTCAGTAGTTCCTCTGTTTGCGCGAAAGCGACACTGTGATTCTGGGAGGACATTTTTGGTGACACTAGGTATTAGTCTACTAAGGAGAATCCTAGCGAAGATTTTGCCTGCAATGGAGAGCAATTATTGCAATGCTTAAGAAAACACTGGACAGGTACATGGAAAATGTGGGTTTAGGGGGAGTTGGGCCAAACACAGGTAGGTGAGACTGTCTAGGTGGGACATTTTGGTTTATCTGGAAAGTTGGGCCATTTTGGTTTATCTGGAAAGTTGGACCATTTTGGTCTATCTGGAAAGTTGGGGCATTTTGGTCTATATGGAAAGTTGGCCATTTTTGTCCATCTGGAAAGTTGGGGCATTTTGTTCTATATGGAAAGTTGGCCATTTTGGTCCATCTGGAAAGTTGGCCATTTTGGTCCATCTGGAAAGTTGGGCCATTTTGGTTTATCTGGAAAGTTGGCCATTTTGGTCCATCTGGAAAGTTGGCCATTTTGGTTTATCTGGAAAGTTGGGCTATTTTGGTTTATCTGGAAAGTTGGGCCATTTTGGTTTATCTGGAAAGTTGGGCCATTTTGGTCCATCTGGAAAGTTGGGCTATTTTGGTTTATCTGGAAAGTTGAGCCATTTTGGTTTATCTGGAAAGTTGGGCCATTTTGGTTTATCTGGAAAGTTGGGCCATTTTGGTCTATCTGGAAAGTTGGGCCATTTTGGTTTATCTGGAAAGTTGGCCATTTTGGTCCATCTGGAAAGTTGGGCTATTTTGGTTTATCTGGAAAGTTGGGCCATTTTGGTTTATCTGGAAAGTTGGGCCATTTTGGTCCATCTGGAAAGTTGGGCCATTTTGGTCCATCTGGAAAGTTGGGCCAAAGAACCTGTTTCCATGCTGTCTGACTCTGTGACAGATTCTTGGAGTCAAGGAAAGAAATATTTTGTTGATATTGTGCTTGTGACTCCTCTCATTTAAACTAAATGTTAGTTTTTCAGCCCATGAAAGAAACTATATATGTTTTAGTATTACAAGCTCCTGTTTTATTTAGTGACAGACTTTGGGGATTGGTGCAGGCTGAAAATATTCACACATTTCACAGACTGGATGGCACCATCAGGCCCAAACTATAAACAAAGGTAATGATCTCAATTAAGAGAAGGAATAATGGTTGTTTATCCAGAAAAAACAGATGGGACACTTACAGAGTATCATATGATAATGAGTCATGTTCTTGGGACACTTAAAGAAACAATATTTCATTATTGATCAGCCAGCCATCTGATAAACACGGAGGTGGAATAACTATGAGGAAATGGACATTTTTGCTGATTCTCCTTGTCAGGGGAGTTATTGAACCAATGTGACCATTGTAATGGTCATTTTGATTGACCCATATCTTGGTAAAGGAAACAGGAGAGTTCCTGCATTAGATCATGTCCATTGTGATGATTATTTCGACTGACCTGTGCCTGAGTTTTGGAAGCATTGTGGAAGTCACACAATTTGTTTCCCTACGTAAGGAAAAGGGAAGTTGTGATAACCATTCTTATGAAAGAACATTCCTCTGGAAGCAACTTGACAAGAATTTGTGAATTTTTGGCAGTCTGATCACTCAGTCTCACCTCTTTCATAATTACTTCTGAGCATCAGTTTAAAAGCCTGAGTTTTAACACAGGATTTCTAAGACTGAACTGTGAATTAACTTTGCAGAACTGTGCCTAAGCTGGAATGGTATGAATTCCACTCAAACGCGCACGTGCGCGCGCGCGCACACACACACACACACACACACACACACACACACACACGCGCGCGCGTATATTTGTGCTTAGTTGGGGGTTAAGTCTAGATAAGCTGTTATATTATTAGTAGTTATTAATGAATATATGGTTTAAAAAATAACAGTTGGCGAATTTCTATTGCTGCTGCTCTGTGACATAATTTTAGTGTTTGAGCTGCCATGCAATTCCTTGGTGAAGAGTTGTTTTTGTTAAGAGTGGGGCACATGATAACTGTTGTGTAGGATTGTGTTGATTGCCTAGGTTTTGAACCTCCATAAGAACACAGCGGGCTGTTGAAGTATGTTAGATATTTTAATGCACACATTGCTGATCATGTGCAATTTGTAGCAATGAATATGAGTGGAACCAGCCTGTACCTATAAGTAAGTAGCTGCTTAGTTTTCCTCCTATAGCCCCATTTATCAACCAAGTTAGTGATCGTCTTTGTGCTGATACCAGGTTTCTTGTAACAGAATAGTACCAGCTCTTCAATCAAATGGTGCACAAGGACCAATATAAATGCTGGATCAGTTACACAGAATTTACTTTGGCAAATGTTTTATGCCATTGCAGGGTCAGAGATGTTTATCAATGTCATTCTTTCATTTGTGGTACTCTTTGTCATCTGCCTTCGGTACTCTTTGTCATCTGCCTCCAGAAGTAAGTGCAGATAGATTTGGTATTTTTTAAGACTGCACAGTGAATAGATAGTTATGTCGAGATGGTCATATTGTTTCTGATATCTTATGGAATTAAAGAATCATTTTAAAATTCAACAAATGTTTTTGCCCAAGTAAGAATGTACACACTTCTTCTTCAGTATATAGATTTTTGAAAGGGTCATCCTAACCAATCAGTAATTGAGGTCATCATCTAGAGTAACATTTCTATGGATGTCCTTTCTCATCAATCAACTGCTTATCCAACTACTGCTCTGTGGAGGTGAAGGAACCTGCAGAATCAATGCTGGTTAAATGATTTCAAAGAATGTGACAGAAAATAAAGTAAAATAATTCAAGATTTATATATTTATGCAAGTGAAGTTTGTTCAGTGTAAGTACAGTATAGTATTTTTGTCTTTTAAACTGCTAATCTTAATGTAGGCGCATTAGTTTGGCATTGTAAGAGTGAGTCTCAAGTAACCAGAAAACTTGATTATACGACATCCACCAATCCCCATAGGTGCAGTATACCAGGATTTTACAGTATATCAGAGGGCTGACCACCGCCAGTGGGCTGATATCGCCTCAAACCGTACATCTTGGCGCCTCACAGTTCAGCGGGCAGCAACCTCCTTTGAAGAAGACCGCAGAGCCCACCTCACTGTCAAAAGACAAAGGAGGAAAAACCCAACACCCAACCCCAACCAACCAATTTTCCCCTGCAGCCGCTGCAACCGTGTCTGCCTGTCCCGCATCGGACTTGTCAGCCACAAACGAGCCTGCAGCTGACGTGGACATTACCCCTTCATAAATCTTCGTCTGCGAAGCCAAGCCAAAGAAAGAAGAGGGCTGTAGCATTGAACTGATTTCATGCTGGGTAATATTTCAGCAATCTTTAGTTATTCTTGAATTAATGAAACAATGTGCCCTTATATTGTGCTTTAACATAGCAAGATGCCCCCTAAGGATGATTTTTAAAGTGCAATCAGACTTCACAAGATTGTCAATGAATTTAAATTATTCCAGCAGGATAAATTACCTTCAACAAGAGAAATTTTGTAATGTATCGGCAGTTTTCATAGCCAGAAAAATGGAAAGGCTTATTTTACAATTTATTGACAATGGTGAATCATCAACATACTTCTCCTCAGTAGAGCTTTAAAGATATTGTTCAATCGAAGGGTGGATAACCAACAAAAAGTAAGATAAATCATAGATTTAAGGTTTTGATTAGCGATGTGATATCAAAAGTGTTCATAATTTCAAAATGTTTCAGATTTGCTGCTAAAGACTGAAAGAGTCTGCAGATTTCATGGAACGGAGAGGAGCGCATATCCCTGTACAACAGTGAAGAGGTTCAAGTCCTTCAGAGTACATATCACCAACAAGCTGCCCTGGTTCAACCATGTTTATCTTGCAACCAAGAATGCACACCAGACACTCCTGAGGTAATTTGGCGTGTCCTCGAATGCTCATATCAGCCTTTACATATGCACTGCAGAAAGCGTCCTCTCTGGCTGCATTGCAGCTCGGTACAGGAACTGCTCCAACCAACACAGAGAGGTGTAAACACAACTCAGCATCATGAAAACCAACCACTTTCATTCTGTGTACTGGAAGAACAGGGACTTGCTAATGGCCAATCATTTTATTTTTACATGCAATTACCACACCATCATATCTATTTATGGTATCATGTATTGCCAAATGGAGGTCACCCTCAAATTGGAGGAACAACACTGAATATTCCATTTGGGCATTAACATCAACTTCTACAGTTTCCATTTTGTCCTTCCCTCATCTTTCTCTCTCTTGCCCTACTCATCTGTCTCCTTTCCTGTCGTTCCCCATCCCCTTCCCTTCCCTTCTCCACTCAGAGCAACCCCCTCCTGCTATCACCAGCTTTTTTCTTTTCTGTCCACCTCTCATCTGTTTCCTCATTTGACCCACTAGATTCCCTGTTAGCCTGTGCTACTTCTCCTTCTCCTTTCTCCCTACTCTCCTCTCCACTCTTCCCCCCCCCCCACCACCTTTTATTCAGGTGGTTGCCTGATTTTTGCACATTCCTGGATGAATGCTCAGGCTCTAAATGTTGCTTATCCTTTACTTTCTATATATTCTGCGTGACCTGCTGAGCTTCTCCAGCACTTTTGTATATTGTGCTATGGCCCCAACATCTCCAGACTTTCCTGTTTAACTTCCCTCCATCAACTCTGTCTAAACCTCTCACTGCCTCAGGAGAGCAGCTAAACCATTAAATGGTTTATCCCATCCTGGTAATAGGCTCTTTTTCCTGCTTCCATTAGGCAGAAGCTACACATGTTTGAGAATATAAACCTTCGGATCCAAGGACAGCTTATTTCATGTTGTTTCTAGACTCTTTTTTTGAACATTTTATTTTTCATTTTCCATAAATTCATTCATACAATCTTTTAAATATATACATGTCAAATATATTAAATGCCTGTAAAATTGCCCCCTTCCCACCCCCCCCACAAATTCAAAAATTTAACAACATAGTGTCAGAGCCCTAATTTTTCATATTTCTTTTTCAGGAATATCCCATCTTGACATACAATGAAGGGTCAAATTTATCATTGGACCCCTACATAATCCAAGTATGGTTGCCATATCTTAATGAATGTGTCATATTTATTCTTTAAAGGGTAAGTAATTTTCTCCAGTAACTGAAAGGCCTATCGAGCAATAATAAGGGAGAGTTGGATTTCCAGGTGATTGCTATACACATCTTAGCCACAGCCAGAGCTACTTTAACAAAGCAAATTTGAAATTTTGTCAGTTTGTAGCTCACGACCATATGATTGCCCAGAAGGTCGTATGGGAAGGTCATTCCATTTACTCATGTTAATGATTCATTTCACAAAACAATTCTATTGTCCCCTAATAAAATTACAGAAATCCGTCCTTCTCAACAGAGTAGAATTAAGACACCATCTATAAACATTGGCGTCAATATCATTAAGGACAGCAGTACATGATCAGATAGCAATCTAGTCAGGTATTCCATTTCAACCACTGTTTTCCAATTGTGCAGACATTTAAAAAAAATAAATTATTGTATAAGTATCATGAACATTTGAGTAGAATGAATAATCTCTTGCCCTGGGGTGCAACTGTCACCATACATCTATAAAATTTAAATCCTTCATAAAAGATAAAGTAACTTTTGCAGCTTTTGTTTTTGTCACTGTTTTTGCTGATTTATCAAGGACCAAGCAAAAATTAAAATCTTCCCCAACCAATATATTTTGTCTTCCTTCCACTGCTTTTAAGATGACTTTCTGCATAAAGGATTCATCATCAAAATTCAGAGCATAAACATTCAGAAACATCCACAATTCTGTGTATATCCAACAATGTGCTTGATGTATCATCAATAATTCACACAAGGCTGAATAGTGAAACAATCAGGTTTTTAATAGCTATCAAACATTCGTCCACCTCCTTAACTGACCAGAGCAAAAGGAAAGGCGGAACCTGCAAAGGGCTATGGGTAGGATCTGTCTTGGCGAGTGTGTCCAGTTGATAGCAGCCAATCACAGTGTAACAGTGGTTTACCACATTCACCTCTCCTTTTTTAAGAAGAATCCTGTGGGGTGAAAGCAAAAGAGTGAAAAAAACTGTACACATACATATTTTACAGATTAAGTCTATCAGGGGGTTTCATCTGAAGCAGCGAGAGACATGGCAATGGCTTTGTGGGGGAGGGGGGGAAATGCTGCCATAACATCATGATCACGTTGAGAGGTTGGCCTGTTAACAGATCACTGAGGGGCGGGAACAGGTTGGGGTGTAAGGGAGTACAGTGCTGGTACATCATTGGCAGTAATAGTAGCCTGGGGTAAGGGATTGTCAGCTGCAGGTTTGGGGGCCCCTATGATAGAAGTGGGGGAGAGGGTCTGTAGAAATTCAGTGGCAGTAAGGTGGGATCCTGATGGTGTCAGGTCTTGGATACAGACCTCGTCTTCTCGCCCATCAGGGAAGGCAATGTAGGCATACTGGGTGTTGGCATTGAAGAGGCAAACCCTCTCGACCAGTGGGTCAGTCTTAGATTTCTTGATATGCTTGTGGAGCTAGACAGGTCCCAGTGAGTTAAGCCAGGTGGGCGCATAGTCCCTGAAGCAGATCTTTGAGGGAAAGCAAACATCCGTTCATGATGCGTGTTGTTAGTGGCTGTACATAAAAATGACCGAATGGAGTGAAGTGCATCTGGGAGGACTGCTTTCCATTGGGAGACGTGGAGACCCTATGATATCAGTGCCAGGAGGATGATCTTTCCACTTGCCTGTTACCCCTGGTTCTATAGCTGGTGGTCCTGCTCGTGGCGATGCCCCTGGGCATCAAGTACTGCCGCAGCTCATCAGCCATGAATGATGTACCCTAGTTGCTGTGGATAAAGACGGGGTACCCATTGAGCGTGAAGATGCTATGGAGAGCCTTGATAACAATGGCTGTGGTAATGTCAGGGCAGGGGATGATGAAAGGGAAACAGGAATATTCATCGATAACAGTAAGGAAATAGACATTCAGGTTGGAGGAGGGGAGGGGACCCTTGAAATCAATGCTGAGATGCTTAAAGGTGTGTGTGGCCTTGATGAGATGCATTTTGTCTGGCTGGTAGAACTGTAGTTTGCATTCAGCACAGACCTGAGAGTTTCTAGTCATTGTCCAAATCTCCTCGATGGAGTAAAGTCGATTCTGAGATTTGACAAAAAAATGGAAAAACCTGTTAACTCCGGGATGACAGAGGTTATTGTGAAGAGTCTGTAGCTTGTCCATTTGAAGACTAGCACAGGTTCCATGGGATAGGGCATCTGAGTGCTTGTTATGTTTGCCAGGTCTGTAGAGGATATCATAGTTGTAAGTAGACACTTTGATTCTCCACCTGAGGATTTTTATCATTTTTGATTTTGCCCCTTTGTTTATTATTAAACATGAATGCAACCACTCACTGGTTTGTGAGAAGAGTGAACCATTTCCTGGTGACATAGTGGCTCCAATGGCATACTGATTCCACGATAGCCAGGGCTTCATTCTCAACAGAGGAGTGGTGAATATCAGGGCCTTGGAGGGTATGTGAGAAAAAGGCGATGGGCCTGCCTGCCTGGTTGAAAGTTGTCACCAGGGCAAAGATAGATGCATCGCTCTCCACTTGGAATGGTGTTGACTCATCTATGGCATCCATGATAGCCTTGGTGAAGTCATCTTTGATTCAAATGCCTTTTGGGCTTCTTTTGTCAGGGAAAACGTTGTGGCTTTGACCAGTGACCGAATCTTGTCTGCATAGTTGGGGACCCATTGAGTGTAGTAAGAGAAGAACCTGAGAATTCTCTTCAGTGCTTTTAGGGTATGTGGAAGGGGCAGCTCCATCAATGCACGCATGTGGTCAGGGTCATGCCAATGATGCTGTTCTCAACAACACAGCCAAGGATAGCCAGTTGTGCTCTCTGGAAGACATATTTGTCTTTTTTATGTCAGGTTCATGCATTTTGCTGCTTGAAGGAACTTGAGATTAGCATCGTGGTCCTGAAGATTGTGGCCGCGAACGGTAACATTATTGATGTAGGGGAAAGTGGCCTGGAGATTGTAATAGTCCATCATGTGGTCCATTTCCTGTTGGAAGGTGGAGACCCTGTTTGTGATGCCGAAAGGGATCCGGAGGAAGTGATGGAGACAGCTTTCCACCTCGAATACCCTATATCGGTGGTCCTCTGGGCAGATCGGGAGCTGGTGGTAGACTGACGCCAAGTCAATCATGGAAAACACCTGATATATGCGATCTGGTTAACCAGAAAGTGGGTACGCATTGAGCTGTGTATACCGGTTGATATTCTGACCATCAATGACCATCCTATTCTTTTCTCCATTCTTGACCATGACAACCTGGGCCCTCCATGGAATATTACTGGCCTCGATGATGCCTTGCTCAATAACTGATGGACCGCTGATCTGATAAACGTCCTGTCAGCAGCATAGTGCTATCTATTCTTGGTGGCTACTGGCTTGCAATTGGGAGTGAGGTTGGTGCATAGTGGGAGGGGGTGTTGACCTTGAGGGTTGCAAGGCCACATGTCACCTGTGGGGGGCTGTCTGAGACTGTTCCTTGCAGACAGTAAGGGGGGGAAGGCCTGTCAAATTGCAAGGTGACCTTCTGCAGTTGGCACTCGAAGTCCAGACCCAGTAACAAGAGGGCACAGAGCTGAGGCTTGATGAGCAGTCTGAAATGTTCATACACTTCGCATCCAATAGTTAGGTTACTACGCAGGACCCATAGATGACTCTGGAGTATGATTTGGATGCAAGAGATAGCCTGTGTTTGGTAGGTCGAAGGGACAGATTTTTAGTGGTACCTGGACGCCCATCATGGACCTGGCATGTTTGTGCGGTGCCTCCAGATTCAGTGTGATGGATGCCAGTATGGATTCAGTGTCTGAGTGTGTTGGGTGCTCCCACTCCCAAAATGGCTGCCCTCGGCCCCAAGATGGCCGGCCTTGATCCCTTGTGATATTGTAGGCCAGGAAAGATGGCATTTGGCTCGCAGTCCAAAATGGCATCTCTCATGATTCACACATGGCGTCGCTGGAGTGCAGTGAAGATGGCGTCGATTATGATGCCTGGGGTAGCAAAAGGGTACACGAGGTTGCTACTGGATCTCGTGGGTAGTTTAGATTGGCAAATTTCAGCGAAATGTCCTTTTTTCCGGCACTGGGAGCATTGTGCCCTTCCTCAGGTGCGTGCCCTGTCCGCAAAAGTAGCAACTGGTGAGATTTCCTACGATGGAGACCGAGGTCAGGTTGGTGTATGGGACCCCAGTCACTTGTGGGGTGGGATGATGCCCCATCCCAGGATGGTGGTGCCTTTGGCAACCAAGTGGCCAGTAGTCGTGGTAAAATCAAATATTTTTTGTCCAGTAATCGCTGGCAAATGTACCTGGAGCAGGGGCTGTCAATATAGATATCTCTAATGAGGTCTCGGCACTCTGGGCGGTGGACACGGGCTTACAATTGCAGGCTCTGCACAGGATCCAGAGGGCCCATAAGAACTCAGAGCTAGACTTATCAAGGTGTTGTTTTCTGGTGGCCAGGAGATGCCTGGCATAGATCTCATTAACCTTCCGGAGATACTGGGGCTTGAGGATCTCTGTCACTGCCTGGTATGAGCTGACATTGCTGATCATGGGGAAAACCTTGGGCCTGACCCCCGAGAGGAGTAGTCTCAACCAATTTGTGTCTGAGGTGATGGTGTCTGCGGCTGCTGCCAAGAAGTTTTCGAAGCATCATATCCACAGCTCGAAGTTATGTGGGGTGTCCGATGTCTGGGGTCGATGTCAAGTTTCTGTGGTTTTCGGTGCTCCTTTGAAAATTTTAGCTATTAAAATTGATGCATTATCAAAAAATTCACAAAAGATTGGAGCACTATCAAATAACCATCCCCCTTCTTGACTGATCAGAGCAAAAGGAAAGTGGTAGCCTGCAAAGGGGTATGGGAGGATCATTGTTGGAATGTGTGTCCAGTTGCTAGCAGCCAATCACGGTGTAACAGTGGTTTACCACAGTGCCATTACAAATCTTCCCACTGAATCAATGGATGTGTCCACAACCAACATTGGTATATTTTTGTTAATTAAAATTGCAACCCTTCTTACATTGGAGTTAAAAGAAGACAAAAAGACTTGTCCCACTCAGTCCCCTTTTAATTTATTATATTCCAATTTTGTAAGGTGTATTTCCTGTAGGAGAACTATAATTTTTTTCAAGTATGCCAAAACACTCTTCCTCTTTATCATCTGTTTAAACCATTAACATTATAACTAATAAATTTTATTTTTATTATATATATATTTAAAAATGTTATTTTGAAATATATTCATATTTAAAAAAAAAACACATGCAATGCTCCTATAATGATGGTGACGTAAACAAGAAACCCCAGAAACCCATGAGAAAAGACTGCAGTATAATCTAAAAGAAAACCCCTCCCCTTAACTTTGGTGCCATTCTGTAAAAACTCTCCTTCTCCGATGCCATTAACCTCCTTAAATTGGGGTAATTGCCCTGCTACTATTTTATTCGGTTTTCACCCACTCTCGAGCTCTCTTCATATATTTCAATACTGCTTTAATTAACCAATAAAAGACAATTCAAAATATAACTCTCTTTTTACTTTTGCCCAGATTTTTAAGTTCACGGTCCACTTTGTTTTTTTTTCTTATTTTTCTTTCTGGAATCCATTGTGAGGTCTCCTTTATAGTCCTTGTATATATCTCTTGACCTCCTTTGGAGATTTACAGAATTTACGATGTCCCTCCGACACATTGATCCTCAATGTCGCTGGGAATACCATTGAGTACTTTACGTTCCGTGTCCGCAGTTGTGGCTTGACACCAAGAAATTCCTTTCTTTGCTTAGCCAAGATCGCACTAAGGACTTGACAAAATAGCACTTTTCCACCTTCCAACTCATCTGGGACATTATTTACCTTGGCATATTCGATTGCTGCTCTTAGTGTTGCCTCCTGATCCGGATAACTCAAAAATCTTACCAGGACCAGTCATGGTCTTTGATCATCTGGTCTTCTGGGGCCGAGGGTCTGGTGAGATCTCTCCTATTCCCCACACTCATGGAATCCATGCCTCAGAAAACCTCTCTGGGTCATTCCCTTCATCCCTTCTTCTAGCCCGATGATATGGACATTATTCCATCTGCTGAAATTCTCCATATGACCGATTTATCCAGCAGCAATTGTTTATCCAGTTTCCATGCCGTTGCATTTGCTTCCAGGGTCTTCAATTTTTCCCGAGCCATTGTCAGGTCATTTTCGAACTTATCCATCCGAACCATCAAGTTCTAAAGCACCATTGCCATCACTGATATTTTGTCTGTAACCTCTCTCGGTACATTTTCTTACTTATAAAATTGACCACTTGATGTCTTAATTGTTTCCAGTAACTTTGTGTAGATCAGGTGTGGATCCCCAGGCCCCCCTCCCCCACCATCTATTTGAGTCTGCTCTGGCACCATGGAGGCACCTTCTTCACCACCCCCTTGTGGATTTTTCTTTCAATTATCTTGGCGACTTTTGAACTTCTTCAGCCTTAACCTTTTGGGTCTTATTTTTCTTACCTGTCATTTTCTACTTTTAGCATGTAAAATCTTTAGTCATAACTTTGAGTCAGTCTTTTTAATCATTCTTCATGGAGAACTTCAAATCCACATCCTACTAGATCCTTCAGATGGCCATGTTCTTGTTACTAGGACTTCCTCACTAATTACACATTCTAGGATTAGCAGTGATGGAAAAACCAGACATTTAAATGTAGGTCTAAATATTCAATTAATGTATTACCTACCTGGGCATATTCTAACCATGTTAGAAACATTGCGCTGATCACAAACATTGTTATTATGAATTAAAGAAGTTGTTTATTGTGTAACAATGGGTTTAGTATTTATCTGCACTGTTTGAAGTCTGATGAATACGTGAAACTGGTTTATGCAGCATAATGCTTTTGGACTTGGATTCTAGGAAGGGATGTGTGGCACTTACAGAGAATAGGTACAAATAACATTTATTGAATTTACACAATTCTTTTGAGTCTGTTTAAAGAAATTACTAGAACTTGTTCATTCTATAATTTATATTTTCATAATTCAACCACGATTGGTAATTTCAAAAACAAGTATTTTTTCCTAATGCAATATCTCAATCTTCAGCTGTAAAACAGATCAAGTCAAGCAAGAGGTTCGTTCAGATGCATTGCGGCTTTACACCTTGAAAGCTTATTTGATTTGGTACTAGTTATTGCTTGAGAATTGTCTGGTCCTTCAGCAGATGATGACCTTGTCATTTAGTACTTAAAGATCCTTGTATCTTTCACAAGACTTTACAGTAAAGTTTCAACTTGTCCTTGGACAATCACATTTCTTTCTTTTTCAAATATTTTTATTGAATTCAACATATAAAAATTTGAAAGAAAAACACATAACCAGTCATCTCATGAATATACAAGTATATAAAAAAACCCAAAATTGATAGAAATACAATGGACAGTTCCTTGATCCACATAAGAAACAAGTAATTAATTAATCTATAATAATCAAGTTAAACCTATATTTGCCATGTTAAACTAAACAAAAAATAATAAAGAAAAGAAAAAGAGAAAACAAACCAAAAAAAAACTAAAAACTAGATCTAATCGACTCCCTCCATTTAACCAAGGTTACCTTATACTGTATATATATATATATATAAAAGGAAATGTAGATCTGATGGCAATCCCTGGACATTGGACTGAGTATTTCCAGAACATTCAAAATTCTTAATTTTTCCAATCATGGAATAGATTAAGTATCCAAACTTATAATGATCTTTTTATTTGAGATAATTTTGCCTCTTTTAAACAATTATCAGCCAAATTTAATCTTTCTCCCAGACAATTTTTTAGATATTTAAAAGTTAGACATTTTGTTCAGTCTGAGCTTTCCGATTTTCCTTGAATCTCTAATAATAATAATAATAATAATATTCTTGATGTATTTTTTTTAACTTATGGTTTCATTTTCATGGTGGATTAATATCATACATTTATAATGATTTATTGGATTTAAGGTCAGCCTCCATAGCTGGAATTAAGAATGATTGGGAACGAGTTTTGAATATAACTTTTTCAAATGAAGATTGGTTCTCTACTCTTAGCCTGATTAATGATTCTTCAATTTGTGCAAGGCATTACTTATTAGAATTCAAGATGGTACATAGAACACATATGTCCAAACTTAAATTATCCCGTTTTTATGCCGATATTGATCCACTATGTGAGAAGTGTAAAATTTTTGAAGGTTCTTTGATCCATATGTTTTGGGAGTGCCCAAATTTAGAGAGACATTTTCCAAACTTTATCAACGATTTTTGAGATTAATATAGAACCTTGTCCATTAATTGCATTGTTTGTTTTTTCACGTGAGCCAGATATACTTCTGTCTGCATCTCAGGTGAAAGTTTTAGCTAGACGAGCAATTTTATTGAAATGGAAAGATAACTATTCACCTACCCATACACAGTAGTTACATGAAGTAATCTCCTATTTAAGCTTGGAGAAAATTAGATACAACATTAAAGATAGAAAGTTTCAATTTATAAAGGTGTGGGGCCCATTCATGGAATATTATCGTGATTGGACAAACACATTTCAACTGAAATTTGCTGTCTACATTTGAATTTTTGTAAATAAATCAATATGAAAGTTTAAATTCTTCCTAATCATCACCATTTTGTAATAATTGTTCCATTGTTGTCTGAGTCAAGAGCCCGTGGGTTTAAGTCCCAGTCAGGAGTATGAGCAAAAAGAAAGAATGAGAATGACACTTGTGCTTGTTTTAAACAAATCCCACAGCTGTGGATCTAATCTTTTGAGTTAATGGGGACCTGATCAACCAAAGATGGTGACACACTGGTAGCAAACAATCCAAATTTTAGCAGATGACCCATAATGTGCTGGTAATGCTTGTATTTGCACATGGTTGGAGGCTAATGCTCATCGAACAGGTTGGTGAAGCCTCTGAGAAGATGGGCCTTATCACTGGCAAAACAAAAGATGACCTGTCACCCTGTGAGTGTTGAGAAACTGCAAAAGTAGACTACATCCCACGCCTTGAGGAGAGCCTTTAAAAAAAGGCAGTAATCACTGGCAAAATTCACCATTGCCAAGAATGATTGTTGCCTTGGAGACCATAGTCATGTGAAAATGAGGGAAAAACATATGCTAAGCATTGATAGGCTGGAATATGACCACAGTATCTAGTCCAGCAGAGTTGAATTTTTAGGACCTGTGCCTCATTGAGAACAACAGTGGTGTTTGTGAGAATATATATTAAGCAGTGATGAGATGAAATGCAATTTATTGTTATATACATAAGTACCATGTACAGCAATGTGCAGATGCTTCTGAATTCTTTCCTGCTGCAGCCAAACAGGTGCACAAAATGCACCAACTACAATACAAGTTAAAATACTACAATATATCTAGACAGAAAAAGAGATATTAAATTTGAAAGGATAGATAAATACAGGTACACAATCCTTTATCCGGACATCTAAAATCCTGAAAGCTTCAAAAACCTGCAAGTGGGGAGAGAGACGGCAGTACGAGTTGGGTGGGCGAGGGGGAGAGACCAGTAGCACGAGTCAGGCAGGTGAGAGACAAGCAGGGCGAGTCGGGTGAGTGAGGGGTAGAGACCGGTAGTGCAAGTCGGGCGGGCGAGGGGGGAGAGACGGCAGCGCGACTGGAAGGGGGTGGGGGTGGATATGGCAGCACAATTCGGGTGGGCTTAAATCTGGAAAAATCTGAAATTCGGAACACACTGTCTCCCAAGGGTTCCGGATAAAGGATTGCATACCTGTACATATTAACAGTTGCAGTTATGCAGGTAAACAACAAATTATGTTTCAATAGTGCAGACAGATCTTTTGGTGGTCCTGCAGTAGATTATGATTAGCATTAGAGTCGGGGGTGGGGGGGGGGGGGGCAATGGGTTGAAATTTCAAGAGTCTGATAGCTGTTGAATAAAAACTTCTTGAACCTAGAGGTGCTGTACCTTCTGCCTGATGGTAGCACTTGCTCCCACCCTCTTCCCTAAGCCCCATTTAAAGCCCCAAACAGTCCTTACAAGTGAATCTGCAAGGGTCGTCTACTGCATCTGGAGCTCCCGTTGTGGCCTCCTCAACATTGGAGTAACTGAGAAAAGGACGTTGATCAGGATGAGGTCACAATAGAATAGGCTTGTGTGCTGGACAATATGGAGATTAAGGAAGAGGAAGTGTTGATCTTCTTAAAAATATCAAGATTGATATGTCCCCGAGGCCAGAGGCAATATAGCCCAGGTTGCTGTAGGAAGTGAGGGAAGAGATAGCTGGAGCATTAGCTATGATCTTTGAGTCCTCATTGGTCACAGGGGAGATGCCAAAGGATTGGAGAATGGCAAATGTAGTTGTTTAAAAAAGGTAATCGGGAGAATCCTGAGAATTATATACCAGTGAGTTGTATGTCAGTGGTGTGCAAACTATTGGAGAGGATTCTTAAGGATTGGATTGATGAGCATTTGGAGAAGTACAGTCTACTCAAGGATAGTCAGCATGGCTTTGTGAAGTGAAGGTCATGCTCCGCCTAATTGAGTATTTTGAGGAGATAACAAAAGAAATTGATGAGGGTAGGGTGGTAGATATAGACAACATGGATTTTAGCAAGGAGAAACTCGCTCAGACAGTCATATTGCTGACCTCTCTAGTGAGACCACACTTAGAGTATTGTGTTCAATTCTGGTCCCCTCAATATAGGAAGGATGTGGAAACTATGGAGAGGGTGCAAAGGAGATTAACCAGATGTTACCTGGAATGGAAATTAAGTCTTATGAGGCAAGGTTAGCAGAGCTAGGATTTTTCTCTTTGGAGCGTAGAAGGATGAGATGAGACTTAGCAGGGGTTTATAAGATTATGAGAGGCCTAGATAGGGTGGACAGCCGACACCTTTTTCCCATGGCAGGATCAGCAAATACTAGAGGACATGTGTACAGGTTAAGGGAGGGAAGTTTAGGGGAGACATAGGGGTAAGTTTTTTACACAGAGAGTTGTGGATGCCTGGAATGCCTTGCCAGGGATGGTGGTCAAGACTGAAATAGGAACATAGGAACATAAAAAAGTAGGAACAGGACTAGGCCAAAAAAGGCCCATCGAGCCTGCTCCGCCATTCAATAAGATCATGGCTGATCTAATTTATGATCTAACTTCACCTACCTACCTCCTCCCCATATCCCCTAATTCCTCTATCATGTAAAAATTTATCTAACTGAATTTTAAATATGTCTAATGAAGCAGCCTCAACCACTTCCCTGGATAGAGAATTCCAAACATTCACTACTTTCTGGGAAAAACTATTTTTCCTCATCTCTGTCCTAAATCTACTTCCCCGAATCTTGAGACTGTGTCCTCTCATTTTAGTTTCCCCGGCCAGCTCAAAAAACCTTCCTACATCTATCCTATCCATACCCTTCATAATCCTATATGTTTCTATAAGATCTCCTCTCATTCTTCTGAACTCGAGTGAATACAATCATAGACGATTTAATCTTTCATCATAAGTCAACCCCTTCATCCCAGGGATCAACCTAGTAAATCTCCTCTGGACCGTCTCCAAAGCCAGTATATTTTTCCTCAAATATGGAGACCAGAACTGGACACAGTACTCCAGGTGCGGTCTCACCAGTACCTTATACAATTGCAACATTACCTCCCTACTCCTGAATTCAACTCCTCTAGCGATGAAGGCCAACATTCCATTTGCCTTCTTAATAACCTGCTGCACCTGCAACCTAACTTTTGTGATTCATGCACAAGCACTCCCAAGTCCCTCTGAACAACAGCATGCTGTAGTTTTTCACCCTTTAAATAATATTCAGCTCTTTTATTTTTCTTGCCAAAGTGGATAACCTCACACTTAATAACATTGTACTCCATCTGCCAGACCTTTGCCCACTCATCCAGCTTAACTATATCCCTCTGCAGACTCTCCACATCCTCATTACAATTTGCTCTTCCACTCAATTTGGTGTTATCCGCAAACTTGGCTACACCACATTTTGTCCCCTCCTCCAAGTCATCAATGTAAATGATGAACAGTTGTGGGCCTAGCACCGACTCCTGCGGCATCCCACTTACCACTCTCTGCCAACCTGAAAAATTCCCACTTATCCTGACTCTCTGCCTCCTGTCAGACAACCAATTTTCCATGTCAATATACTTCCCCGGACTCCACTTTCCTGTAACTTACTGATAAGTCTCTTGTGCGGCACCTTATCAAACGCTTTCTGGAAATCCAAATACACAACATCAACTTGTTCCCCTCTATCCACCGCACCCATTATATCCTCAAAGAATCCTAACAAGTTTGTCAAATAAGATCTTCCCTTTCTAAAACCATGCTGCGTCTGCCTGATTGAACCCTTACGTTCCAAAAGTTTCACTATTTCATCTTTAATGACGGCTTCAAGCATTTTTCCAACTACAGACATCAAGCTAATTGGCCGATAATTTCCAGTCTTCTGCCTATATCCCTTCTTAAAAAGTGGCATGACATTTGCTGTCTTCCAGTCTGCCAGGACCTGCCCAGAATCCAAGGAATTTTGGTATATGACCACCAATGCATCAACTATAACTTCTGCCATTTCCTTCAGAACCCTTGGATGCATATCATCAGGAACAGGTGATTTGTCTGGCTTTAGTCCCATTAGTTTCTCCATCACTAACTCCTTTGTAACAACTATTTTATCAAGGCCCTCCCCAACATTTGCATCCTTAACTCCGCACTTGGGCATGCTGGACGTGTCTTCCACCGTGAAGACTGACACAAAATATTTGTTCAATGCCTCGGCCATTTCCTCATTTTTTGCTACCAGTTTTCCTTTATCATCCTCCAAGGGTCCTATGTTAACTCTGGACACCCTCTTCTGTTTTATATATTTATAAAATTTTTTAATTTCTGTTTTTATATTTTGTGCCAATTTACTTTTTCCCATTTCTTATTACCCACTTTGTGACCCCTTGTTGTCTCTTAAAGTTATTCCAATCTTCCAGTTTCCCACTGCTCTTTACAGCTTTGTACACCTGTGCCTTCAATTTTATACTCTCCTTTATTTCCTTTGTTAACCATGGTTGATTTTTCCCTCCCTTGCTGCCCTTTTTCCTGACCGGAATATATTTTTGTTGAGCATTACAAAATATTTATTTGAAAATCTTCCACTGTTACTCAACTGTTTCATCAATTAGCCTGTGCTCCCAGTCCACTCTGTCCAATTCCTCCCTCATCCTATGGTAGTCACCCCTGTTTAAGCATAATATATTAGTTTTAGATCTAACTATTTCCCCTTCCATCTGAATGAAAAATTCAATCATACTATGATCGCTATTTCCCAGATGGTCTCTGACTATTACATCATTTACTCTACCTATCTCATTGTACAACACTAGATCCAGGAGAGCATTTTCCTCTTGTTGGCTCCTGAACATGCTGCTCAAGAAAGCTAATGTGGATGCATTCTATGAAGTCTTCTTCCAGACTCCCATGACCAACTTGATTTTCCCAATCTATGTGGAAGTTAAAATCCTCCATGACTACTGCTGTACCATTATTACATGCCTCACTTATTTATTTCCTGTGCCACTAAACTATTCTTATTTGGTGGGCGATAGATAACACCCACCAATAATTTTTCCCTTTGTTATTCTTTATCTCTACCCAAATGGACTCAACATTATGCTCTTCAGATCTTATATCATCCCTCACTATTGCCTGGAGCTCATCTTTGATTAAGAGTGCAACTCCACCTCCCTTACCATCCTGTCTATCTCTTTGCACCACCTGAAAGTTTAATTCCCATTTATGGTCACCTTGTAGCCATGTTTCTGTGATGGCTACCAAATCATAGGCATGGGTACCGATTTGCGCCTCAAGTTCACTAACTTTATTTCTAATACTGCGGGCATTCAGATAAAGTGCCCTTATGCTCTTTGTCCTTTTAATATCTAGTGACTTCTGTAACCTTGTCTTTTGATTTTTCTGCCCACTATTTTTCTTTGTAATTTTATTAACACTATCATTGACCCGAAAACTCACTGCACCATCTGATTTTTTACTTTCTCCTCCCAACATTACTTTTCCTATTTTACTTTTTCTGGCCATTACTTTATCTTCCCTACCTTTTTCCCTATCACTCTGGTTCCCATACCCCTGCCAAATTAGTTTAAACCTTGCCCCACTGTTGTACCAAACATACTTGCCAAAATGTTGACACCTTTTGGATTTAGGTGCAACCCGTCCTTCTTGTAAAGATCATGCCTTTCCCAAAAGAGATCCCAATGATCCAAGAAGCCAAATCCTTGCCTTATACACCAGCCCCTCAGCCACACGTTCATTTTCCTTATCCTTACATTCTTTTCATCACTTGCATTTTGAACAGGTAGTAATCCCGAAATCACCGCCCTAGCGTTCCTATCTTTCAGCTTTTGTCCCAGCTCACTGTAATCCCTTTTCATTAACTCCTCCCTTTTCTTGTCAATGTCATTTGTACCCACATGTATCAAGACATCAGACTGCTCTCCCTCTCCTCTCAGAATATTTTGGACCCGATTTGTGATATCTCGTACCCTTTCACCAGGGAGGCAGCACACCATGTGGGTATACTTATCTGGCTCACAGAACCTCCTGTCTGTACCCCTGACAATGGAGTCCCCAATAACTACTGCATTTCTCCTTTTCCTTTTCTTTTGCACCACTCTGCCAGGCTCATTGCCATTGACCTGGTGCCCATGGCCATCTTCTGTCCGGTCATCTCCCTCAACAGAATCCAACACAACATAACTGTTGCTGAGTGGGATAGTCACTGGTGTGCTCTCCGTTTTTCTCGCTTTTTTCTTTCCCCCCCCCTGACTTACCTGACACGGGTTCTGGAGTCATTATCGTCCTGAAAGTTGAGTCGATTAACTCCTCATTCTCCCTTACAAGCTGCAGGTCATCAATCTGCAACTCCATATCCCTAATTTGGTCCCTTAGTAACTGCATCTCAGTACACCTGGAGCAGATGTGGCCATTTGGGAGGGTGGAGCTCACTCATTGTTCCCACATCTGACACCCAGTACAGAGCATTAACCCTATTGGCATGACTCTGAATACGAAGGCAAATAACTCAGCTTACCTTTTCTCCTTGCCTGCTTTCGCTGAAGCCTGAGCTGCTCCTCGCTGGCCGCTCCCTCCCCTTTCACTCCTTTTATTGGCCCCTTGACCAATTAACCCCGTCACTTTCACCAAGCTCCTCCTCCTCCGACTCAAATATTAGGGGCATTTAAAAGACTCTTAGACAGGCACATGGATGGAAGAAAAATAAAGGGTTATAGGTATGGAGGGTTTAGTATTTTTGTAAGGAATATATGGGTCAGCACATCGAGGGCCGAGAGCCTGTACTATGCTGTAGTGTTCAAAGGTAAGATAAAAATTGCATTATTGTCATGTAATACTACATTTAGAATGTGACATGCATGAAATTCTTTAATGTTTGTAAGGCAGACAGAGAGTTGCCACTTTGTCCAGTGTCCCTCACAGAAATCTACAGCACCTGGTGTTCCTAGGAAGTCTCACCCCCAAAGTACTGACCAGTCCTGAGCCTGTTTAGCTTCCGAGATCAGGCGTATTCAGACTATTAGTTCCAGGTTGGAATTAATTCAATGTTCTATGTTCTATGAACGCAGACGAGGAGATTGTTTCGTTAAGTACCTTTGCTCTGTCCACTTCAATAGCGAGATCCTCCCGGTGGCCAACAGGCTAAACATTTCAGTTCCACAACCCCTTCTCTCACCATCATGTCTGTCCATAAATTCATGTACTGCCAAATCGAGGCTATCTGCAAATTGGGGAACCAATGCCTAATATTCCATCGGGGCACTTTCCAATCAGAAGACAATAACATCAATTTCTCTGGTTTCCATTCATTCTCTTCCATCTCTCTCTTTCATTATTCCTCTGCTTCCTTTCTTCCAGCTCTCCACCCTCTGCCCGCTTCATTCAGAGAGTTATCCCCTCCCCATGCTGGATTTGTCTTCTGAACTCCCACCCATGTTCACTTTGACCTCTTGCCTATGGGCCTGGGCTTCCCCCTCCCCTGCTCCTTCACTCACCATTTTATTCAGGTGCCTGGCTGTCTTTTGCTCATACTTTGATGAAGGGCTCAGGGCTGAAGCATTGGTTATGTATCTTTTCCATATAATGAACGCTGCATGACCTGCTGAGTTTCTCCAGCAGTTTTGAATAAATGTATGAGATAATAATAATAATGAATAATAAATATTCACAGTTATGCAAGTGCAAAAAAAAAGGTAACTTAGAAATAATCTAGACAGTCCTTTCATGGTGTCAGAGCAGTTTCTGATTAGAGACTAAGGAGTGGCTCAAAAGCATGATTATCGTTGGAAAGAAACTGTTCTTGAACATAGTGGTGATTTTTACCAAATCTTTGCTTCATTCCTCAAATTTATTTAATTTTTCCTGATGTGATGCCAAATTTACTATTTTCAGTCTGTGTAATTCTTAATAAGCAATTCTTCAATATGAGAAGCTGAGAAGCAGGACCTTCAGGGTGGTAATCTTTCAGGATTACTGCCTGTGCTTCATGCTAATGGGGGCAAAAACAATGAGGTCAGGCAGATAAATATGTGGATGAGAAGTGGGTGCAGAGGGCAGGGCTTCAGATTCTTGGATCACTGTGATCTCCTTTGGAGAAGGTATGACCTATACAAATAGGATGGAATACACCTGAACCCAAAGGGGTCCAATATCTTGGCAGGCAGGTTTAATATGGCCATTAAGGAAGATTTAATCTAATTTTGCAGGGGGATGGGAACCAGAAAGTCAGAGCTGATGATGGGCAAAATAGAAATTAACAAAGGATACTATGCAGCAAGGATGACAAGCAGGTGATGCGACAAAATTGCAACCAGAGGCACAGTACATTCAAAAATTGGTGAAAAGATATATACTTAAATGCACGGAGCATTAGAAACAAAGTGGATGATCTTGCAGTGCAGCTACAGATTGGAGGGTACAATGTATGGCCATTACTGATTCATGGCTGAAAGATGGGTGTCATTGAGAGCTGAATGTCCGAGGATCCAAGGATAGGCAGGTAGCCAGAGGGGGTGGTGTGACTCTGCAGGTAAACAACAATATCAAATCATTGGAAATAAGTGATATAGGATTAGATTAGGTAAAATCCTGATAGGTTGAATTAAGGAATGAATGGTAAAGGTAAAAGAATCCCAATAACCATATATACAGGCCTCCAAACAACAGCCAGGATGTGAACTACAAAATACAACAGGAAATAAAAAAGGCACGTCAGAAGGGCAACATAAGATAATCATTGGGGATTTTAAGATGAAAGTAGAATGGGAAAATCAGGTCGGTATGGGATCCCAAAGGGAAAGCTTGTGGAATGTCTATGAGGTTGCTTTTTGGAGCAGCTTGTTGATGTTCCCACCAGGGGATCAGCCATTTTGGATTAGGTGCTATAAAATGAACCAGAGGTGATTAGAGATCTTAAGGTAAAGGGACTCTTAGGAGGCAGTGATCACAAGTTCATTGTGAAATGTGAAAAGGAAAGGATGAAGTCCGATGTGTCGAAATTTCAATGGAGTATAGGAAATTACAGTCGCATGAGAGAGGAACTGGCCAAAGCCGATTGGAAAAGCACACTCATGGGGAAGGCAGCAGATCAGCAAAGGCTGGAGTTTCTGCGAGAAATGAGGAAAGTGCAGGACAGGCATGTACCAAAAAGAAAGAAAATCGTGAATGGTAAAATGAGACAAATGTGGCTGATGAAGGAAGTTAAAGCCAAAGTAAAAGCAAAAGCGAGGGCATACAAAGACACAAAAAATTAGTGGGAAGATAGACTGGAAACTTTTAAAGACTTAGAGAAAGCAACCAAGAAGGTGATTTGGAAGGAAAAGAGAAATGATGAAAGGAGGTGAGTAAATAATATCAAAATTTTTTAAGTATATAAAGAGCAAAAGAGAGTCAAGAGTGGACATAGAATATTGAAAAATGGTGCTGGAGAGATTGTAATGGGAGACAAGGGGATGGCAGAAGATCAGTCTTCAGGGTAGAAGATATTAGTAGCTTACCAGACTCTCAAGGGTCTCTGGGAAGTAAAGTGAGTGCTGTTAAGGTAACGAGAGAGAAGGTTCTTGGGAAGCTAAATGGTCTAAGGGTAGATAAGTTTCCCGGAGCGGATGGAATGCACCCTTGAGGTTGCTGCAGAGATTGCGGAGATTCCAGAAATCAATGGATTCTGGCATAGTTCCAGAATCAGAAGGAGTGGGTGAGGGGAGACTTCATAGAGACATTTTGAATGCTGAAAGGCCTGGACAGAGTAGATGTGACAGAATTGTTTCATATGGTAGGGGATTCTGGGACAAGAAGCCACAATTGCAGGATAAAAGGATGTCAATTCAAAACAGAAATGCAGAGAAATTTATTTAGCTCGAGGGTCATGAGTCTGTGGAACTTGTAGACACAGGTGGTCATGGAAGCGAGGTCGTTGGATGTTTTTAAGACAGAAATTGACAGATATATGATTAATTAGGGCATCAAGGGTTGCAGGCAGAAGACCGGGGAGTTTGGCTCATTATTAAATGGCACAGCAGACCCGACAGTCGTATATCTTGTGATATTGTGAATATGATTAGTTAAAGTGATGTGCACTGGGTTTTGACATTCCAAAGAGGGAGTAAGGTCATTGTGCCATCCAAAAGCAGCACCTTACAGTTGGAGCAACGAGCAATCCACTGGAGGAACACGACAAGTTGAGCAGCATCCATGGGAGAAAAGGGAAGGTCAATGTTCGGGCTGAAACCCTTCATCAAGATGAAGTCTTGGGGGCGGTGGCGGGGGGGGGGGGGGGGGTGGTTTCCAGCTGAAATGTCAACCTTTCTTTTTCTTCCACAGATGCTGCTTGACATACTGAGCTCGTCCAGCAGATTATGTGTAGCTCCAGATTCCAGCATCTGCAATATCTTGTGTGGCTCTACCTTACTATTGGAAATTGCACCTGTCAGTCAAAGTAAATCCATGGTTCATTATATAAAGTCTGGCTCGCTTTGCGCAATGTGTGAAATTTAGCATTACTGAATAATATGAACATGTCACTTAAATATAATTTAAATGACATTTAAAACAAGTGAATTTTATTTAATTTTAAAAAAGAAGTTAGCAATAAATCATATTAATTGATTAGTTAATTAATCAATGAATAAGAAATACATAATGCACAATCAGAATCACAGATGTTGTAATAACATTTAAACAATGTACTGCAATATAAGATTAAAAAGTGGCTGGAAGGTGACGCTCAAACCTTCAGAATTTATTTTATCGATTAATCAATAATTATATTCCACGTGAAGCAATTAGAGCAAGCAACTTCTTGAGAGCGGTTTTGATGAAGGATTCTGACCTGAAACCTTGTCCGACCATTTCTAACCACGGATGCTTCCTGACTCATTGAATCCCTCCACCAGTTCATTGTTTGCTGAAGGTTCCAGCATCTGCAGTCTTTGTGTTTCTCTATTATATTTTTATGCTTTGTATTGTTTGAGGTGGTTTCTAAATGCCAGAAAACATTGGATCAAAATGATTTCTAAACAGCTTTTTTTCCCCAATTAGATTTTAAAAGCTAAAATACAACTTGTGAAATGAAATGATTTATCCTCAGATGTAATAAGTTGAAAAATAATCATCCAGTGTTACTGACCTTGCCCTTCTATTGTTGGTACTATAGTAAGTTATATTTTTTCCAATTCATTTATTCCAATGTAAACATTAAAATTATTGTAACTGTGTTATTTTCTATCAATGGATGTCTGTTTGATGGCTATTTTATGATGTTTTGCATTGTAATCATACATTATTTTAGTTTTTTGTTGCTTTAGCAATAACTTCATTACTCACAGGATTAGCGTTTAAACAGTAAATATTATATAATGATTCAAATATCATAAAGATTGTAATGAACAGTCACTAAAGAAAATGATCTTATTTTGTGAATGGTAATTTGCATCAACAAAATGCCTTGTACTTATTTCCCATTGTGGTGCATTCAAGAGCAGTGAAAAGCAATTCTTTAGCATTCAGATGGGCTTCATCTTAAGAGACCCGCTAGAAAATGCATCTAATGAGGTTGAAGATAGGCACAAAAGAAAACCATTCGATACAATGGAGAGGATTTATATCTGCTGCAACACAACTTGCAGTTTTAATTGAACTTTTTAATTTGGTTCACACGGTTTAACCTTGTGCAGGGACATTGTTCTTGTGCGCTGCATCGCTACATTAAGTAAATAGTGACATTGCAGTAAATTAAGCTGCATGGATGATCAAAGTGATGAGTTTGTGTGCAGATGTGTCAGGATTGGTGGCAGTTTTCAAGAATTGAGCGATTATTTTGCTGCATTACAGCAATACAACAATATCACAGCACTCCTTAGATATTTCTTCATGATGGCCCTTGCAGCAGTGCTGGGCTGAATGGTGGTTTAAGTCCCTTGGGTTCTTTTATGATCCACAATCTACCGTATATATTTATGAATTGTTGATATCATATAATAGCCGACCTCCCCCCCACCCCCCACACTTTATTGGCCCAAAAATCAGGTGGGTGTTTTATGACCCATGTAAAAGTTGACCCCTCTAATTTTGGCCCCTACAGCCCGCCTATCCGAGCTCCCGATGCCCTGACAATGGACCTTAGCCCTGGCTGCCTGCCTACCGGAGCTTGCAACACCCCAACCATGGCCCCTCACCCTGGCCACCCACCCACTGGAGCTCCCGATGCCTCTGTGTAAAATTTAACCCTCCCACCCCCTTTGGCCTGAAAAAGTGGTCCAAGAAAAATCAAAAATTACCTGAGTATATACGGTAACTATATTCTTGCACAAGCCAAAGGTACAACATTAAATTTTCTTTAGAATGATCTGAATAGGGTGGAGAAATAAGAGATGTCAGTGTCCGTAGCCCAACATGAACATGCATTTGAAAGATGTCTGATCTGACATCACATTGGACTGTTTTAGGTATCTCTGTCATCCACCTTGTAGGTCTTTGACCACTTACCTTTGCCTATCTTGGGCCACACTGGCTAATTTGGATAGAATAATCAGTGGGGATTTGGGATGACGCAGTCTCCACCCCTTTCATAGTTTTCTGCATCCATTGTACCCCACCAATCTCCAATAGGACAATCTTCGAAACTTTAAAAAAAAATCACCTCAACACCGGATCGTCTTATATGCCAAGTTTAAAAACTGAACCTTGGATAGCAAAGTCTCAACACCACTGCCATCTTCCCAGTGGCCTCAACTCAATCTTGAACATGTCTTGTTAGTTATCAAAAAAGTGTCAGCACTTCTACTTGGTGGTCATCCTTCCAGTCCGGATACCATCAGCACTGTACAGGCTTTAAACGGTCTGTTACAGGAGCCAACAATGGTTTATTTTAATATACACTAATAAAATTAAAATATTTACAGGGTAATTTGGTATTAAAATATTGCAATTTGCTTTTAACAGTATCCCATTGGTCAGTGGAAATGCCAGATTTGGGGTTCTCTTATACAAAGAGTATCACATTTTAGGTAGAAATTCCAGGGTTATTCTATATACAAGTCATCCTATATGTCGGCTTACACAGTAACAAGATATATTTGTAGTAATATGTTCATTGGGGTTAATTGGCAGTGGAATTAGCTAATCATCATCACTCTGACTGGGCATAGCATTATTATTACTGTGCATCCTAATAGAGGAACTGGCCACTGAGAAACAATGGGGACCACCATCCCCTGAAATAATACCACTGAAGTATGACATTGATACTTGGGTGGTATGTGCTCCTTTACATGTTTCATTACAAGCCTGATGACAGGCCTAAATCAATTTCGGCCTCCAGATCTCTTAAATGCGCTGATCTCTCATACCCTGAACATTTGGTAAGAAAAGAGGCCAGACTTAATATTTAATTGGCAGCAGGAGAAATTACAGACCGATGGTCAAAGTAAAATCCACTTATTCTTTTTCCTCCACAGAAAATGCGCACAAATAACAAACCTTGTTAAATTTCTCCTTCGAGTGTTGAAGGACTTATGATCTATTATTACTTTTCTTAAGGGGCAACATCAAATGATAGACTCTGCCTTTCTACAAAGACTGTAGGGCTGCGAATGCCAAGCTTTTCTTTAAAAAGGGCAGAAAGGGAAAGCCAGGGGACTAGAGGCCAGTGAGTTTGACATCAGTGATTGAAATTTTGCGGAAGAGGATTTTGAGGGACTGGATCTACCGTGAGGGACTGATTGGTAGTTTGTGCATGAGAGGTTGCATCTCATGAATCTGACAGAGTTTTTGAAGAGGTGATTGATGAGGACAGCAAGTATAACCTGACAACCTTTCACCAGCTTTTTAAGAAGTATCTAGACAAGCACTAGTAAATGGGACAACTACAGATAAACAATACTCATCATGGATATGGTGGGCCTAAAGGCTTTTTTCTGTGCAATAACTTTGTTTAAAGTTTCCACTCAACTGGTAGTTGATGCTGAGGGGAATGTATGGATGAGGTATGCCCTGTTTCCTGGCAGCCCCCATGACTCCTTGACTTTGAGAGAAATTGTACTGCTTGATGCTATCAGTAGCCAGAATTTCCCGGAGGAATTTATCCTGGCAGACAAGAGCTACTGCTGTGACACATACCAGCTTGCCCTCCAATTACAACAGAGGACCATAAAACTCTCCATGCCACTAAAGTATCAGGTAGAATTAGAGATCACTAACATATCTAATTCAACTCTAACTGCTGTCCAAGCAGTCACGTTGGACTGATGGCCTCTGAACAATTTCCATATCTTTCAATCCTATACATAAGGTGGGATCTCTGAAGAATGGTCAGGTTTTTATTTATCATAAGACTTTGCTAGCATTTTTCAACTTCTCAAAGGAGTTCATCTCTGAGATTGCTGTGAAGATTTTAAAGAGAACTCCCAACAAAGGTGAGGAACCCCAAATTATAATCATTTAAATGTTGAAGGTCAAATAAATTATTGCCAAAATCACATGTTGGTTATAGCATCCATCACTTTTTTTTCTGCCAGGTGCCGCATTGCAGTGAGGCAATACTGTTTAATGGAAAATCATTGGAAATTCCTCCCAACAGTTAAGGTTTTCCTTGAGTTTATTGGCTGGAAAAGTTTGACGTCAAACTTTCCAGGTGAGTCACTGCAGCAATGCCAGGAGTTGACACACCAGCACGACTTATCTCTGTGAAACACATGATGCAATGCTGTCCTAATGATAGAGCATCTGATTTTTGGTGGTGTCTTGAGAATTGTTAATATTAAAGTGAAATTAAACAATATATGAACAAATTACCACGGCATTTGTTTAGTTACAGACCAGAGTCTTTCTATTTGACATCCTTGTTAGGTGGACTTTGATGTATTGTGATACAACATCCCCTCAACTACTTGAGTCTCCTCACATGGGGTAGCTCGCATATCCTATGGCACACTCTCCTTTCCAATTTTCGGCCACAGGACCTCCCTGGTGAATGTTTTGTTCTTTCAGCACATGCTCTATCTCCAACCCCTCAAGGCAGGGACAATGTGTCTTGCTGCCATGGATAGTGTGCCTTTAAGGGATGCCGGCCCCATTCTGTTTGCTCTAAGGAGGAATGTTGGCACACAAGAGCACACAGGAAAATAGGAGTTGGAGTAGACAGTTGCCCCATCCAGTTTGGCTGCTTGAATATGATTGTAGCTGCCTCACCTTGGGGCACAATTCCTCTCTGTGCCACTTCCCCATTGCCATCAATTCCCTTAACATTCAAAAATGACTCAGTCCCTTCAACCGTCCACAGTAAAGAATTCCAGTAATTCTCCACCCATTGTGACAAGATGTAGTGAACTCATAGAATTGTAGAAAATAGTAGAAAGCCATTCTTCCCTTCATCTTTCAATATGATCATGGATGATCATGTGACTCAACCCTTATTCATGCTTTCTCTCTGAATCCCTTGATCTCTATAACCATAAGGACCAGATCTAACTCCCTCCCTTTTGTGGCAGGGAGTCCACAACTCCCTGAGTGAAAAACTCCTCATCTCAGTCCCATATGGCTTCCCCTTTATCCTTAGACTGTGACATTTGTTCTGGACTTTCTCAACTATTACCTTCCGTGACTTGTTCATGACAATAAATTCTGATTCTGATTCATCAGGAAAATTCTTCCTGCATTGAACCTGACTTATCCTGTTAGAATTTAATGTGTCTCAATGAGATCTTCTCTCATTCATTCAAATTTCAACCTTCTTCATCCATCAGACTTGCCATCCCAGTATTCAGTCTGGTGAACCTTAACTGCACACCCTCAACATCAATATATGGCTGTGATCCCATCAACAGTCACAAAAGTTGGCTTTTTAACACTTGTTACAAATATGCAAGTTTAAGGAGGTAACAAAAGACATTGATGAAGGTAGGGCAGTAGATGTGGTGTATATGGATTTTAATAAGGTATTTGTCAAGGTCCTCCATGAGAGACTCATTCAGAAAGTCATGAGGAATGGAATTCATGGAACCTTGGCTGTATGGATTCAGAATCAGCTTGCCTGCAGAAAGCAGAGAGTAGTAATGGATGGAAAGTATTCTGCCTGGAGGTCAGTGACTAGTGGAGTTCTACAGGGATGGGTCAGTATGTTTGCTCATGATATGAAGGTTGGAAGAGTTGTGGATAGTGTTGAAGGTTGTCGCAGGTTACAGAAAGATATAGACAGGATGCGAAGTTGGGCGGAAGGTGGCAAATGGAGAACAATCTGGATAAATGTGAAATGATGCATTTTGGAAGGTCAAAGCAGAAGTCTGAGTACAGGTTTAATGGTTGGATACTTAACAGAATGGAAGAGCAGAGGAACCTTGGGGTCCAAATCCATACATCTCTCAAGTTTGCCTCACAGGTTGATAGGATAATTAAGAGTACCTATAGAATGTTGTACTTCATTAGATGGGGGATTAAGTTCAAGAGTCGACAGGTCATGTTGCAACTCTACAAATTTCTGGTGAGACCACATTTAGAATAATCCATTCAGTTCTGGTCACCTCATTCATTATAGCAAGGATATGGAAGCTACAGAAAGAGGGCAGAGGAAATTTACCAGGATGTTGCCTAGATTGAAAAGAAGTTTTACGAGGCAAAGTTAGCAGAGGTAGAACTTTTCTCTTTGGAGTGAAGAAGGATGACATGATAGAGGTCTACATGAGAGGCATAGATAAGGCAATGTCTTTTTCCCCAGGGTGGGAGTAGCAAACACCAGAGGACATCTGTATAAAGTGAAGGGAGGAAAGTTTAGGGAGACATCAGAGATAAGTGTTTTACACAGAGAGTTGTGGGTGCCTGGAATGCCTTGCCAGGGGTGGTGGTGGAGGCTGAAATATTAGCGGCATTTAAGAGACATTTAGACAGGTACATGGATAAAAAGTAAAATAGAAGGGTATGAGGTAGGAAGGGTTTAGTTTTATTTTTGGAAGCAATATATAGGTCAGCACAACAATGAGGGCTGAAGTGCTGTTCTATAAAATATCTTCAAACTTTGTACCTTGTTTTTGTCAAATTTATGATATTTTAGTGGGTGCCAAATAGGCTCAAATGCAGCAATCCTTACATATTGTAAAATAGATCCCCATCTCCAGGACATTGTCTTCATTAATATTATGTAAAATGTATGTTAATAATATCTATCAACTCCTTTTAGATCAGTATTTTGGGATGTGGGAGGAAACTCATGCAGTTATAGGAAGGACATACAAACACCACATTTGAGGTCAGGATTAAACCCTGGGTGACTGCAGTGGTGAGGCAGCCTCTCCAGGAACTGCACATCCCTATGCGAGTGGTGCAGTAGGTTCTTGGAAGTCAGATAAGTTACTCCTGCTGGACATGTCTGCATTGGTTACCAGGAGAACAACAGCATGCTCAGTTGTCTATTATTCATTTGGCACAATCCAGTGGGAATCGGAGTGTGGCCATGGCTTTGGAAGGCAAGAAGGCATTTGACAGACTAGACTGGGAATTTTTATTCAAAGTATTTGAGAACTTTGGATTAGGACAATCATTTATAATTAGATAAAAACACTTTATTGCAAACCTCATGCTAAGATTGTCACCAATGGTCAGGTGTCTCAAGTTTTTATACTCAGTAGATCAAGTAGACAAGGCTGTCCAATATCTCCAACTCTATTTGTTTTACCGCTAGAACCACGAACAGAATTTGTTTGATGGGATCCAAACATAAGAGGGTTCAAAGTGAGAAGGAAAGAACATAAGATAAATTTATTTGCTGACAATGCATTCATATATTTGACAAATCCTGAATCTCTGGCTAAGTTGCAAGATATCCTGGAAGATTATAGTAAGGTTTCTGGGTATAAAATAAATTTTGAAAAAAGCCAAATTATACCCTTAATAAAAGGAGATCATAGACAGTTGTTTCAAGGAAGTAAATTTGTTTTTAGGGATAAGGGTAGACAATAACCTGCAGAATTTAAATAAATTGAATTACCTTCCCTTGTTTGGAAAGATTGAGGAGGATTTACGTAGATGGAGGGGCCCGCCCATTACTCTGATGGGCAGGATCAGTTGTATTAAGGTGAGAGTGATGCCAAGACTGCAATATTTCTTTCAATCCTTGTGCATTCTTATACCAACAAGCTTTTTTTTCAAAGCACTTAACAAGCATATCAGAACATTTATAAGGAATTCTAAGATGCCAAGTGTCTTCATGGAAAAACTTTCTTGGGATTATTCATTGGGTGGACAACGATTAACCAATTTTAAAAAGTATTATTTGGCTGCTCAATCGAAATTTCTAGAATCTTTTTTTGAGGGAGGGAATATTCCTCATTGTGCTTAATTTGGTCTACACATGGCGGGTGAGAAGAGACCAGAAAATTTCATTTACAAATGAAGTATTAAATTATATCTGGAAAGACAGATAACCCCATTCTCAAACACAGGATTTTGATATGGCAACAAATTAATAAATGTACAGGTCTAAAAGAGGGGTTATCTTCAAAAACATCCTTGTATCAAAATGAGTTAATACCAATCACATTAGGAAATAAAATCCTGGACACTTGTCACCATAAAACGATCAAGTGTGTCAAGGATTATTCTGAACAAGGATAATTTATAACATTTGAACTGCTAAAAAATAGATGTGTGATTTGTCAAATAGAACTTTCTTCTGCTATCTTCAATTAAGATCTTTTTTAAGTGATAGTTTAGGACCAGCAATGACCCCCGCCCCCCTCCGATGTGTAGTAACATAGAGGTTCTTCTTTAAAGGGGATCACAAGTAAATTTATATCTAAGATGTATTTCCTATTGTGGAGCAATAGGCCGAAACTAGGCTTGCACTAATTGAGGGAAAGGGGGGAGACAGACATGGGGAAAAGGATTCAAGAGTAATATTGTTTAAATTGTGCTCTGATAATATGACATCATTTATTAATGTCAGATATAGATTGGTACAATATAATTTTATGCACCAATTATACCTTGCACTGCAAAAATTACAGTTTAAAATCTGAAATTCTGGATTTATGCTTTAGATGTGGGATAGAGTTGGAACATTTATACATTCAAACTGGCTATGTGTGAAAATAAGATCCTTTAGGTATGACTTGGAAGAAATTTTGACAAAAATTATGGAAGTAGATTTTCCATTGGAATCAGAACTGTATTTATTGAGCAGTCTTATGGTTATTGGCACAAAACCATCAAAATATCAAATATAACTTGTGAGCATTGCACTAGTAGTAGCCTGGAAATGTACAGCTTTTACATGGTAGTCCTACTACCCCCCTACTTATTACTCTCTGGAATATGGAAATGCAAAGTTGTGCACCCCTGGAAAAGATAACGTAATCTGAGAAAGAAATATTACATGTTTGTAAAAATAGAGCAACTTAATTTGAATCATACTGGTTTAAAGATATAACTAACTTCCCCAAAAAGGTTTAAATAATATAGTTAGGTTAGTAGCGTTGAAGTTCTGAAGTCAAGATATGGGTTAATTAATGAAGGCATGGTCAAACACCCTTTCCCTTTTTTTTTATGTTAGACATTTGGAGGTGGGGTGTGGGGGGGGGGGGAGATTTGGGTAATCATATGAGACTCTATATGTTAAAATAGGATGTATGAAATAATGTTCTTTATGAGTCTTGGAAAAATTTTAAATAATATATATAAAAAAACAGCATGCAATTGCAGTGAAATTATCTCCAATTCCCAAAATAAGAGCAGCTGCATGCATGTAATGAAGTCTCTGTGATGACTTTTTATACAAAGCCATCACACTTAAGAGAGTTGCGGATGGCACACTGGTGTAGTTTGTAGAGCTGGTGCCTCAAAGTAGCAGGGTCCCAGGTTTAGTCCTACCCTTGGTTGCTGTCTGCATGAAACGTTCGAATGTGTTTCTTCTGGGTGCTCCAGTTTCCTCCAAAATCCCATAGACATATGGATGGGTAGGTTAAATGGCCACTGTTAATTTCCTCAGAATCTGAGGGGGGGGGAAGAATGGTAATATGGAGAGAATAACAAATGGAATTAACATTGAGTTAAATAAGTGAGTTGATGTCCAGTGCAGATTCATTTGGCTGAAGGGCCTGTTTCCACACTGACTATGAGAAGGCAAGTCAGTGAAGTGGGCAGTTGGAGAGGGCTGGTGGTGAAGTCTCCCCTTCATAATATTATCTGTTTAAAATGACTGCTTGTGGAAGCAAGTTACAACAGCAGAGTGATTGAAGTTTAGAGGGATTAAAACATTACAAGGAACCTGGATCATTTAAGAGGGTATACCAGGTATGGAATGTAGATTCTAAGGAAAATAAATATAAGAGAATGCTAAATGATGCATGAATCATAATACACAATTGCAGAATATATCTCAAGAATAGTGCACCAACACCTTTACTTTCCTAGAAGTCTAAAGAAGTTTGGCTTGTCTCTCAACACCATTGAGAACAGACTTTCTGGGTGCACATGTGTCGGTGTGCTCAAGATCAGAAGAAGCCACAGAAATTGGAGAATGCAGCTGAGAACATCATACAAACTTATACCTCTCCTGCTGCAATGGAAAAACAACCAACGTCCTGAAGGTCCCATCACACTGTTGACACACTCTTCTCCCTCCTCCCACTGGGGAGAAGGCTTGAGTGTTAAGGCATACATCATTAGGCTTAAAGACAGTCTCTTCCCCCTAGCTATCAGTCTCCTGAATGAACCCCATAACCCCATAACAGAACCCGTGACAATATTTTCTTTTTAAAATATTTTATTGATTTTAATATAGAAATCCTACATACAGAGTCTACTAATATAAAAAAGCAAAATCGTAACATATGTCTATCACAATTAAAATGGAAGTAATTCATCTTCCCATTTCATTAAAGCTGCTCATCTGGCTATCAATGAGCTAAATTTCTCTTGAGATACCAACAAAAGTACATCTGGTCTGTGAAAAACACAAAACAAAGCAATTAAAGACCATGGGTCTATTTTGATCTTAAAAATCATTGACAAAGATTGAAAAATGTTTTCCCAAAATATTTCTAAATTAAGACATTCCCAAAACATATGGATCAAAGAAGTTTCAAAAATTTTAAACTTCTCACAAAGTCCATCGACAAGATAATTTAAGTACAGCCTTAAATTGTAATAAACCTTGCCTTGCACAAAATGAGGAATCATTAATTAACTTAGAGGATAGTACCAATCTTCCTCCGAAAATGATAATCAAATCACATTTCCCATAATTCTGAATCCTGAACATTGAGGTTGATCTTAAATCCAGTAGGTCACTATAGATGATATTAATCCAGCATGTACAAACTTTTAATTGAAAAGAAAACCTAGAATATTAGTATTTAAGTTTTGAGGAAAATCAGAAAGCCTGGACAGAACAAAATATCTAACTTGAAAAAATCTTTTAAAAAAATCTATTAGAAAGATTAAATTTAGCTGACAACTGTTTAATATTAGCAAATTTTTCTTGAATAAAAAAATAATTAGCTTTAGACTCCTTATCTATACCATTCCTTAAAACACTAACACTGGTGGTTGAAAAAGATGGTTATCAATAATGGGACTAGCAAGCGACAAACATCTATAACCGAAATATTTTCTAAACTGAGCCGATATTCTAATTCTATTTTTTATTATTGAATTATGGGTCAATTTTGAAAATGAATATGGTAAAAAGGAACCTAAAATGACCAACATAGATGTCTTTTTTCAAAAATATCAGTTCCAATTCTATCAAAGGAGGGCAACAATTGTTGAGAAGCAAGAGTCAGTTTTATATTCATGGGGAAAAATCTGGACTGTTACTTGTAGGATAACTGAAGGGTCTCTCAGTTAAAAAAAATTAATAAGATTTGGATGAAAGATGATAGAATGACAACAGATTATTTTAAAAGTAAATTGCACTTTTTACAGCACTAAATGAATGTTAGAGATAACCTGTTAGAATGCTTGCAGAAGAATCCTTCTTACTGTACTCAGTATTATGTGACAAATTAATCTTAATAATCAAAAAGTTCTATTCAATTTTGAATTAGATTAGTGAGGCCACCTGTGATGGCAGACAGGTATCTTACATTAAAGTAAAAGGCTGCGACTGGGTGGAAAATTCAGAAGAGAATTGCTGCCCAATGTATAATGAGAACAGGTGCTGTTGTATCATCCCCTGGAGAGCTGAATTTTTAAACTGCTAATTTGTATTAGTTTCAAAAATGAAAAGTATACATACCATATATACTTGGGTAATAGTCAAATTTTGTGGGGTAATTTGTAGGGTAAGATTTAGGGGTCAACAATTACACACATACTATTTTTGACCGTGGTAGTTACCAGTGTCATTCAGGGCATGGGGAGCTCGGATGTGCAGGCAGACGGCCAGTCTACACATTTGGGGCATTGGAAATTCGGTTGGATGGGAGGGCAGCCAGGTCTGAGTGGTAAGTTCATGTTTGGGGTGGTGGGAGCTCAGATGGCTGGGCGGCCTGATCATGCTTACGCCCAATTAATTTCACTACCCACAACATATCCACATGTGCCACAATGCAAGCCTCACCCCCTCACACTACCATTGTGGGCATCAGCCAATGTATTATTTGGCTGCTCAATCGAAATTTCTAGCATCAGCAGGGAAAGGGGGGAAAATTCACACAACGGCGCCTGAGATCGGGATCAAACCCAAGCTCCAGGGGTAATGAAGTAGCAGCATTGCCTGCTACACCATCATACTACTCCTATGTCTGTGAACACACCTTTCTTTGAACACACCTTTCTTTATTTTGGATACCTGTTGGCAGGGGTGAGAGTTATGCTTCCACTTGCCTCACTGGCAGAATGACTTTGTTGCCCCTCATTTAAACAATTTTATTGGTAAAACCAAAAGTCAAAGGTGGAAAAAAAGAAGTCTAGAATTTATGCAATGCCATTTCATGTCTTTGAACACTAAAAGTCTTGTTCAGTCTGTGGTGGTACACCACTGGCCTACTGCAGGGGCAACCTCCGTACCTGCAGTAGTGTAAGGGCACAGGACAACACCTAGCCGGCTGTCAATCAGTCGGCCTGAATGGATCAAGCCCCACCTGGTCAAGTGTAAATCACCCTCTGGGATATAAGCCTGCGCCGGCCTCACTCAGAGTTGCTGCAGCCACAGCCAGTCTGGCTCTGTGGAAGTCTTTGTGGATTAAAGCCTGTTGTACAGTCTCTATCTTTGTGTGTGTCTGAATGTGGCTAACAGTGCACCTCACTGTCAATGAATTATTTTTGAAGAGCATTAAGTCTTATATGAAATGTGTACAAAAACTTTAACAATAATCAATAAGGTGCGATCAGATATTTGTGTTCATGGAGGAAATGCAATGCCCAGCACAAGTTATCACTGAAACCATAAACGAACCATAAATGACACAGGAAATGGCCTTGGAACATGGTGACCGGCAAAGCATCATGCAGGCTGAAATACCCATTTCCATAGGCTGCTGGCAGAGTAGTGAAACTGCCAATCACCGCCGGTGGATTGTAGGGGGCCCAATTGGGGCCGGGGCATCTGAGGTAACCAATTGGCAGCCAGCTCACTCAAATGATGCCCCAGTGGTGACATGGCCGAGCTGACTATAAAAGGCAGAGCTGCCACTGAATAAACTCAATGTTGAATATACACTACTGGTGTGTGCGTCTTTCTTCTGCGGATTCAAGCTACAGCCTTGATGCTGAACCAAGCCATGAAAGACCCCAACAATGAAGACGCTGTTTACATCCGGTACCGCACAGATGGCAGTCTCTTCAATCTGAGGCGCCTGCAAGCTCACACCAAGACACAAGAGAAACTTGTCCATGAACTACTCTTTGCAGACGATGCCGCTTTAGTTGCCCATTCAGAGCCAGCTCTTCAGCGCTTGACATCCTGCTTTGCAGAAACTGCCAAAATGTTTGGCCTGGAAGTCAGCCTGAAGAAAACTGAGGTCCTCCATCAGCCAGCTCCCCACCATGACTACCAGCCCCCCCACATCTCCATCGGGCACACAAAACTCAAAACGGTCAACCAGTTTACCTATCTCGGCTGCACCATTTCATCAGATGCAAGGATCGACAATGAGATAGACAACAGACTCGCCAAGGCAAATAGCGCCTTTGGAAGACTACACAAAAGAGTCTGGAAAAACAACCAACTGAAAAACCTCACAAAGATAAGCGTATACAGAGCCGTTGTCATACCCACACTCCTGTTCGGCTCCGAATCATGGGTCCTCTACCGGCATCACCTACGGCTCCTAGAACGCTTCCACCAGCGTTGTCTCCGCTCCATCCTCAACATCCATTGGAGCGCTTTCACCCCTAACGTCGAAGTACTCGAGATGGCAGAGGTCGACAGCATTGAGTCCACGGTGCTGAAGATCCAGCTGCGCTGGGTGGGTCACGTCTCCAGAATGGAGGACCATCGCCTTCCCAAGATCGTGTTATATGGCGAGCTCTCCACTGGCCACCGTGACAGAGGTGCACCAAAGAAAAGGTACAAGGACTGCCTAAAGAAATCTCTTGGTGCCTGCCACATTGACCACCGCCAGTGGGCTGATATCGCCTCAAACCGTGCATCTTGGCGCCTCACAGTTTGGCGGGCAGCAACCTCCTTTGAAGAAGACCGCAGAGCCCACCTCACTGACAAAAGGCAAAGGAGGAAAAACCCAACACCTAACCCCAACCAACCAATTTTCCCCTGCAGCCGCTGCAACCGTGTCTGCCTGTCCCACATCGGACTTGTCAGCCACAAACGAGCCTGCAGCTGACGTGGACTTTTACCCCCTCCATAAATCTTCATCCGCGAAGCCAAGCCAAAGAAGAAAGAATAAATAAATGACAACCATAGGACTCTTCTTTCCCTGTGTGGAGAATTTTTTTTCCACTGTAACTTCACCTTACACTATTTTGCGTCAGGTCTTTTATCCGACTCTTGGTTTTGATGTGGCAATTGTTTTCTATACCTTACATACTCATAGTTGCAAAGCTTTCTATGTTCTGAATGTTTTCTATATAAAGGAATTTGCTTTTCTTGGCAGCAATATTAAAAACGAATACACCTTGACACTGTCTCTTTAATCAGTTCCCTGTCTTTCTACTAACATTCTATTCATGTTGATAAAATCCCCTTGAGCTTTTGTAATAAGGCTGATCTGTGAAATCTTGTCAAAAGAGTTCTGAAAATCCAATAACTGGCACAGTGCCTTCATTTTTGTAATCAGTAATGTATTGAAAAAAAATACTGCTACATTTATTAAATCTTTGCTGGTTTTTATACATCTCCAAGCACAATGATTTTATATTGAATTATTGGTTGAATATAGAATTATTCATTCCAATTTCTTACCAATTGAAAGGGTTTGGAAAAAAATCTGCCAAAGGCGAAGTTTGACTCTCTATTTAAAAATCTATGCAGAGGGAATTACAGCTAATTTTACGTTGCTCTGCTTGTGAACTGTCCGATTGTTCAATAGGATTCCAAAATGGAATCTGGGTCTTTGGCATACGATTAAGATTATAGCACCTGTTGCTTCCATGCTGGATGGAATGAAGGCTCCATGTAGCCATAAGTAACCATACATTGTTTACTTTTTTTAAAGCACAGCAACAAATTCCTGTGAGTGGACAGTATAACTTAAAGTAGCCTGCATGACCACAAACCATCTGACATCTCTTGAAGAAGAAATGCAATGTGCTGGGTGTGTGTAACCTCATTTTAACCCAGAAAACATTACAGAACTAGGGGGTTTCTCTTTAGAATGACAAAGAATGAGAAATGACCTATTTGAGGTATAGAACATATATACCTATATAACTAATGTTTCAGACTTGAGCTCTTCATCAAGATACCTTGTTGTTCCTTTTGTATCTTTATCTTTGCTACATAAAGCATACTGTTTGACCCGCTGAGTTTTTCCAGCATGATGATTTTACATCAACCACGGTGTCTGCAGATCTTTGTGTTTTTATTCTTAGATTGGCACATGGATGTAAGAAAAGCAGAGGATTATTGAGGTTGGGAAGATTATATTTTTGAAGAGTAGGTTTGCAAAAGACCATAACAGCATATGACATAGGAGCAGAAATAGGCATTTCAGCTACTCAGCCCATCATTCAATCATGAGCTGATCCATTTTCACACTCAGTTCCACTACCCGGCCTTCTCCCCATAACCTTTGATGCTCCTTGTTGATCAACAATCTGCCAATTTTTGCCTTAAATATATCCAACGACTTGGCCTCCACAACCGCTTGTGGATTGTGGCAATAAATTCCACAGACTCACCAACTCTGGCTAAAGAAGTTCCTCTATATCTCCATTCTAAGTGGATGCCCTTCAATCCTGAAGTTGTGCCCTCTTGTTCTATGCTATCCCACATCTGCATCGATTCTGTCCATGCCTTTCAACATTCAAAATGTTTAAATGAAATCCCCCCTTATTCTCCTAAATTCCAAGAGCTGTCAAATGTTTCTCATAAGATAATCATTTGATTCCCAGAATCATACTTGTGAACCTCCTCTGATTTCTGTTTAATTTCAGCAGATCTTTTAATAAATGAGGAGCCCAAAATGACTCACAATACTCCAAATGAGTTTTCACTGATAGGTTATAGCATAGAATGTACTGATTTGCTTTATTTGCTTTTTTCTTTCTATAAATTTTAGCAGCAGGGAAAGGATTAAAAATAATATTTTTATGGGAAAATACTAAAGTCTGTTAAAGAAATTGTTTTCTTTCAATAGGGCAGCTGCAAGTTATGAGAAGCAAGGCCATGCTGTTCTCAAAACACGAGCTAAATGTTTTGCTGTAGTCTGCATATTATAGGTCATGTGAATAGATGCGAGGTGCAAGGCTGTCAAATGGGGAAACTAAACCATATAAAAAGGCTTGTGCTCATCTGCATATGGGCATTCTTGAAGAAAAACTCTGTTGTAGGTTACAACAGGTCTTCTCGTGCAACATAGCACCCGCTTTTCAAAGCTAATGAAGTTGTGTTGTACTCGCATTATTTGTCATATACCTTTTTATGTTTGATGGAAGTTAACATCTGACACTGAGAGCAGGGTCTCTCTGGTATTGGAGGTCAACTGCAGACTGAGTAAGCAGTTGACCCCCGAAAAAGTAGACTGGGAAGAAAATCAAGGCACCTGGGGTTCCCTTGAATCTTCTTTCTCAGCTGGTCTTTTGAGCAGCACAGTCACTTACCTGAGGTAGACCTGTTGCCCTTCCGAGACCCAACAATAACAATGCAGGAAGTATGAGAAGACGCTCAAGGTCAGTGAAAGCTCTATACTGTTTAATATTTTAGAAAACTGGTGATCAGTGATTGTTTTAAAAAAGGAAGAGGAAAAAATTAAGTAGGTTTTAGGAATTATTTGGGAACTGACTGTAAGGTAGAGAAAAGAATTAAGTTTCTTGAGTTATTCAGCAACTTGCCTTTACTTTGTGCAGGAGCCGCTGACCAAAATGAGACAATGCAAGTCCATACCCCTTGGAAACCTCAAGAAATGTTCGTTATCACTAACCAAGCCCCTCAACAGAAAAATGGATTCTAAATACAACCACCTATACTTGTCTGTTATTTCCATACGCCTCCTCGAACGCTACCCAGATCTATATGTTAACCCCAGAAGAAATGGAGACTTTCACCAAACTGCACACATTTTAAACTGAACAGGTACATTATAAGGGGATCCTGCTTGTGCGGGGGAAATGAAAGTAGGATAGGAATGGCCATTGTACCAAAATACATGATTAATTTGACTACTTTATGAGGGAAGCAGCTTTAAAAGGTACCTATGTATCCATGGCTCCCATACTATTGGCAAGGGTGTTATTATTTAACTTACCCTGCCCCAGCGAATAGAGTATTTTGAAGATATTACCAATCATCCTTTGGTATGGGATAAAGTAAAAGGAGCCATATCTGAAATTGAGTGGTTCTTTATGATCCCCTTTCCCAATTATGTGGTGACTAAAGCCACTCAGGGACTGATTAATATGGTCAGTGCCCTATAGAAGCCTGCCAACACTACTGCAAGGAACGAAGAAAATACACAGACCCAGATCTGTGAACCCACTGCTGAGGTGGTAGCTATGCAAACCATGGCTCTGCAGAATCAGATGGCCTCCGATCTGATGTTGGCAGAAAAAAGGTGGTACATGTGCAGTAGTCGGGCAGGAATGATGCACCTACAACCTGATGCCTCTGACAGTATCACCCATTTGGTGAACCACAAAAGAAAACGAATACGCGATGTCCAGAAAATAGGGGAGCAGTTCTGTAATTACAACCCCCCCCCCACCCCAGACCATGTTGGTGGCCTTTCAAAGGATGGTGGACAACATTCATTTAGGGTCTGTGTGTCCTGGCTATTAGTTTATTAGTGGTGTTGATCTTGTGACTCTTTTGTATGATCAGATTATGTTTAAAGAACAAACTTCTCTAAAGACCAAATAAGTTATCATGGAATGATATAAGGAGGGAATGATAGATTATAGCAAAGATTGTATAGATTTGCTTTATTTGCTTCTTTTTTTTCTATAAATTTCAGCAGCAGGAAAAGGTTTAAAAAGAATAATTTTATGGGAAAATACTAGAGTCTGTTAAAGAAATTATTTTCTTTTAGTAGCACAGCTGCAAATAATGAGAAGCAAGGCCATGCTGTTCTTAAAACTCATGTGAGATGTTTTGCTGAAGACTGCAGGTCATGTGAATAATCACCAACAGGCTGTAGAATGGAAAGCTAAACCATATAAAATCTTGTGCCCATCTGCGTATGGGCTTTCTTACAAAAAGACCCTGTGGTAAGTTGCAACAGATCTTCTCATGCAGCTTTGCAAAACTATTAAAGTTGTATTGAACTTGCATTATTTATCATACACCTCTTTATATTTGATTGGTTAACATCGCAAGTGCCTTATAAAGCCTCAACATCACAGCCCTATTTCTATATTCTGTTCCTCTTGAAATGAATGCCAGTGTTGTATTCGCCTTCTTCACTGGTGACTCAACCTTCAGTGTATCCTGCACAAGGACTCTCAAGTTCCTTTGCATCTGGGAATTTTTAATTTTCTCCCCATTTAGAAGAAAGTCTGCCCATTTATTTCTTCTGCCCAACTGCATGACTCTTCACTTTCTGACATTTGTATCTCATTTGCCACCTTCTCTGCCTATTCTCCTAAACTATCTTAATCCTTCTTCAACCTCCATGTTTTCTCAACACTGCCTGCAAACTTGGCCACAAAGCCATCATAATCTAAATCATTGATATACAACATAAAAAAGTGGCCCCCAACACAGATCCTTGTTGAATACCACTAGCATTGGCACCCAACCAGAATAATGTATAATCCAAATATTCTGACTTTCTGCTTCCTGCCAATCAGCCAATGCTTTATACATGCTAATACATTTCCTGTAATGCCATGGGCCCTTATCTTGTTAAGTACCTCATGCACAGCACCTTGTCAAAGCCTTCTGAAAATCCAAATACACAACATCCACTACATCTCATTTATCCAACCTGCTTGGTATGTCTTCAAAGAATTCCAATAGGGTTGTCAAGCAAGATTTTACCTTGAGGAAGCCACATTGGCTTTGGCCGATCTTATCATATGCCTCCAAGTACTCCATAGCTACATCCTTGACAATGGACTCCAACATCTTCCCAACCACTGATGTCAGACTAACTGGTCTATAATTTCCTTTCTGTTACTTCCCTCCCTTCTTAAATGGTGAGGTGACATTTTCAATTTTTCAGTCTTTCAGGACCATGCCAGAATCTATTAATTCTTGAAAGAGTATTAGAAATGGCTCCACAATCTCTACAGCTACTTTTAGAAGTCAAGTGTGCAATCCATTCTGGTCTTGGAGACTTATCAATCTTAGACCAGAGTGGGGAACCTTTCTTTTAAAACTCACATTCCACCTTAAGTATTCCCTATGCCTTAAGTGTTCTGTGAGGGATTACTTAGGTGGTAGGTGAGTGGAAGGAAAAAAGGTTTAATCATACCTAATTGACTTATTATGTGCACGGTTTCATAACTCCAAAGGAAGTGGGTCAATAAAATTTTTCTCAAGCAAAATATTTCAGTAACAATTGGGTCGAGAGTAATGGTTCTCAACCTTCCCTCCACATTTGCATAACACCTTAACCAATTCCTTACTGGAGCAGTGGAGCAGTGTTAGCCCCGAGAAATCCCAAAGGATGTGTTGGTCACGGTCGATTTTGACTTGAGGTGCAAGGCCTCATGGTGTTTGGATTGCTGAGGTCAAGAGGGCTTTGAGGAGGATTGTTGCTCTGCCACCTTGAAAAACTGTGACTTGGTTGGTAGTTTCGCGTTTGAAGCTGGCAGACTTTAACATCCTAAGATGGCTGGGGTTGGACTTTTTGTAATATCCAAACAGAATTGCGACTGGGCTTATTTGCATACACTGCTTGTTCTTTGAAGTCTGGTGTTTGTAGAGCTGTTGTTCATTTGAAATTGGAAAATTGTTGATTAGTGCGATCGGGTTTAAATAATTAATGTTCTAATTGGGATAGTCTATGTAAAATGATGGGTATGTTAATGTATTTTGGCTCCCCGTCATCATTTAGATAGTAACCAATTTATTCCTAATTTTATATTCAGTGCTTTGGACCAATATGCGTTATGTTAAATGTGCTATATAAATAAACTACTTCTCTTCTTTGGCTTGGCTTCGCGGACGAAGGTTTATGGAGGGGTAATGTCCACGTCAGCTGCAAGCTCGTTTGTGGCTGACAAGTCCGATGCGGGACAGGCAGACACGGTTGCAGGGGAAAATTGGTTGGTTGGGGTTGGGTGTTGGGTTTTTCCTCCTTTGTCTTTTGTCAGTGAGGTGGGCTCTGCGGTCTTCTTCAAAGGAGGTTGCTGCCCGCCGAACTGTGAGGCGCTAAGATGCACGGTTTGAGGCGATATCAGCCCACTGGCGGTGGTCAATGTGGCAGGCACCAAGAGATTTCTTTAGGCAGTCCTTGTACCTCTTCTTTGGTGCACTTCTGTCTCGGTGGCCAATGGAGAGCTCGCCATATAATACGATCTTGGGAAGGCGATGGTCCTCCATTCTGGAGACGTGACCTACCCAGCGCAGGTTGATCTTCAGCAGTGTGGATTCGATGCTGTCGGCCTCTACTGACATGGTCTTTGCCCTCAGACAGCTCCAAGAAAAGTGCAGAGAACAAAACAAAGGACTCTACATCACCTTTGTTGACCTCACCAAAGCCTTTGACACCGTGAGTAGGAAAGGGCTTTGGCAAATACTAGAGCGCCTCGGATGCCCCCTAAAGTTCCTCAACATGGTTATCCAACTGCACGAAAACCAACAAGGTCCGGTCAGATACAGCAATGAGCTCTCTGAACCCTTCTCCATTAACAATGGCGTGAAGCAAGGCTGCGTTCTCGCACCAACCCTCTTTTCAATTTTCTTCAGCATGATGCTGAAACAAGCCACGAAAGACCACAATAATGAAGACACTGTTTACATCCGGTACTGCACGGATGGCAGTCTCTTCAATCTGAGGCGCCTGCAAGCTCACACCAAGACACAAGAGCAACTTGTCCGTGAACTACACTTTGCAGATGATGCCGCTTTAGTTGCCCATTCAAGCCATTTCATCGGATGCAAGGATCGACAACGAAATAGACAACAGACTCGCCAAGGCAAATAGCACCTTTGGAAGACTACACAAAAGAGACTGGAAAAACAACCAACTGAAAAACCTCACAAAGATTAGCGTATACAGAGCCGTTGTCATACCCACGCTCCTGTTCGGCTCCGAATCATGGGTCCTCTACCGGCATCACCTACGGCTCCTAGAACGCTTCCACCAGCGTGGTCTCCGCTCCATCCTCAACATTCATTGGAGCGACTTCATCACCAACATCGAAGTACTCGAGATGGCAGAAATAAACTATTGCAGAGCACTAATGGCATAGGGAATACTTAAGATGGAATGTGAGTTTTAAAAACTTAAAAAAACAGCCCACCCCTGCTGGAACATTCAGGTTTCTAAGCATCTTCTTCCTTGAAATAGTAACTGTACACTCACTTCCCTTCGATGATTCCCTTCAACATCTGGCGCATTGCTAATGTATCCCATGGTGAAGACTGATGTAAAATACTCATTCAGTTCCTCTGCCATCTCCTTGTCTCCCATTATTATTTCTCCGGTGCCATTTTTTTAGTTGTCCTACATCTACTCTCATCTCTCTTTTACTCTTCGTATATTTGAAGAAGCTTTTGGTATCCTTTATGATATTGCATGCTGGCCTACTTCCATTTATTATATTTTCTCTCAAGAGATTTTTAGTTGCCTTCAGCAAGAGTTTAAAAACATCCCACTCCTCTAATTTCCCACTATTTTTTGCTTCTTTGTATGCCCTCTCTTTTGCTTTTACATTGGTTTCTACTTCCCTTGTCAGCCACAGTTGTAACATTTTTCCATTCGAATATTTCTTCATTTTTGCTATGTATCTGTCATGCACCTTTCTCATTTCTCAAAGAAACTTTGTAAATTGCTGCTCTGCTTACCTCCCTACTAGTGCCCCCTTCCAATCAACTTTGGCCAGTTCCTCTCTCATGCCACGGTAATTCCCCTTCTCTTTGGCTTGGCTTCGCGGACGAAGATTTATGGAGGGGGTAAAATGTCCACGTCAGCTGCAGGCTCGTTTGTGGCTGACAAGTCTGATGTGGGACAGGCAGACACGGTTGCAGCGGTTGCAGGGGAAAATTGGTTGGTTGGGGTTGGGTGTTGGGTTTTTCCTCCTTTGTCTTTTGTCAGTGAGGTGGGCTCTGCGGTCTTCTTCAAAGGAGGTTGCTGCCCGCCGAACTGTGAGGTGCCAAGATGCACGGTTTGAGGCTGATATGAATTCCCCTTACTCCACTGAAATACCATCACATCAGATTTTTATCTTCTCCTTGTTAAATTACAAATCGAACTCAATCATATTGTGATCACTGCCCCCTAATGGTTTCATCATCCAAAGCTCTCTCATCACCTCTGGTGCATTACACAACTCATAGAACCATAAAATATTACAGCACAGAAAATAGGCCATTTGGCCTTTCTCATTTGTACTGAACTATTAGTCTGCCTTGTCCCACTGATATGCACCCAACCCATAGCCTCCATACCTCTCCCATCCACGTACCTGTCCAAATTCTTCTTAAATGTGAAAAATGAGTCCACATTCACCACTTCAGCTGTCAACTCATTCCACACTCCCACTTCTCTGTGTGAAGAATGTTCTTGCTAATTTTTTCCCCTTTCACCCTTAACCCATGTCCTCTGGTTTGTATCTCATCTAACCTCAGTGCAAAAAGCTTTACTCTATCTATATCCCTCATAATCTCCCTTCATTCTTTTACAGTCCAGAGAATAAAGCCCTAACTTGTTTAACCTTTCCCTGTAACTCATTTCCTGAATTACGGGCAATATCCTAGTAAATCTTCTCTTCACTCTTTCCATCTTATTGATATCCTTCCTGTAGTTAGGTGACCAAAAATGCACACAATACTCCAAATTTGGCCTGGCCAATGTCTTATAAAATCCTACCATCATATCGCAACTCAATACTTTAATTTATGGAGGCCAATATGCCAAAAGCATTCTTTAGAACCATATTTACCTGGGATACCACTTTCAGGGAATTATATATCTGCATTCCCAGATCTCTCTGCTCTACCACACTCAACAGTGACTAACAATTTTCGGTGTATGTCCTAACTTTTTTTGTCCTTCCAAAATGCAACACCTCACACTTGTCTGTATTAAATTCCATCTGCCATTTTCCCAGCTGGTCCAGATCCATTTGCAAGCTTGGAAAACCTTCCTTGTTGTCCACAACACCACCAATCTTTGTGTCATCTGCAAAATTGCTGATCCAATTTATCACATTATCATCCAGATCATTGATATAGATGAAGAACAACAATGATCCCAGCACTGGTCCCTGAGGCACATCACTAGTCACAGGCCTCCAGTCTGAGAAGCAATCATCCACAACACTCTCTGGCTTCTCGCATCTAGCCAATGTCGAATCTAGTTTACTACCTCACAATGAATAGCGAGTGTCTGAACCTTCCTGATTAACCTCCTGTGTGAAATATTGTCAAAGGCCTTTTTAAAGTCCTTTGCAATGTCCATTGCCTTTCCTTCATCAACATTCCTGGAAACCTCCTCAAAAATCTCTATAAGATTGGTTAAGCACGATCCACCATGTTGACTATCCCTAATCTGTCCCTGGCTATCGAAATACTTTATATCTGATCTCCTAGGACATCTTCCAATAATTTACTTACTACTGACATCATGCTCACTGGACTATAATTTCCTGGGTTACTTTTGGAACCTTTTATCAACAATGGAACAACATGACCTACCCTCCAATCTTCCATGGCTAAGGACATTTTAAATATTTCTGCCAGGGCTCTGTAATTTCTACACTAGCCTTCCTCGAGGTGTGGGAGAATATCTTGTCTGACCCTGGGGATTTATCCACACTTATTTGCTTTAAGGCAGCAAACACCTCCTCCTCTTTAATCTGTATAGGGCCCAGACCTTGTTTTTTTTTAACTTCCCTAGACTCTGTGCCAGCTTTCTGAGTAAATATTGATGCAATAAAACCCAATTAAGATCTCTCCCATCTCCTCTAGCTCCATACATAACCAACCACTCTGATCTTCAAGGGGACCAATTTTGTCCCTTTCTATCCTTTTGCACTTAATTTATCAGTAGAACCCTTAGGATTTTCCTTCACACTGTCTGCAAAAGCAATCCCATGCCTCCTTTTCACCCTCCTGATTTCCTTCATGCTTTTCTTGAATTTTTTATGCTCCACAAGTACTGTACTTCATTTTCCCCTTTTTGCCTATACCTGCTCTATACCTCTCTCTTCTTTTTAACCAGATCTCCACTAACTGTCAAGCACCAAGATTCCCTATGCCTGTTCACTTTGCTTTTAATCCTGACAGGAACATGCAAACTTTGTACTCTCAAAATTGCACCTTTGAAGGACTTCTACCTTGCATATCTTTGCCAGAAAACAGCTCATCCTAAACCCATGCTTTCTCGATCCTTTCTTTTTTCCTCAAAATTGGCCTTTCTCCAATTTAGAATTAACTTGAAACGAATGGCATTATGATCACTGGACCCCATATGTTCCCCTACACATTCTTCTGTCACCTGTCCTGTCTAGTTCCCTAATACAAGATCCAGTATTGCACTCTCTGTAGTTGGTACTTCTATATATTGATTTAGAAAACTTTCCTGAAAACATTTGATGAACTCCAAGCCATCCAGTCCTTTTTACAGTATGTGAGTCCCAGTCAATACATGGAAAGTTAAAATTTACTATCCCAACTTTGTTTCCTGCAGCTGTCTGCTATCTCTCTATACATTTGGTCCTCAAATTCACGTTGACAATTGGGCATTCTATAATAGAGCCCAATGAGTGTGGTTACACTTTTCCATTCCTCATCTTCACTGAAAAAGCTTCAATGGATAAGCACTCTGATCTGTCCTACCTGAGCACAGCTGTGATATTTTTCCTGACAAGAAATGTCACTTCTCCCCCTGTTCTATCACATCTAAAGCAACAAAAGTCTGGAACATTGAGCTGCCAGTCCTGCCACTCCTGCAACCAAGTTTCACTAATGTCCACAATGTCATAATTCTATATTCAAATCCATGTTCTAAGATTGTCTCCCTTTCATACATCACTCCTTGCATTGAATAGCTGTAGCTGAGAACATTTTCATCATGAATAACACTTTGATTTCTGATTTTACATGAATCTTTACATAATCTTTTTCCTCCTCCTCTCCACTATTTGCTCTGGTATTCTGGTTCCCATCCCCCTGCAAATTGTTTAAATTCCCCCAAAGCAAATCTTTCCACAAGAATATTCATCCCCCTCCAATTCAGATGCAAACCATTCCATTGGAACAGGTCCCACCTGTTATGACATAAACCAGCAGCAAGAGAAATTCACCAAGATAATGGTATCTTCAAAAGAATAATTTTTGTTAATGACTATTAATAATATAAAATCTTACTTAACTCTAAACTTAAGACCACTATGCACAAATGTTATTTGTGTGTGTGTGTGTGTGTGTGTGTGTGTGTGTGTGTGTGTGTGTGTGTGTGTGTGTGTGTGTTTGTGGCAAACCCCTAACCATTACAGTTCAAGCATAATTCTGAAGAGATGATTTCAGTCATGGAAATATTTTGTGTTGAAACTCAGAGTCTTTAAACTGCTGTTTAAACTCCATCTCTGACTTCAGATGAAGCTGGTTTAATATTAAAGATGCCTTTTCAAGTGTTTTTAATCACATGACTGCTTTGATCAAACACTGGCTCAGTTTCATTTCTCCAAAAGTACGAATCATGGTAAATGGCTTCCTGCTTGTTTATACAGATCATAGAGGTATCTATCTGAGTACTTGAAGTTCCAACTCTTCCAAAAGTTAATGAGAACATGCTTTTGGGCTGCATGCCCAGACCAACAAGCACTTTGTCCCTGGAAGACCTTTCTTATCTGCTAACATGTGTGATCTGTCTTTGTGTAAGTGTCTCTTTATCCAACCCACGACATCCCTTAACTAAAAACATTTTTAACTTAAAGATTACTAATAACGTAATTTTGCAATGCCACCTTCCTGGAAGAATGCCTAGTGATCCAGAAACCCGACTTGCACCGTCTTTAGTCACATATTAAGCTGCATTATCCTCCTATTTCTAACCTCACTAGAATGAAGCACAGGTAGAAATTCTGAGATCACAACCCTGGAGGTCCTGTCCTTTAACCTGGCACCTAACTCTCTCTGCAGGCCCTCATTACTTTTTCTACTCACGTCATTGGTCTCCACATGAACCACAACATCTGGCTGCCCACCCTCCCTCTCGAGAATGCCGTGAACTCAATCTGAGATATCTCAGACCCTGGTACCAGGGAGGCAACATACCACCCAAGCTTCTTGTTCTCTTCCACAGAACCTCTTTTCTGTTACCCTAACAGTGGAATCCCCTATCACTACAGCTTGCCTCTTCTTCCTTCCCTTCTTAGTCACAAGACTAGACCTCATGTGAGAGACCTGACCATCATGGTTTGTCTCTGGTGGTTCATCCCCCCCCCCTCCCAACAGTATTCAAAATGGTATACTTGTTATTGAGGGGAACAACCACAGATGCCCTGCACTGACTGCCTGTTCTTTTTCCCTCTCCTGACTGTCACCCAGCTACCTTCTTCCTGCCTAAAAGATGTGATAGTGTCCCTGTAACTCCTGTCCTATCATCTCCTCAACCTCCTGAATGATCCAGATTCATCCAACTCCAGCTTCAATTCTCCAACTTGGTTTGTAAGGAGTTACACTTGGATGACATCTTGCAGATGAAGTCATCAGGGGTAGTGTTGGCTTCCCTGACAATCCACATTCTGCAAGAGGAATGTGTCCCTGCCCTGTGTGTCATTCTATGAAACAGAAAAAAGTTAGAAAAACTTAGCCTTACCTTGCCTCAACTTCTGTTCCTTCTCCTTAGCCCCTGCTCACTGAAGTCTCGTGAACCAAAGCCTCAAATTCCCACTCTTACACTGGGCTACTCACACACTGGCTGCTCCAATAATGGCCACTCTGTTGCATGCCTACTTTACATTTATTTGCTTCTATGTATCCTTCTCGCTCTGCAACTTAATCAGTCCACTGCTAATATGCCAAGACCTGCAAAAAGGTACTTGTTTTAAACACCTCTCCCCATTTTGGGTGTAGCTTTCTTGCTCTATGAATTGATCCGCTGCTAATCCAGTATAGCCGATCCCCTAGTGGGCTCATCAATAAGCTGTTCTAAAAAGCCATCTCGTAGGCTTTCTACAAATTCTCTTTCTTGAGATCCATTTCTAACCTGGTTTCCCAATCTGCTTGCATGCTAAAATTCCCCGTGATTACCATAACATTGCCCTTCTGACACATCTTTTTAATTTGCTGTTGTAATTTGTTCTCCACATCCCGGCTACTGTTGAGAGGTCTCTATACCACTGCTTTTACCCTTGCCATTTCTTAACTCAACCCACAATGATTTTATATTTTCTGATCCCATGTCACTTATTTAAAATTATTTAATGTTATTCCTTACTAACAGAGCCATGCCATCCTTCTGCTTATAAACCTTTTGATGCACTGTATATCCTTGGATATTCAGCTCCCAATGACATATCCTTTATCCACAACTCTGTGATGGCCACAGCATCATATCTGAAAATTTGTTACTACAAGGTCATCCACTTGATTTCTTATGCTGCATGCATTTAAATATAAAAACATTAGCTTTGCATTTGTTACTTTTTGACACAGTAGCATTGAAACTCATCCAGCAATTTAACCCTATCTGCCTGTCCTTCCATGCAATCTCCATACCAGCTGATTCTAATTGTGCGCCAACTGCTTCTTCCTCTGCCTCTACATTTTGGATGCCACCCCCTCCTGCTAATCTAGTATAAACACCTACCTTATAGCATTAGCAAACCATCCTGTCAGTGTACTGACAATAACCTCAACACCAGTGCGAGTATAAGACAGCTTTAATAAACTAATATGTACACGAAGAGGTCTTGTCTCTCTGCAAGACAAACCTGGAAGGCTAGACTGTAGCTCTGGACTGCTTTATATACAAGGTCACCGGGATGACCCCTGGTGACCTAGTGGTGTAATTACATATCACCACATTCATCCCCCCCTTAAAAAATTATTTCCCCCCCCCACCCCCGTCCTCCTTCCCTTGTTTGTAAGTTCATGTCCAAAATTTTTCATGGCTTCCGTTGCCTTCTGGACCTCCTCGGTAGTGGTATAGGGGTGGGGAGTGTGGTCTGTCTTTCGGCCTTTCTTGGTGGAGGTGTGGGAGTGGGAAGTACTGGTTGGTCAAGTGGCCGTGTGGGCTGGGGATCCTCTTGTATGGGATTAGGTCCTGCCATCAAGTCTAGTGTGGTGATATTTTGTGGGGCGGGCATACCCAGGGTCCTGATTTCCTGGGTGGGTGGTATAGTCCTCTGGAATGACTTGATGGACGACTGTTCTAGTGACTGCTGCTGCGCTCCTTGTTGATCCGTGGACATCTGTGTTTCCTCCACGTTGATCACACATCCGCCGGCGCAAGATCCCTGGTGGCCACTGAGTCTTCTCTTTCATCTGGGAATGTGACGAAGGCATACTGAGGGTTCACGTGCCTCAACTCCACTTGATCCACCAGCGGGTCCACTTTGTGGGGTCTGCAGTGCTTCCGGAAGAGAACAGGTCCCGGTGTCATCATCCATTTAGGCGGCACTGTGCCCGTCGTAGCTTTTCTTGTGAAAGAAAAGATATGTTCATGTTGGGTCTTGTTAGTGCCAGTACACAACAAAGAACGTATAGAGTGTAGGGCTTCTGGCAACATTTCTTGCCATCTAGTAACAGGCAGGTCTTTTGCTTTTAAAGTCTAGAGGACCATTTTCCAGATAGTGGCATTTTCCCTTTCGACTTGTCCATTCCCCCTGGGATTGTAACTTGTAGTGCGGCTGGTAGCAATCCCTCTCTCGTGCGGGTACTGCTGCACTTCTGCGCTCATGAATGCAGCACCCCTGTCTGTGTGTATGTAGTTCGTGTACCCAAATATGCTGAAGATGGGTTGGAGGCATTTTATAACAGTGGGTGCTGATACATCAGAACACGGGATTGCGAAGGGGAAATGGGAATATTCATGTATTACGTTTAGGAAATAGACATTTCTATTATTGGATGGGAGCGGGTCTTTAAAATCGAGGCTGAGGCGCTCAAAAGGTTTGGTAACTTTTATCAGGGTGGCTTTGTCTGGCCGGTAAAATTGCGGTTTGCATTCCGCACAGATGGGGCACCTCTTGTTCACTGACCTCACTTCCTCTACTGAAAATGGGAGGTTTTGGGTTTTAATGAAGTGAAACTGTCTAGCAACCCCCGGGTGGCCCAGCTCATTGTGCAAGTTCTGCAACTGGGATGTATGGTTAAGGATGGCACAAGTGCCTCTGGACAGCATGTCTGGTGGCTCGTGGAGTCTCCCGGGGAGGTATAGAATGTTGTAGTTAAATGTAGACAATTCTATCCGCCAGCGCAGGATTTTGTCATTCTTAATTCTCCCCCTGTTCTGGTTATCGAACATAAAAGCCACAGACCGTTGGTCCGTGACGAGGGTGAAGTGTTTGCACGCCAGATAATGTCGCCAGTGCCTTACTGCTTCCACAATGGCTAGGGCCTCTTTCTCTACTCCTGAGTGTCTTACTTATGACCTCCGTAGGGTTCATGAGAAAAAGGCCATCAGTCGTCTGTCTTGGTTTAGGGTGGCTGCCAGAGCCACATCGGATGCATCCATTTCTACTTGAAACAGGATCGTCTCATCTATGGACCGCATGGTAGCTTTGTCCCTAATGTCCCTGAATGCTCTAGTGGCTGCTGGGCACAATGGGAAAACTGAGGCTTTTATATGTGGGCAGACCCTGTCAGCATATTTGGGGACCCATTGGGCGTAGTAAGCGAACAGCCCCAAACACCTTTTGAGTGCTTTCAGCGTATGTGGCACTGGGAGGTCTAGGAGAGGACACATACGGGCTGGGTCTGGTCTGATTTCCATGTTCTGCACTATGTAGCCCAGGATTAGCAACTTCCTGGTGCTAAAGACGCATTTGTTCCTGTTGTACATTAGGTAGCTTTCCTCGGCTGCCTGGAAGAAGTGTTTTAAATTCGTGTCATGATCCTCCTGAGTGTGGCCACAGATTGTCACGTTGTCTAAGTAGGGGAACACCGCTTTCAGTTGGAACTCATCTACTATTCAGTCCATTTCTCTCTGAAACAGGGACACTCCATTGGTGACACCGAAGGGAAGTTGCAGAAATTGATACAGCCTGTCGTCTGCCTCAAATGCCGTGTAAATGCGATCGCTGTTTCTAATGGGCAGTTGGTGGTATGCTGCCTTCAGGTCTATGGTGGAGAACATCTTATACTGCGCAATGTTGTTGACCATGTCTGCTATGCATGGCAGGGAGTTGGCATCTAGTTGTGTAAATTTGTTGATTGTTTGGCTGTAATCCACTACCTTGCTCAGTTTTTCTCCTGACTTTACTACAACCACCTGGGCTCTCCAGGGGCTGGTGATCTGCTCTATGATGCCCTCCTGTAGTAGCCTATGGACCTCTGTCCTAATGAAGGCTCTGTCCCTTAGGCTGTACCTCCTGCTCTTTGTGGCTATTGGTGTGCATTCTGGGGTCAGGTGTGTGAACAGCGGAGGGGCTTCTATGTTCAGGAGAGACAGGCTGCAGTGTTGTTTCTTCGTAAGGCGTAGTGGCGGGGTGGGGGGGGGGGGTGAGGCCCGTTGTGCACTATTGTAATGCTTTCTAACTGGCACTGAAAATCTAACCCCAATAGTACCGGGGCACAGAGGTTAGGGAGTACTAGTAATTTGAACCCTTCATATTTTGTGCCCTAGATTTCAAGAGTAACCCTGCAAAACTGTTTTAACTCAGCCACAATGCTGTTGGCTGCTAACAGGATCTGGTGCTCATTCAGGCAAGTAGGGAGGGCAAGGCGGTTGACTAACCCTTGGTCAATAAAACTTTCAGTGCTTCCACTATCTATTAAACAATTTACCCTCACATCATTAATTTTGATGCACACAGTGGCGTCAGATAAATTGTGTGGACTTGCCTGATTCATGAGTAGGGAAGCAAGTCTGGCGTGTCCTTCGTGTCATTCCATCTGATAGTACTCTGCATCATATTCATTTCCTTAAGACTGTGTCCTCTGCTTTGTAGCATTTGTCCAAGATGGTTGGCTGCACGTGACATTCTTCTTCTTCTGTTTGTCTGTGGAGAAAGAAGAGCTTTCTGGGCCTTGGCTGTGGCCTTGGGGCTTCTACAGACTTTTGCATAATGCCCACATTTTCCACAGTTGGAACAGACATTTTCTCTGGCAGGGCAGAGGGCTCTGGGGTGCTTTCTTTGTCAACAGAAAATGCACTTGGGACCCTCAAGGTGCTGCTGCTGCTGTGGATTCCTGTGAGGCAGCATACTTTTCTTTTCGTGGGGCTAGAGAGTCCAGCAGTGTGACATTTGTCCAAGCCCCTGGGTCCCGTGAGTACTCCTCCAATTCTTTCCTGGTGTTTTCTAAAGCTTCTGCAATAGTCACTGCCTCATCTAGCCCCACCATTCCTTTCTCCAGCAATCGATGTCTCGTATCAGTGGACCGTATGCCTGCTACAATTCTGTCCCTAATAAGGTCCTCCGCATACTCCTAAGCTAATACTGCTTTAAAGTTGCAGCCTCTCGCCAGGTCTCTGGCAGACTCCCCTACTTGTTGCGACTTGGCCATGAGTCTGTACCGGGAGTGGAGTTCACTATGCCCTTTACTGTAATGCCTCTGTAAAATGCTCATTGCCTCTTGGTAGGACCTGCCATCCTGTATAAGGGAGTAAGGGTGGTCTCCCAGCTGGGCTAACAGCAGCATTAATAGCTCTTTATCTAATGCCTCAGCACCCTCCACATAATTCAGAAAGCATCTCTGCCAGCGGCTGAAGTGCATGCTGGCTCCGGGATTTCTGAGGTCGAGCTCTAGCCTGTCTGGTCACAGCACATGGCTAAGCTGCAGTCTCTGGTCCCTTAGGCGCAGCAAGGGTGGACCCTGGGGTACTGGGAGCTGCTGGTAGAGCCTCTGTGGGGCTTGTGTCTGCTGGAGGAGTAACCTGGGTGCTTGGGACTGTTGGCTGAGTCTCTGGCTTTGGGACATTTGCAGCTGGCTTAGGGGGGATCCCTGTGGTAGCGTCAGGTCTCCATGGTACCGGGGAAACTGTTGCTGGGGTAGTGACGGTAGCGGTGTCTGCTTTCCCTGGCTCTGGAGTGGTTGGGAGTTCTGCACATATGTGGTGATCGGGAGCACGACTTGTGGAGATCCTTCCACCCGCACTTGTTCTGGCCCCTTTCTGATTGGACCGGGGTTTAGTGTCAGCAGCGCCTGTACTGGTGAACCCATGGGCAGGCCATGGTCTTGGGTGTTTCTTACCTGCCCTATCGTACTTCTGTGGTCTTCCCTGCATTCCACCACGATTCTAGTACAGCGGTCCCTCGCCATCTCTGTTCTCTGATGCACATGTGTGCTGATCGTCCCCAGATCCCATTCCTCAGGAAGAGTCTCCAGGTGGTCGGGAATGTGCGTTGGAGCAGAAGCAGCTTCCATCCTAGTAGCTATCATATTAGTTTATTAAATTGTACTGACAATAACCATAACAGCAGTGCGAGTATAAAACAGCTTTAATAAACTAATATGTACACTAAGAGGTCTTGTCTCTCTGCAGAACAAACCTGGAAGGCTTGACTGTAGCTCTGGACTGTTTTATATACAAGGTCACCGGAGTGACGACCTAGTACTGTAATTACATATCACCACAGTCAGGATATCCATTCCACTTCACTTCAGAGGCAAAACAATATCTTGGAGTCTCTTTTGTGGCCATAGAGTCTCCTTTATATTCCGCTATCTAATTCTCGATTACTATCATTCTATCTGATTTCACCCTTCCTTTCTGGGGCTCAGGTTGACCACAGTGCTATTGGTTGTCCTCCTTAGCAGTATCCAAGAAGGCATATTTGCTTCTGAAGGGAAAGGACACAGGGTTACCCTGCAGTGACATTTTACTCCCCTTACCTCTGTGTTCACCCATCTATTAGCTGAATCTTGCACTCTGGGTGTAACCACCTGCTCAAAATTCTTATCTATGATTTGCTCATGCTTCCAAATGATCCTTAGTTTAGCCAACTCCAGCTTTAGTTCCTTAATAGAGTTTTTCAGGCTGTACTTCCTGCAGTCATCAGGGAAATCATCAGGTGCCATGAATTGCCACATCCTACAGAAGGATAATTTGACTGCCACAACTGCCATCACTCCTGCTCTTTACTTATGGGCTACCGAGACCAAATCACCAATAACAAATGGAAAACACGTATCCTTCTTCCCTGCTTCTTTGGTCTCAGCTTCTTCTCACTGAAGCCTCTTGACACAAAGGTTCAACTCCCGACTCCCACACTAGTTCACTTACGCAATGGCCTCTCCTACAATGGCTACTCTGCTTGTGATTGATCGGCATAGGTTGGCACAACATTGTGGGCTGAATGGACTGCACTGTGCTCTAATTTTCTATGTTCTATATGCTCTGTTGTGGACTAGAGATTATCCTGATGGATCTCTGATGCTGCACATGGTCTTGGGTGTGGGATATGGAGCCAAGCAGAAACGTGCTGTATTCACCGACCCAACCCAACCCTTCCTTCAGATGTATATGGCAAAGGCAGTGAATGCACACTTTTGCAGCAATCAAAATCAGGAGTCAAGTCCTGAGGATATAGGTGTAATACTGCAAGGTATATAATTATGTCAGTTTTGTGTTGCCAGAAAATGCATTTTGAAAAGTTGTAACCAATTGACTGGTCCACAGCCTCATGCATGTTCAATGCTCTAAACACCTCTCAGAAACCACCAGCATTTTCTATCAATCCGGATTCACTCCTTTCATTCACGTACCAGAATGTAGAACATAGAATACTACATAGAACAGTACAGGCCCTTTAGCCCTCGAAGTTGTGCCAACCCATATATTCCTTAAAAAAATACTAAACTGTCCTTGTCTATAACTCTCTATTTTTCTTCCATTTATGTGCCTGCCTAAGAGTTTCTAAAATGCCCCTAATATTTCAGCCTCCACCACCATCCCTGGCAAGGCATTCCAGGCACCTACAACTCTCTCTGTTTAAAAATAACTTACCCCTGATGATGCCCCTAAACTTCCTTCCCTTCACTTTGTACATATATCTTCTGATGTTTGCTATTCCTGCCCTGGGAAAAAGGATCTGGCTGTTCACCTTATCTATCCCACTTATAATCTTGCTGGCCTCTATTAACTCTCCTGTCATCCTTCTATGCACCAAAGAAAAATCCCAGCTCTGTTAACCTTGCATCAATTTAGGTGACACTCTTACATCATTATATGCATACAACCGAGCCCAGACAGTGGCTGCTATTGGGTTCTCACTAACAGCAGAATCAAATACAATTACTATGTTTAAAAGGTGTTTAGACAGAAATTTAAATGGGCAAGTCAGAGAAGGATACAGACTGACTCTGAGCAAATAGGACTTATGCACAACGTCAGCAAAACCAAGGAGATGATTGTGAACTTCAGGAGGAAATCAGGGGTACATGACCTAGTCCTCATTGAGGGCTCAACATCTTCAAGGATGTGTTCTGGAGCCTCCTTGTTGATGCAATCACAAAGAAGGCTTGCTAGCAGATATACTTTGCAAGGTGTCTGAGGAGATTTGGTATGTCACCAAAGACTCTCGGAAACTTCTACAGGTGTAATGTGGAGAGCATTCTGGCTGGTATGGAGGCGCCAACTCACAGGACAAGAATTTATTCCAAAGGGTAGTTAACTCGGCCTGCAACATCACTAGCACCTGACTTCACTCCATCAAGGACATCTACATGAGGTGGTGTCTTAAAAAAGCACCCTCTATCCTCAAAAACCCCCACTACCCAGGCCACACCTTCTTCCCTCTGCTACTATCAGGAAAGAGATACAGGAGCTTAAAGACAAGCATAAGGACAACTTCTTCCCTGTTGCCATCAGATTCCTGAAATGAACCAAAGACATGGCCTTATGTTTAATCCACTTTTTTTTAATAGTAATGCTGTATGATGGTTACAAAGATTAGCGTATACAGAGCCGTTGTCATACCCACACTCCTGTTCGGCTCCGAATCATGGGTCCTCTACCGGCATCACCTACGGCTCCTAGAACGCTTCCACCAGCGTTGTCTCCGCTCCATCCTCAACATTCATTGGAGCGACTTCATCCCTAACATCGAAGTACTTGAGATGGCAGAGGCCGACAGCATCGAATCCACGCTGCTGAAGATCCAACTGCGCTGGGTAGGTCACGTCTCCAGAATGGAGGACCATCGCCTTCCCAAGATCGTGTTATATGGCGAGCTCTCCACTGGCCACCGTGACAGAGGTGCACCAAAGAAGAGGTACAAGGACTGCCTAAAGAAATCTTTTGGTGCCTGCCACATTGACCACCACCAGTGGGCTGATATTGCCTCAAACCGTGCATCTTGGCGCCTCATAGTTTGGCGGGCAGCAACCTCCTTTGAAGAAGACTGCAGAGCCCACCTCACTGACAAAAGACAAAGGAGGAAAAACCCAACACCCAACCCCAACCAACCAATTTTCCCTTGCAACCGCTGCAACCGTGTCTGCCTGTCCCGCATCGGACTTGTCAGCGACAAATGAGCCTGCAGCTGACGTGGACATACCCCTCCATAAATCTTCATCCGCAAAGCCAAGCCAAAGAAGAAAGGAAGAAGATTTTACTATGATGCTGTCACAAAACTCAAAATTTCATGCTTGTAAAGCCTTTGCGACCTCTGATTTTATTGCTGGCCAAGAAAGAATCTTGTCTATGTGGGCCCTTGGGATTTTATGTTTGTCGCCATAATGAGGATGCAATAATTCTTTTGCCCTTTTGAAACTTTGGTCTGGATCCAATTATTGGCAACTTTTAACTAACTCCTTCACCTGTCCTCCAGTATACTGCTCCAGGTAATACAGACAATCTTTGGCATTTTTAGTATTACTTTCAATGTGATGTTCAAAAGATTTCATGAACATCAGATATTGTAATGGATCTCCATTATTTCCTTCTTGGGTAAACCATATGAACTTTGTTGCTGCACTAACATAGCAGAAATTTCATTTTGTTTCGCTATAAGTGATAATATATTGTCTTGTCCACCATGGCTTGCAACTGGTTGTCTTGTCGTCAATGGAGCTGGCTGAACTAGAACCGGTGCCATTGGTGTTGGACCTTGATATGTAAATAATGGCATTGATGGGGTTCCTTGGTATGTAAGTGATGGCATTGGTGGAGATTCTTGACTTGTCGTTGGTTCTTCAGCAACACGCAGAGACATCAATTGCTGAGTCTGATCAACTCACATGGTTGAACCTGGTTGAAATGCTCTCCTTTCAGGAAGATTCATAAATTATGCATTTGGAAGGGATTTAATGTCGCTAGCTCTTTCCACAGGGTTGGTCCTTGTCACTTGAGCATTAGCAGTAGCGCCACCCATAGCTCCTTGCTGAAGTATACTCAATTCTTGTGGCTGTGGTACCCATTGATATGCTGGAATGTTAGGTGATAGCCCTTTGGGTATTTCACTTTGAGTGAGAGATCTTGTAGAAGTCTGAAATAATGTTTTTACTCTGGCTATATTTATAGCACGTTGTTTGTTCCTCAAGATCTAATTTTTATTTTTCTGTTCAATAATCTTTTTCATTCTTCTTGCTGAATCTTCATTTCAGCTTGCATATCTTCTAGACCATGTCTTTTCCCCAACCACTCACCTTGTGCACAGATAGTTGTCAAGTCTGCTTGTGCCTTGCTATGCATAGCTGATATGCTTGAAGCACGGGAAGCTGTACTTGCCCTAGATGCCTTTGAAGACTTTGAATATCTTCCAATGCTCATAACCTTAGAAATACTATCATCAAGATTCACATCTGTACTATCAGGTACCACTGACTGAGTCACTATCTTCAGCATTTTACTCAATTCAGCACCAGTGGGGATTTGCAATGTACATTCATCTGTTTCAGTTCCACTAACCTTTAAACCAGCTAATGAGGTCTGCAGTACCTTTTCAGAGTCTTCTTCTTGCTTGGTAGTTGAAGCTGTTTTTTTCTATGGTGGCTGGCTCCAAGTGTTCTCGGACCGCCTTGCCTGCTCTACTCACAGTCAAACAGTTCTTTGAGAGGAGCTGCTTGCTTGGTGTCTTTAGCCCAATTAGACTTCTGCTTATCCATCTTGGGCTCTTCACACTGCAGTCTGTTTTCTCCTGGCTTCCTAGTTTAACCTGGGAACTGTAAACAAATTAGTATCTTGTGTGGACCCTTTAAAAGGATTGTTGCCAGCTCTGTCTCTGTATTTCACACAAACTGACTTTCTTATCTCTGGTTGTTTTCAAAACATTCCTGGGCTTCTTGCCAACCTGATTGGTAGCAATGGCTTTGGCTCTATCTTATCTCATTCCCAAGACCACTGGTGTCTGCAGTCGGACATTCTGCTCAATTCAAACTGCACAATCAGACATACATAGTTGGCTTTTTGATTTTAAATCTGGTTGTAAATTCTCTCAGACAAATTTCTACAATCTTTCCTCCAAAGTTCACAATTTTATCACTTTTCTTTGAATAATAATAATATAGACAACACTTTCCAATCTCTCACATTTCCTAATTTCAGAACATGTCATCTTCACAGAAATATTCTGAATTAACATCTTATTATCCAATAAATCAAACTTCGTATTTGCAGCTGTAAGTAGATTTAATTCATTGATAAAACATTTTGCATAACATCGTATCAAAATTTTCATAACAATATGTAAACAAAGCATTCGGTTATATTCAAAGACATAATGATATAAGAAATTAATAAGATGATTAATCGATGATTAAGATAAATAAGATGATTCAAAGAAAATTGTCTCGAGAGCTTACATCTCTGTCACGATTCTCCGAAGAATGAGATACAAACTCCATATCTGCATGGGTATTACGACATATGACATCATAGTAACTATGGTAACACTACAAATAACAACTTTCTTAAAGAGATAGTCATAAAATTAACTACAAATCAAAAACACAAGGTTTTAACCTTTACACAAAGTGTAGAGTTACAGAGAAGGATCAGAGCAAAGGCAACATTATTTTAAGAGTGTCAAGAATCTTATAACAGCAGAAAAGAACTTGTCCTTGAGTTTAATAGAGTGTGATTTTTAAATTTATGAATCTTTTTCTTGGTGGGGTGTGGGGGAAAGGGATTGTGACAGGGTGGGATGAGTCTTTTAATATGCTGACAACTTTTCCAAGGAAGTGAGATTTATAGATGAAGTTAATGGAAGGTGTGTGTGATGGTAAAGGTTCCATTATTGTCACGTAATGCTACATTTAGAATGTAACATATGTTAAATTTTTAAATTTTGTCTACTCTAAGGCAGACAGAGAGTCGCCACTTTGTCCAGAGCCCCTCACAGAAACCTACAGCACCTGGTGATCCTAGGCAGTGTCCCCTTCAAGTACTGACCAGGCCTGAGTCTCCTTAGCTTCTGAGATCAGACAATCTCAGGTGTATACAGGTTATTTGGCTTCTGTAAGTCTGAGCTTCGTTCATCAGCTCTCTGAGTTTCTTGTTGTTTTGGGTGGAGCAGTTCCCATCCCACACAGTGATGCATCCTGACAGAATACTTTCAATGGTGCACCTGCAGAAGTTGTTGAGAATTGCAGGTGACACGACACATATCCTCAGGGTTTCAAGGATGTAGAAGCACTGGCTCTCTTTCTTGGTCATTGCATTCACTTAGTGTGGGGAGAAGAGGGGTGAGGGGGAGGGGTATCATGGCAAGTCACTGCAGATTTTTTTCTCCTAGGAATTTAAAGCTGTTTACATCAGTATCAGCAGATTTTCTGTTTAACTTGAAGCTGTCTACTAACTCGATACTTGTCTTTGTCCCAAATTCACAGGTGTCATCTGTGAATTTATAGACAGAGTTCCAGCAGTGTTTGGCTATGCAGTCAGATCTACACTACTATTAAATGAGAGTTCAACAGGGAAGAGGCTGCAGTGTTGGGTCAAATCTGTCATTATTGATATTAAACCAATCTACCCTATATACTTCTAATGGACACAGGTACAAATACTCTTAGCACAATGGCAGCTTGTGTGACACACTCCAGACCTTGAGGTCAAATCAATCCCCGATATGCTTTTCAGATAGGTGTGAATGGTCTTTACCAATTTAGCAGCTGATGTGATCCACTCTGCAAATGGACACGAGGACGTTAGTTCCTTTATCAGAATAGAGTTGGTACCTATAGTGGCCATACAGGTTGTCATAAAGTAGAATTTTTAAAAATTAAGAAACTGAGAAACACTCACATACCCTACCACAATTTGCTGCATTTAAATTCACTGATGTAGATCAGATAAAACGATTTACTTATTTGGTGCATGTGGACAGCATTTTCGTTTTTTGAATATTTTATTTTAGTTTTCACAGACTTACAAAATCCAATAAACAAAACCATTCATGTACATATTCATACCCAAAGTCTGTATTTGTCCCAACTCCCTTCACAGCGAACACATTCCAAAAACATGGGGCACACGACCCCTACCATGGACAGTAGTTTCTTCTTGAACAACGGAATTGTGGTTTTAGAAGGTGAATCTGTCATCGGATCAGAAATCCCCTGAAACGTTGGTTACCGGTATGTATTTTTTAAATCTTTGCTACATAAAGTACACTTGACCTGCTGAGTTTCTCCAGCATTGTATTTTTAATAGGATCAATGTTCAGGATTATTCATTTAAAGAGCTGGGACATCTGTGCACACCACGAGGAGTTCATTTGGGGCCAGGACTTGTCTGTATAGAAGGTTAGACTCAACCTATGCTCGAGAATCCTGAATTTTCCCAAAGCTTTTTAAATAATGTGCTTAAAAAACCGGCAGGAACTGTGCAGTCATTGTTATCCTGTCATTGTATTGCTTCATATCCTTGCCTTCATCTTTTTTCTTCATAACACTGTTGAAAGAGATGCTTATTGAAAGAGAAAGCAAGGTTCCTGCCAACATTATATGTGTGGAGATTAAAACCAAACGGTAATGTGTACAAATGCCCTCTTGACTTGCCAGATGAGTTTTGAGCTCTGTTAAATCACTGCCAGATAATTTGTAATGGTCAAAAGACATGTTGCATAAGCATCCTGTAGGGATGTTTAAAGAAAATAGACATGGATGTCACAAACTGCCATCTAATATCAATGACACACAAACTCTGTCAAGTGGGGGCACGCTCAAGGAAAAACACTTTGTCTTCAGAGGCGAAACAACATGTGTAGAAGTGATAGGGGAAGAAATTCAACACATCTCCTACAGGAGATCTTGGAGAAGAATCTTGCTCTCAACATTACATTGACCAAGGAGCTTATTGTTGATTTTAGGAAGGAAAGGCTGAGGGATAACACTCCTCTGTGCATTAATGGAGGCGGAGAGGGTTAGAACCTTCAAATCCCTGGAGTCTGTATTTCAGAAGATCTTATTTTGAGACAACACATCAAGGCAATCATGAAGAAGAAGTGAGGAGATTTGGCATGTTGACAAATACTATCAAAATTCTACATGTGCACTATGGGAAGTATATTGACCGGTTGCATCACAGCCTGGACTGGAAATTCAAGGGTCCACGAATGCAGAAGGCTGCAGAAGGTAGTGAACATAGCCAGGTCCATCACAGGCTCTGACCTCCCAACCATTGCAGACATTGATGTGAGCTGAAGCCTCAAGAAGGCTGCCAACATCATAAGGCACCCAGCACCCTGGTCACAACCCCTTCTCACTGTTTTGAGCAGAAGGTAAAGAAGCACAAAAACTAGCACCTCTAGGCTCAAGAACGTTTCTTTCCAATGGCTATCAGACTCATGAACCTCTCCTTGTTACATTAATCAAGGACTCCTCCAATACCTTAAAAGGGCTTACCTGCACTATTGCAGCCATGTTTTTGAGCTATAATAACTATAAATATCTATATTGTATTTTTAAATTAAATTAAGATTACTATTTTTTAAAATACACATACATATTTGGTTGCAGGAAGGATTTTGGTGAATATGTTTTTTTTCACAGAATGTCTGACAATAAATTCATTATTGACAATATACTCAGTATATCTGACGGACAGGGTGAAGATCCAGTTTTGTGTGGGGATTATCATTGAATGATTGCATTTCTTTTAAACTGGGCTTTAAAGTAACATTTCTCATGTTGTAAACATAAACAATAACTTTACATAATTTCAACACTTAATTGGGAGTAAGAATATAAAGGAATGAGTAATAAAAATTACTTCAGAGGTTGTTTGAATTCAGTGGATGAACCAGGCTAAACTCACATCACATTTGTCTGGGTATCAGGCCACCTTTAGAGGTAAAGGTCAGGGTTGTTATTAACCAATCAGGCATTAAAATAGAACAAATAAAATTCCCAATTTAGATCAGCTGGTAGGGATCTGGGGTAGATCTAGGATGACAGGTACATAGTACCTTGAAAGTGGCATCACATGCAATCGAGTGGTCAAAAGTCTTTGGCACATTGGCCTTCATCGGTCAGAGTACTGATAATGGAAGTGGGAGGTCATGTTGCAGTTTTATAGAAAGTTGGTAAGGCCCCATTGGAGTATTGTGTTCAGTTTTGCTCTTCGTGCTACAGGAATGATGTTGTCAAGATGGAGAGGGTGCAGGGTTGAGCAAGCTCAGGTTTTATTCCTTCAGATGTAGGAGGAGGAGGAGGAGGAGGAGAAAGAGAAGGGGTGATCTCATAGAGGAGAGAAATAGTTCAGGTGAACACAGAGTCCTTTGCTCAGAGTAACCAGAGGACATAGGTTTAAGGTGAGGGGGGAAAATTTAACAGCAATCTGAAGGATTCCTTTTTTACACAGACGGTGGTGAGGAAGATGGTTGAGGCAGTTACTGCTGCAGTTTAAGTAAGAATTGGATAGATTGGATTCAGAGGGTTATGGGCCAAACACAGGCAGCTGGGACTAGTGTGGATGGGACATTTGGTTGGCATGAGGAAGTTAGGTTGAAGGGTCTATTTCCACACTGTATGACTCTCAACAATTCAACTGGAAGCTGTACCACCTCAGACAACAGGACCCTGCAGAGGATAGTGAAGTCAATGGAAAAGATCATCGGGGGCTCTCTTCCTATCATGAAGGACATCTACAGCACTCGATGCAGGCGAAAGGCAATAAACATTGTGAAGGACTCCACACACCCCTCACGTAAACTGTTCTCCCTTCTGCCATCTAGGAGGAGATACCATAGCACTCTGGGCCTAATGCCCAGATTGGGCAACAGTTTTTTCCCTAAGCCATCAAGTTCCTGAATTGCCAGAACATATGTCTTAATATTTTATTGTGTTTAACTTCTATTCTAACATGTACTCTTATATTTATGTATATATGCTCCGTGGTCCTGGAGAAACGCTATCTCATCTTTACCATATGAGCATGGTATGAACGATCAAATAAAGGTGACTTGACTTGGTTTGTTGAGGTAGGAATGACCCTGAAACAGGGCAAGGGGAAAATAATCAAGGAGAAAATGATTGGATATTCCTGGTTAGAAATTTCTGATATGACTCTTTGGCCTTTCAAACTAATTCTTTCCATACGTATTATGAGTTTTATCACTGCTGCTATAATACATGAAGGATTTTAACATTTTAAGAACGTAAGAAGCAGGAGTCTGCCATCTGGCTGGCTGAGTGTGCTTTGCAATCAAATAAGATCAGGACTTGGCTGTTGATGCAGCTCTACTTCGCCGCCTTTTCCCATAAGCCCTTGATTACCCTACGATGCAAAAATTTATCTAACTGTGTTTTAAATACATTTATTGAGGCAGGCCTCTGCTGTTTCCTTGGGTAGAGAGTTCCTCAGATTCATTACACTCTGGAAATGCAATTCCTCATCCTCTTCATCCTAAGTATCTCAATCCAGATGGAAGATTTCAGAAGAGAGGTGTTAAATTAATATCCTTTTTGTTTTCTCAGTCCTCCAAGGCTATTATTCTACTGAAATATGATGGATTTATCCCTGGTGTCCAAGGATAAATTTAAAATCTCAATCAATGCCTCTAAAACACATGATCTAGTCTTTTATCGCATTACTGCTTCGGGATCTCCCTGTGCACAGGTTGACTGCTGCTCTTCCCATAACTTCGAGGTTACACTGCATTATGTGTAAGGCAGTTTGGAATATCCAGAATTTGCTAGAGGAGCATTTGGAGGTTGAGTTACTGCTTGAAATTGTACATGGCAAAAGGAAGAGAGGCCCAATTTGATGAAGGTTGGGTGAGAACAAAGGAAACTCTGGTGTCAGAAAAGAAAGTGGCGAAAAAAATTGCACTAATTATTTAATTGAATACTCAGTACCTCATTTGTCTTGGTTTCCTGAACTAGCACACAACAAAAGATGAAACATGGTTATATTTATAAATATTACATATTCACAGGGCACCATATAATTTCTCCTAAACACTGCCTCCGCACAAAATATTCCACTATTCTTGATATCCATTTTTATACAATTGTTTTCACAGCTCTGCCCACACAGGCACAGACATTGGATTAGATAAATGAACATATCCCATAACCAATTGTATAATCTTTGGCTGTTGAACTGTGCTGTCAGTGCAATCATTGAAAATATCCAATTTGAAACTATAGCACTATAACTCATCCAATCATTGAATATTACAACCAAGAGGCAGCCATTTTGTATCAGTAAACTATGAGATAAAGGGAGTTTTGTAGTCGTCTATACTTCTGTTGTTTTTTTTTCTCCATTAAATATTAGTCTGCCTTTCATTGGGCCCTGATTTAATTCCCTGACAATGACCAAGGGTAAAAGCTTTACTTAAGGTATCACTGGACAATGCTCATCATGGGAAGAACCAGTTGCTGAGGTATTAATTCTGCTTCCATCCAGGGTGAAGACAAGAGGATCTTTCTCAGCTCTGTGTTCCCTGCCCCCATCACCTCTCAGCTCCATTCTCTTCTTCCCCCTACCACCTATAAGCCTTCCCCTGGCCTCCTCCCACCTTCTTATTTGGGTATCCACTCAATCTTTGACATCCCTGTTGAACAGCTGACGCCTGAAACATCAACTGCCGATTGCTTTCAATGCGTGCTGTGTGACCTGCTCGTTCCTCCCACACTTTTACATGTTGTTCCAGTTTTAATTCCTGTCATCACAAACACTCCACAGCAGATGCAATATCTCTTGCTCTCTACTCAGTTCTGGATTACCTTTAAAACAGCAATTCATACATACGGCTGCTCTTCATCAGCTACAGCTTGGCCTTCAATACTATTATTCCCTCAATGCTGGTCAAGCTCTAAGCCTCTGTACCCCCTCTCTGCAACTGGATCCTTGACTTTCTCATCAGAAGACCACAGTCAGTACAAATTGAAAACAATGTCTCCTCCTCACTGATTATCAACACAGGCGCACCACAAGGATGTGTGCTTAGCCCACTGCTCTACTCATTATACACCCATGACTGTGTGGCCAGGCACAATTCCAATTCCCTCTACAAGTTTGCCGATAACACCACAGTTGTCAGCAGAATCACAAACGGCAATGAGGAAACGTACAGGAGGGAGATTGATCAGCTCGTTGAATGGTGTATCGACAACAACCTTATGCTCAACATCTCAAAACCAAGGAGATGATTGAGGACTTCAGGAGAAGTTAAGGGAACACAACCCAGTCCTCATCCAGTTCTCAGTAGTGGAGAAGGTCAAGAACTTCAAATTCCTGGGTGTCATCATCTCTGAGGATCTATCCTGGAGCCTCCATGCTGATGCAATCACAAAGAAGGTTCACCAGCGGCTATACTTTGTGACGTGTCTGAGGAGGTTCGGTATGTCACTGAAGATTCTTGTAAACTTCTACAGGTATACTGTGGAGAGCATTCTGGCTGGTTAAATCACTGCCTGGTATGGAACTCTTAGAACAAGCATAAATTCCAGAGGGTTGTTAACTTAGCCTATGACATCATAGGCACTAGATCACTCAATCAAGGACATCTATATGAGACAGTGTCTTAAAAAAGCAACCTCTATCCTCAAGGCCCCCACCACCCACACCTTGCCCTCTTCACTCTGCTACCATTGGGGAAAAAGGTACAGGAGCCTAAAGACGAGTCCTCAGCGGCACAAGGACAGCTTCTTCCCCACTGCCATCAGATTCCTGAATAATCAATGAACCAAAGACGCTTCCTTACTTTTCGAGTATTATTTTTATAGAGTAATGTCCTAAGATGGTTATAATATGAATGTTTGCTCCATGATGCTGCTGGAAAACACCAAATTTCATGACTTGTTCATGACCATAAATTCTGAATTTAATTTTTATTTGCACATACAGTACAGTATTAAGCCCTTGTGTTGTTTTTTTTGCAAATGGGTGTGTGGCATTATAGATGTTCAAAATAAGAGAGAGTTGCATAATGTTATCAGGCCTTCTGTAATTGTGGGGGAGGGGGGTATCTCTCAACTTAATAGATTCCTTAATGTATCACTGTGCCATGTTCTAGGTGATCTGTATGCAGTGTTGATCCAGTCTATCACTTCCTTCCATCCTCTTCAGTGTTGCCTGGATTGTTAAAGAGGGCAACCTTCTTTGTACACACTTCTCACTGTATTCCAGGTATCAAATAAAGGAGTTCAAATGAAGCACTGGTTAACCACTTGCCTCCTGATTCAGTTGTCCTCCAGTTAGTCTGCTTTCACTTGGGCCATTCACACTCTGGAAATATTGAAAAACATATTTACATTTGTTGCTGCTCATGGAAGGACCATCACTATTGTGCTTCTTGTGCAACCACTTACATTTAAGTGACTGCATGCTGTTAAATATTGGCTGCAGACACTCAAGAGGTGCATCACCATACAGTTCTCCCCTTTCCCTTTGAGCTCTAAGCACCAGGGCTAATATGAGCTGGCAGTTATGCATTAATAGTTAATTAGGATTGATGTCAGGCAATTCACAAATGCAAATCCAGTGGAATGTGAATAGTAAGTTTGCTGCCACACAATTTCTGTCTCCAGATATTTTTTGACCAGCAGTTACAAAATAATGAATCACTCAGAAACAAAATGAAGGCATCAATGTAAAAAAAAAATCCATTTTAAATAGGAAATCTGGGAATACAGAGCAGCAAATGGTCACCATTTGATAAGAAAGGATCATTCTGTTTCTGGTTTAACCTTGTAGGAGCTACTGAATCCCGCAACAGAACAAAGAACAAATGACATTCAACTGAACCTGACATGTTGTGCCTTTAGATTATCTGGTGTGCCTCTTTTACAGTCCTAACTAACTAATGAAAACCCTCGTTGGCCATTGGCTGCATCTTGCACCTGACCTTGAAGTTATCCTTATTTTTGATTGGCTAGCTTGTATGGGCGTACCTGGACACACATTCCCCTCTCCTCACCTCTCCACCTTCCAGAAGGACCCTTTCCTTCATTACTCCCTTGTCCACTCCTCCCTCCCCACCAATCGACCCCTTGGCACCTACCCCTGAGATCGCCGGAGATGATCCACTTTAGCTCACACGTCCTTCTCATCACCATTTGGAGCCCCAAACAGCTCTTCCAAGTGAAGCAACATTTCACTTGTGAATCTGCATGGGCATCTACTGCATCTGGTGCTCCCATTGTGGTCTCCCCACATTGAAGAGACGAAGTGTAGACTGGGAGATCACTTTGTTGAGCACCTTGGCTCTCTCCACCACAATAGCATGGACCTTCCAGTGGCCACCCATTTAAATGCCCCATCCCATCCCCTTGCTGACATGGCTATCCATGGTCTTATGCACTGCCAGACTGAGACCAGTTGCAAAGTTTGAGGAATGATGTCTCAACTTCTGTCTCCTCCATCACCTTTCCCCCAGCTCTGTCTGTCTGTCTCCCCTTTTCCCTCTGTCTCCTTTCACAGAATCAAAATCAATTCTCATCCTCCTCTAATCATATCTAATTTACACCTTTGATTGGAATAGGCTCCTCCCCCAGCCAGTCTTCTTTAATCTGTTGCTTTCTTGTTCTTTGCTTATTCCTTGAGAGACAGATTGAGTTCCTCCAACATTTTTGTGTGTTTTTAATGCAATCACAGCATCTGCAGACTTTTGTGATTCACTCAGGCTTGTCTGGGCACCTGAGTGTGGCCACTGGTGAGTCAACAGTAGCGACAGGCCTTACACAAAACAAGCATTTGTGTAAGGCCACAACAACTCCCCACCCCCCTCAGCCTCCGAGTCATGCAAGGTGGCAACTGTCTGGCTTTGTCCTGCCACATATCGGTCTGGCAGATTGATAGCTCAGCCTGATTTCGTTTAGTAGTGAAGTGTGGGTGGTCGTCGGCAGGAAGGCTTGGACCTTGTGACTTTACTAGTTTGGTGGGTGTCATAGTTAGCTGGTTCTCAACATATGCTGACTTTAATCAGTCAGCGGATATGTGGATCATAAGAACATAAGAACATAAGAAATAGGAGCAGGAGTAGGTTATATTTACTGAGGTCGCCTCCACTGCTTCAATGGGCAGCAAATTCCACAGATTTACCACCCTCTGGAAAAAGCAGTTCCTCCTTATCTCTGTACTAAATTTACTACCCTGAATCTTGAGGTTTCCCCTAGTTGAGTATCCCCTAGTTCTGGTCTTCCCTACCCATGGAAACAACTCACCTATCTCAATCTTATATATGTCTTCCATAATTTTATAGAATGTTTCTATAAGATTCCCTCTCAGTCTTCTAAATTCCAGTGAGTACAGTCCCAGACGAATTACTCTCTCCTCATATGCCAACCTCTTCATCCCTGGAATCAATCTGGTGAACCTCCTATGCTCTGTCTCCAAAGCCAACACCTCCTTCCTCAAATAAGGAGATCAGAACTGATGCTGAACTGCAGATGAGATCTCACTAGTACTTTGTACAGTTACAGCATAACCACCCTGTTCTTAAATTCAATCCCTCTAGCAATGAAGGCCAACATTCCATTTGGCTCCTTGATAGCCTGTTACAACTGCAAATCATCCATTTGCAATTCATGCACATGCACTCCCAAGTCCTTTTGCACATCATCATGCTGCAATTGCTTGCCATTTAAGTAATATTCTGATCATCCATTCTTCCTTCCAATTGGATAACCTTATTGTGGTGATGCACCACTAGCCTACTGCAGGGGCACCTGTGTACCTGCAAAAGAGCACTGGAGGACAAGGCAACACCTGGCCGGCTGTCAATCAGCCGACCTGAATGGACCAAGCCCCACCCAGTTGGCTGCCAATCACACTCCGGGACATAAGCTAGATCTGGCCCCTCGAGGTCAGTCTCAGAGCTTGCACAGCACTCTCATAGCCAGCTCTGTGGAAGTTTATGTAGAATGAAGCCTGTTGAACAGACTTTATGTTTTGTGTCTGCTTTCTGCTCGATAGCGCATCATGCTTATATTTGCTAACATTGCACTCCCTCTGCCCACTCGCTTAACCTATCTGTATCTCTCTGCAGACTCCTCATATCCTATGCACAATTTGCTTTTCCATTCAATTTAATGTCACCAGCAAACTTAGATACACTGCACCCTATTCCCACTTCCAGATCATTAATATATATCATGAACAGTTTTGGGCCCAGCATCAGCACCTGTGGCACCCCGCAAACCACTGATTGTGAACCAGAAAAACACCCCTGCACCCCAATTCTCTGCTTTCTATTGGTTGACCAATCCTCTATTCATGTTAATGGAACACCTCCAATTCTATGAACCATTATCTTCTGTATAAGTCTTTAATGCTAATTGAACACCTTCTGAAAATCCAGGTAAACAACTTATACCTACTCCTCTCAATCGACAGCGCTCATAATATCCTTAAACAGCTCCAGTAAGTTTGTCAAACAGGACCTGCCTTTGCTGATCTGTCTGCCCTGATGGATCCATTTCACTCCAGATGTCTCTTTATTACTTCTTTAATGATTCAAGCATTTTCTCAACTACAGATGTTAAACTAACTGGCCCATAATTCCCTGCCTTTTGCCTACATACTTTTTTGAATAGTGGTGTGACATTCACCGTCTTCCAATCCACTGGGACCTGCCCAGAGTCCAGAGAATTTTGGTAAATTATCGCCAAAGCTTTGACTGTAACTTTTGCCATAACTTTCAGTACCCTGCGATGCATTCCATCAGGACCATGGGATTTATCTCTCTTTAGACCCTCCCATGACAGGAAGACCTCAGACAGTCTGGATCAGAAACAGCACTTCAAAGACCATGACACTGAGCGGGGGTGGGGGGGGGGTGCGGGGAGCAGAGCTTGTGCTTTGTCCTTTGTTGTTCACTTTGTCCTTTGTTGTTCACTCTGCTGATTCATGACTGTGCAGAAAAACACAGCTCAAACCACATCGTTTTCTGATGATACGATCCAAGTGGGCCTTATAAGCAAGAATGATGAGTCAGCGTATAGAGATGATGTGCAGTGGCTAACGAACTGATGCAGAGCCAAGAACAATGTTAATAAAACAAAAGAGATGGTTGTTGACCTCAGGAAGGCCTGGGAGAATCACTCTCCACTGACCATTGACGGTTCCACCATTGAGGTTGTCAAGAATATCACATTTCTTGCTGTGCACTTGGCAGAGAATCTGACCTGGTCTCTCAATACCGGCTCCATAGCCAAGAAAGCCCAGCAGCGCTTCTACTTCCTGTGAAGGCTGAGGAAAGTTCATCTCCCACCCTCCAACCTCACTACATTCTACAGACAATGTATTGAGAGCATCCTGTACCACCACCTGGTTTGGAAAGGAGTCCCACCTCAGACCATAAGACCCTGCAGAGGATAGTGGAGTCAGCGGAGAAGGTCACTGGGGTCTCTCTTCCTGTCTTGATGGACATTTACAAGGCACGAAGCACGTGGAAGGCAAATAACATTGTGAAAGACTTCACACACCCCTCTTGTAAACCTTTCTCCCTTTTGCCATCTGAATGGAGGTAACATAGCATTCAGGCCCACATGTTCAGATTGTGCAACAATTTTTACCCCCAAGCCATCAGGCTCCTCAATTATGTCTACTAGTATATCATGATTTTTATTCCTATTTATGTAAATCTGCTCCATGGTCCTGGGGAAACGTTGTCTCATCTTTGCTGTGCATTGCATTAGTAGTTATGGTATAAATGACAAATAAAGATGACTTGACTTGACTTGAAATTTTCTGAGTCAACGTCTTTAGTGATAGCTATTACATCCAGGTCTTCACTTCCCTTCACATCCATAACAGATGCTTGATGTGTTCTCCATTGTGAACACCAACACAAAATACCCATTCAAAGCATCTCTCCACCATGCCACCACATTTCCATAATGGACACAAAATCATATCCCTTTGTAGTGATTTGTGTCACAAGCTCACTGACCTTGTTTTGAATATTATGCGCATTCAGATAAAATGACCTGATACTCATTGGGCTTTTAAAATCTTGTTATCTATGTCTCATTTGCACTTGGGCTTTTATTCTCTTAGTTTTCTTTTTTTAACTTTTCTTTTTACTTTTTCCACACTCTTTTCTTTTACTTCATCCATCCATCTCAAATCTGATGAAACCACTCCCCCCCCCCCCCCTTATTATTTAGTTTAAAGCCCTGTGCAGAATCCTAGTTATGTGATTCACCAGGATTCAGGTCCCAGCACAGTTTGGATGGAATACTTTCCTTTTAAACAGGTCCTTCCTTTCCCAATACTGGTGTCACTTTCCCAGGAATTGGAACCCACTTCTCTCAATATCAATCCTTGAGCCACACATATAACTTACTAATCTTCAGGACCCTGTGCTAATTTTGCACATGGCTCAGGTAGTAATCCAGAAATTGCCACCTATTTGATTCTGCTTTTTAATATGGTCCCTAGCTCCTCAAATTCCCTTTGCAAAACCTCTTTCCTTATTTTACCTTTGTCATTGGTACCCAAATGGACCATGACAACTGGATGTTTCCCCTCCACTCCAAATTCTTCTGCAGGTCAGATAAGATGTCCTGAACCCAGGCAATACAGCCTTCAGTTCACTCAATCCCTGCAACAGAGAACTTTGTCTATTCCCCTAATTATACCATACCCAATTACCTCTCCATTTCTCTTCTCTCCTCTCACTTGAATGGCTTCCAGAACTACGGTGCCACAGTTAGGTTGCTTATCCATCCTAAGAATCTAAGACAAGATCAAGGGCTGAGACTTCTCCAGCACTGTCTTGGATCCCACTACCCGCCTCACTCTCAGTCACAACCTCTTGTCCCTGATGACAGGTCAAAATTGAGGCATAATGGTTGTAACTCCCTCCTGAAATTCAGTGTCTAGGTACCTCTCTTCCTTCCTGTCTGGATGCTTGAATTATTTGTGGTTGCAAAAACACATCCAGGGTTGAAGCGATTGCATTCTTGGGAAATAGGAGGAACAATTAATATTTCTGTGCCCCAATCAATAAGATATTGTTTACCAGAGAGATGGTTGGAGTGGATAAGTCGGTGGTTAGTTTCCCCATGGGCAGCTGTCATTTCAACTGCCAGGTCTCGTCATTTCTTGGGTGTGGTTTGTAGAAGGAGTAAGGAGGTTGGAATGAACAGACCACTGCACTAAATTTCTTTTTTTCAGCAAATATGTTGGGCGCTACCTCTGTCCCATCCCTGACCCACAGGATTTTAGTTGAACTGGAAAAGTGGATGGTTCTGCTGGGCCGTCAAAGCCTCAACCTATGCAATGAGTGCTGCAAACTGTTGTTTCTCTGGCTTAATGATTGCTACGTTGACCGCATTTATCTACACTGGAAAGGATGTCTCCATGCTAATGTTGGCCTTGTTTGCGAGTTCATCGATGCTGGCCAATTGAAAGTTACCGATCTGTTGCCCCTGAACCTGTGTGGGGATGCATTCAATGTATTTCTGTTTCCTGACATCACTGTCAATCCTCTTGCCACCAACCAGTCTGCGCCATCTCTGCAGCATTTCGATGGCCTCCTATCACCATGGTTGTCATTTCCCAGCAGCTCCTCAATGCAGGCTGGATTCAACGGTTGCATTCACTCCAAGATTTAAGAGCATCATATGAAGTCATTCAATCAGGATTAAGTAGCTCATCGACTTCACAGGCGTCTACTCTAGGAGACAAGCTGTGAGAAAGCCAAACTTTGTCCTTTGGCTAGTGACATTGAGCAAAAGGAAAACCACGCTCGTGTATTGGTTGTAAAAAGAGTGGGGATGTCGAGTTTGACTTCATCGAGTAACACTGTGTTGCTTTTATTAACATCCACTTCCATAAATAAAAGGAAGTTTGTGTGTAGCAATGAGGTCACCAGATGCAGGAGTTGCTAAATCCTGGGACGGAACAAACAATTTAGGCTGACCAAGACACATCATGTACTTTGTTTATTAGGTGAGTTTCTTTTACTGTCCGAACTAATCAAAATCTGTGTCAGCTGTCAGCTGCATGATGCTCCTGACCTTTAAGTTGTCCTTGTTCTCGATTAGCCAGTTTGTGCAGGCTTCTGGACTTCAGATTGTGGCCTCTGGTGTGTTACCAGTGGTGACAGGTTTTATGTAAAACACGTGCAGGCATGAGGCTGAATCACACCTTATAGACTAACATAATAGTTCTGTTGAAATATTAATAGAATCCCAAACCTCATCTGAAAATGATAAATTCAAATTCTGTTCCCAATTGTTCTTGATCTTAAATAGTGAGGCTATTCTTAAATCCAGCAAATTGTTATAAAAATTAATATTGAACCTTTATGAGAAAGCTGTAAATTGAAAAATAAATCAAGAATATTTGCCTTAAGAATAGCTCATCCAATTCTAGCATGGTATAAATGTTTGCAGAGTAAAATCTTCCAAATCTATTATCGATAAGGAGCAAATATCATTTTACATGCTGGGGGTAACCCATTTTAAACATTAGTTTCATCAATAATAAAATCTGGGTCTCAAGTCAAAAGTTCTCTGCCCATCTGGCACATTCCTTTGTCTTTTCTGGTAATAAAGGCATTAAGTTAGCTGGGTCTTGCCCTGTCCTAGTGTTGGAGATTCCAGTAAACTGTCAAACGGGGCAGAACCTTGCCTTGAAACCCAAGTGATAAATAAGTCAGAGAATACCTTACTGTGGCATTTCCATAAACCGGGATGAGGAGTAGATCAGGCAAAGCTTAACAAAGTGGTATATGGGCTAAGAAAGGATGTATTTGGTCCCAGACAGGAATCAACGTTAAGATCATAAAAGCATTTTATCATGCTCCCCTTGAAACATCCCCAGCGTTATTGTTTTTACGCCACCAGTGATCCAGCTTCAAATTCCGTATTGTCTGTAAGGAGTTTGTATGTTTTCCTCGTGCCTCTGTGGGTTTCCTCTGGGTGCTCCAGTTTTCTCCCACCCTTCGGAGTTGTAGGTTTATTGGGGTATTTGGGTAGCACGGACTCGTGGGCCAGAAGGGCCTTTTATCGCGCTGTATGTCTAAAATTTAAAATAATTAAATACTGCTAGATAGAATATAATGCAGTCATCACTTATCATTAGTTGATAGGTTGTGGTCTATTGGTGGATTTTCTGATGGGTTATAACTGCTTAATGAATCCAAAGTGGGTGAAGATCCATATTGCAATAATGAAGCACTCTAGCATACATTACAATAGTGACTTCAGTTCAAAAGTACTTAAATGGCTGTGAAGCACTTTTATCTGTCGAGAGGTCATGAAATGATGCAAATCTTTTTCTTCCTCTTCATCCAATGCACAACTCGCCTTTGTCTTTGCATTTGCACTGCTTAGCATTTTACAATAAATTATATTAAAATTATAGCTGATTATTAAGTTTAATGCACTAAATTTTCCAGTATTTAACCTGTTAAAATGCTCAATAATCTGCATCTCCGTTAAATGAGGCTACTGGAGTACGTTGTTCATGGATATAGCTGTTGGCATATAGGTTCATACCAAAAATTTGAACAGCATTTGGTAACTTCAATTTTCAACAATGGGGAAAATTAACCGTAGGTAAACAATTCCAAGTATAAAACTGTTGTGAATCACATTTTGGCATTATTGAATTTTTTTTTTTTGACTGACTGTTTCATGCTGTTACTCTTTTGATCTACTCACTAATGTGCCAAATGCTCATTGAAACATTTCAAATGTAAAAAGACATAGACAGATTAGATGTAGAAAGAGAGCACAACTTCAGGATTGAAGGGCATCCACTTAGAACAGAGATGCAGAGGAATTTCCTGAGCCAGATGGTGGTGAATCCATGGATCTTATTGCCATGTGCAGTTGTGGAGGTCAGGTCATTGGGTGCATTTAAGGCAGAGGTTCTTGATTAGCCAGGGCATCAAAGGTTATGGGCAGAGGGCTGGTCAGTGGGGCTGTGAGGGAAAATGGATTAGCCCATGATTGAATGCTGGGGCAGACTTGACAGACTATTTCTGTTGCTATGTCTTATGCTCTGATCTACTCACAAACATAGAAGAGTGTAATGTCAATTGAAATCTTGTGAGAAATAATTTTTAAAAATCACTGGTTCAGCCTCAACTGGACCATTTGGTTCATTGTGCACCTCACACTTCGCGACAATGTGAAGGCCCTGGAAAGCATACAAAACGTCCAAGTTCAAGTTCAACGTTATTGTGTCATGCAATAAAATGGGGTAGATGTTGTTTTGTAAGTAGTCCAGTTAGCCGTGGTCATTCATCTTGCAAAATGATGAGTAATTTTAATTGAACAGGAAAGCTTTTCTTTTCCTGGCTGGTGAGTTATTCTCAGGAAGGAGACCTGATGCAAAATCAAGGCTGAGGGAAGGTGCAAGGTTGGCGTATATCCAGCAGCCTCTGACTTATTCTCAAAAATGTTGTTTAGATGGTTGTTCCAGTTGTGCTGTTGGTGAATGGTGACTCACAGTGTGTGAAGACTCCACCAGATTAACACAATTTAAAGTGGAGGATAAATGGTTGGGTTCTTGCTTGTTGGAAATGGTCATTGCCTGACACAGAGCAGTCCAGTCCAGGAACAGACCCTCCAGCCCATGATGTCTGTGCTGAATATGATACCCAAGTGAAATCTGGTGTGTGATGCTCTCCAGGATGCTGACACTAGAGGATTCAACAGAGAAAATGTTAAAGGAAGTTGGCTTGGACTCTTCCATTAAAGATGTTTCGTGCTTGGCATTTATGTGTCGCAAATAGTACTTTCCACTTAACATCCCAAACCAGAATGTTGTTTCAACTTTGCCATTCATTGCCATAGTCTGCTTCATTTTTTGGGGAGTGGTGAATGACCCTACAGTACATAATACAGTCTGCATGACTTTGCTGATGCAGTTCTCAACCAATAACATCTGCTATTTTAACTCCACAACCCAAACATCTAGTTTTCTTTCACTCCAAAAGCAGGCAAGATTGTCTGCGTTAAATGGCCATTGGCTGATTAGAATCTGATGGGACAGTGAGACTTTCCACATATTTCCCTTCATCTTTAAAACCTGCCTGCTGTGTCTGTGCTGGGATAAGCCTGGAGCAACCACATCAATTCCCATTCCAATGAGTGTGAGTATGGCAAGTAGATTTCAAAGCATCATTTATTTAAGTTTGTTTCAGTACTTTAATTTCTTCTTAGTGCATGCATGAGCTTACTAAAGTTTTAAATACAAGTTGAAAATATTTAGATTTTTTGCAGAAACCTCACGACACCTTTGATTTCTGGAATATACATCCAACGAACAGAGAGGCATGTATGATGTGCAAGTATTTAGTTTAGTTTGTCATTAAATTTGTCTCCTTAAATGTACTTAAGACATAGATTTTTGAAGTATAGGAAAATTAAGAGTTATGGGGAGCAGCTCATAAGGTACAATTAAGACACAAGTAGATAGATTTTTGCACAGTAGGGGAACAGATAGGTGGAGCTGAGTCCATAGCCAGATCAACCATGATCCTACTGAGGCGGAGCAGGATCAACGACCCATATAGCTGACTCCTGCTCCTGCTTATTGTGTCCTCATGATATCTGTAAGCCTGTGGCTGGCCTCAACAACTGCACAAGCTGTTCTGTGAGCTCAGCTGATTGCCTCTGGTGGGACAGCTCTTATGTTGGACTAGTCCATAATAAGTTCTGAGAATCAGGGTCCCCACCGCTGAGGCTACACTAGCACCAGCTGTCGGGCCCATGGGCAGGTGATCTGTGATAGAAGCTCCTGTTTCAGTAGTCTTCAGTCAATCAGTCTCATTGGCTGTGTCCACTGAGGTCCATCGACTTGGGTCAACAATCCCACCCTTGTTAATGCCTTGCCACTTCAGTCTCAATCTGGTCAATAGATCATTTGGCGATTTCTCGAAAATGACATTGGGTTGTTCTGCATTAAAATTATCCAGTGTTCAGGTAAATAAACAAATTATTTAACTAGCTCAGGAAGACAGGTTGAGTGGTTGGGCTGAACAACCCATTTCCATGCTGATTAACTCTATGAATGGATGAAATCAAAGACCCCGAGGATCACACAATTCACCACTTACAAAGGTCAGAACAAGTGATTGTGTTTTAACTTGTCCTTTGCCAGAAATGAAGCTGACTGTGAAATTATGGCAAGTTGAGAATGCAATTCCAAATACTACAGCCCTAGTAGTGTAAGGGAATAATAACCAGTCCTGAAGCTGCTTCAAATCATCAAGCCAGTGTTACCACGGGCTGTAGTATCTGGAATTGCATCTCTCAACTTGCCACAATTTCACAGTCAGCTTCATTTCTGGCAAAGGACAAGTTAAAACACAATCACTTGTTCTGACCTTTGTAAGTGGTGAATTGTGTGACCCTCAGGGTCTTTGATTTCCCTTTTTCATCCAGTCAGAGAGTTAATCAGCATGGAAACATGTTGTTTAACTCAACCACTCAGCCTTTCTTCTTGAGCTTGACCCATTTGCCTGCATTTGGTCCTTATCTTTCTAAAACTTTCATACCCATGTTCACTAAGGGAAGTGCATGGACTTTCCAGAGTCACTGGGGGAGGTGCAAGGAGATCCGACTGTCAATGGGGACGTGCACATTGATCCCGGAGTCTTTGGGTAGGTACAAGATGATCATTCAAGCATGCCAAACACCTTCTTCACCACCTTCTCTACCAGTGTCATCACTTTCAGGGAATTATGTACTTGTACTGCAAGATCTCTATTTTCTGAAACACTTCCCGGGGTCCCACCTTTCACTGAGTATAACCTGCCCTGGTTGAACTTCATGTGCCAGTTACAAAGAATCCAATAATATGGAAGGGGTCTACACAGCCCATCATGACTCTATCAGCTCTTTATAGGAGCTTTATCCTTCCACCCATTTACCTGCTTTTTAACCATAGCTTTTCTTTTTTTCAAATCGTACCTTGTTTGATGTAGAAATTGCAACCATATGTGCATTCACTCTTCTTTCATACACTAGATATAACAACTTGTTGCAGAAGGACATTTTTCCTTTATTCTCCAATCTTATCTTAAATCTTTATGCTCTGGTAACCTACAGCTATCAGTGGATATGTCTATGTAACAGATGTATTCTGATCCTGAACACTTCTATTTTATCTTAAGCATCTGCACAGTAGAGAGGGTGATCCCATCTTCTCCATAATACCATTCCTCCTGTGGCTGCAGGAGTTTCCTCTGAGTGCTCTCAATTCCTCTCACATCCTGGTTAGTGCAATGCTAGGTAGAGGGAAAACAAGTTCGAAAGGTCAAAAAGTGACAGTATTGGTTATAAATGGTGAACTTTGTTTACACACGACACAATACACATTAGGAGATACCCACATCCAAACTCTGATACAAGTTAACTAAACTAAACCAATGTTATTTTGAGGGTTGAAACAGACAGTACCTCCCACCCCTCCCCAGATAAAGCAGGCATGCCACACCAATTAACAAGGTTATACGGTATTTCTCTATAAGTTACAATGGGTGAGACACAATAATCTCTCCTGGGTGCAAGTCACAAATAGCCCCCACTACTGGCACACACCTTCCAACTAGTCCTCCAGTTTTGCCTGTAGCTCACAACCTGGAGTGGAGCTTAGGGATGGAGAGTGAGCTGGCCCATGTGCAGAGTTTTAGCCTTGCAACCTGCTAGTGGGCTGGCCTAGGCAGACCCATGTGACTAGGTGAGGAGAAGGACCAATTGGAAGGTTGGCTTACCTGTAGGTGGGTCTGACATTGATTGACAGGAGGTGATGAATTTTGACCTGCTTCCTGTCTGATGTGTGTATTACAGGCATTGTACTGGTTGGCCTGTCCCCCCCATACTGTAACTCCACCCCCCTCCAGGATCCCTAATAAAGGTGGTATCACCCAATCCCTCCCTCAGTACTGTTTTGGAATCGGGCCAACAGCATGTAAACTATGACTGCGTTTATAGTAATTAAAGCCTATTAATCATGACTTCTGGTCTGTCAGGTCTAATCGATAGTCCTACAATTTTATCACTATACCTACATGCTGTGGACAAGGCTATTTGAGTGGAGAAGCTGGACACTGACCCCAAGGATCCAGAGGCCTCCTTAAAATTGGGTTAATGTACTGCCTGAATGCCTTTATGAGGTGACAGGACATCCGGGATGAGGTTGATAAGAGAAACTTACTGTTTCACAGGTCGACCACTGAGTCTTCCAGATGATTAGAGACTGTGAGAATCCGTATCCTCCCATATTTGGTTGAGGATCTCAGGGAGATGCCCGGTCTGTGCAGAGTGCATGCCAGGACCTGTGCTACTCCAGAAACACACCAGAACCGACAAAGAAGGCCTCCTAGTTGAGAAGATTCACCTCCTCCATGTAAGCCCCCAGTATGCCTACGTGCAGTACCAGGATGGGCGGATAGACTCTGTTTCTGTCCGGGACCTGGGTTATGCAGGAGCCCCCACAACTGAGGCACTTGGTTGGTCATGGTTGGTCGACCGGCATCTCTCCCCCCTCCCACGACTAGCAGAGACGAGGCTGAGGATCTGACTCCACCATCAGCACCAGTTGCACCATCCCAAACCCAACCCCCCCCCAACCACTGCACCAGCACCAGCTGATTCTGTTAAGCCATACAATTCACAGCCTGTCACATAGTGCACTGCCTAGGAGCTTACAGCAACACTACAGCCGGCACTGTGACAGTCAACTCAACAGATGAAACCACCAGACAGGCTGAACCTGTAAATAGACTCTGAATCGACTTGGACACTTCACCCCGCCAGACTTTGTTTCAAAAGAAGGGGTGAAATGGTGGAATACTGTATTAAAATCATTGTACTGTTGGCCTGCCCCCAATACTGTAACTACTCCCTCTCCAGGATCCCTAATAAAGGCAGTATCACCCAATCCCCTCTCTCAGTACTGCCTTGGAACCGGGCCAACAGCATGTAAGCTATGACTGTAAGTTTATAGTGATTAAAGCCTATTAATCTCGACTTCTGGCCTGTTAGGTCTAATTGATAGTACCTCCCACCCCTCACTTCAGTCTCAATCTGGTCAATAGATCATTTGGCGATCATTAGGTGATCCTCTATGGAAACTGACTTTTGTCCTGACCAGCTTCCTGTCCGACCTATTGGATAATTTTCCATGTTTCACATTATTACAGCATCAGTAAACCCAGGTTCAAATCTGCCTGTGTCCGTGTGCGTTTCCTCCTAGTGCTTTAGTTTCCTCCCACGTTCTAAAGGTGTATGCAGTTAAAAGGTTAATTGATGTATTTGCGGGGGCACAGACTCGTGGGCCAGAAGTGTCTGTTACCTTTCTGTGACTAAAATTAAGGTAAAATTTTAATTGAAAATTAAAATCTGAAAGACTGTGGTAGGCTAATTGCCTAATGTAAGTATCATCCTAATTGTCAGGGAAGTGTTGATGGGTTTATTAGAGAGAATAGGTTGCAGTAAAAATAAGGTGGGGGGGAAGCAGAAAGAATGGAGATGCTCAGAGAAAGATTAGATTGTTGTGGAACAAGTCGGCACCACATTGTGGGTCGGAGGGCCTGTACTATGCTGTAATGTTCTCGTTTTTATGAATTTCTCCATAGTAAGGACTCCTTCATAATATGGCACTTACTTCTATGATAAACCTCATTGTTACTTTCGCAAAGCCTTGTGGTATCTTTGATTATGGCAATACTTATGATGAATATCCAACTCTTGCTCTTGTGAACAATAATAATACATCACTGTTCAATTTCATTAACCTGAATAGGATGTTGGGATTTATCTCATTCGCAAGGGAGTCTGTACATGAGAGAATACAAATTCAGGAGTTACATCAAGTTGATTAAATTTCAAGGATTAATTATTAATTATAAATTAACAGCTTTATTTGCATAATATTTTCCAATGTGCTGGTAACAGAGAAATGACACGCTCCTTATTAAATTGAAAGTAAAAAGAATCATTTTGAGATTCCTTGTTTTGCTTTTCTATGCACAGAGAATGCATGCCACTACGGAGACCAATGCAAATAGTTGGAGTTGAGAGATTTATTTTTCTTACTGCTTGCTCAAGGACACAAACATACTCAGGGTATATTGCAGAATTAGTTCACTTATTCACAGAATAAAATAAAAATATCAGATGCAAAGCATCTTTCCTGTTCAATGCACTTTGCTCCCAATTGGTTACTATTGAACTACAAAAAACATTGTAAAGCAGGGAACTACCATCAGTTTGTGCACTGGAAGACCCCCAAAATAACAGCGAGGTTAGTTACACAAAAAAAAATCTACCTCCATAGTGTAGAGCATAATAAATAGAGAAAATACAATTAGGATTACAAGCAACGGGGAATTATTATTGACAGGCTCTCCATGTATTTGTTAATGATTATTAGTATAACTTTGGCAAACACATTGGAGCATAAATGTGTCATGGGGAAGCAGTTTTCTTACATTCTGTGGATATATTTATTGATCTGGGATTTTTCTGGACGCTCTGGATATTTGACGTTGAACTGGGGAGGCATTTTACCAGACAGCATGGCATTTATAGATAACATTTGTGACTTGTTGATATTTTTTTGATGCATGTGATTATTTATCATTGATTATAGGTATTTATGTGGGCAATTTATATCCCAAATGTGTGTACAGGTAGTCCCCATTCTGACCGACTGGTCATATCAGAAAATGGATGCAAGTTGGAAGTATGCTAGTATAGTATGTAGAAGTCGTTACTTTGATACTATTGTGGTCTTCATGCTTGCTGAACCTTTCACTGCTTCCCCTATTTTGTTCTTTGTCTTTTAAAATTGTGGAGATGGTCTTCTTTAGTGAGCGTACCGAATGGCAACTGAGAAATGGTCACAAAAGTATGCACGCGCAGACGTTATTATATTTATTTTGGTGTATGTACGGATGGTTGTAAGTCACATAGGTTGTATGATGCGGACTACCTGTACATGGATCAAACGATGAGCTGCTAGAGGGACTCAATGGGTCAAGCAGCGACTGTGGTAGAAATAGTCCATCAACTTTTCGGGCCGGGGCCTTTATTGAGATTGAAGTAGGAAGAGATGGTATTGTTTATATGAAGGGGGAAAGAAGCTAGGGAGGGTATGAGGTAATAGGGTATTGGACAGAGGATGGAAGAGCTAGAGTCAGGGAGAGAGACTTTTGGGAGAATTGGAGTTTGAAAGAAAAATTAAAACAGAAGGAGGTAAAGAAGAGATGGGAACAATGGAAACAGATGAGGAAGGGGATTACCTAAAATTAGAAAAATCTGTGATTATGCCATTGAGTTTATGGCTATCCAGGAGGAATGTGGTCTACTTTTATGTCTGGCCTCAATTTGTCAATGGATGAGGCTGAGGACAGGCATGTCTCTATGGGGAATGGTGAAGGAATTGAAAAGGTTGGCTACTGGGAGTTGAAGCCTTGACCCACAGAGGGAACACAGGTGTTCAGTTGATCTGTATTTAGTCTCACGCACAGAAAGGGGGTCACAATAAGTGCACTGAATGCAGTATATTAGGTAAGAGGAGCAAGAGCATGTAAAGAATTTCCTGACTGGGAGGTCTGCTTGTGAATATATTTTTGATGTTTACCAATTTTATTGGAAGGAAATTTCCTTTGGCTGTAATGGGTACTTATCAGTGCTGAGATTTTTTGGGATGATTTGGGTATTCATTGGTTATTACTGACTTTAATTTTGTCGGCATTTATCACTATTACTGCGGTTTGGATTTTGTCAAATATTTTTTTATATTTATTGGTGTTGAAAGGTGCTGACTTGTTGATTGTGACAGAAATTTATTTTAGATATCAAAAATCTGTGATATTTTGCTTTTCTGTGTACTTCATTTCTTGGAAGCATTTTCCTTGGTGCTTTAAGTTATAATTAAAGTTATTGTATGAAATAGATAACTGTGGGTGAATAAAAAGTTACAAAGCCTGGCTACATTTATTGGTAATAGGTGTGTTAACCTTTGACCCAGACCTTGTGATTATTTAATGTAATTTTGGTGCTATTGTTTTTTGGTGCACGAATCAGTGATTAATAATGCTAAGAATGTAATGAAATAGGTGCAGGAACAACCACCTCTTGAAGCCTGTTCTGTTTTTCATTAATGACTGATCCTCTACCTTCTGTTCTATTCCCAAATCCCTTGATTCCCTCAAGGTTCAGAAATGTATCAATTTTAGTTGTGAACAAACTCAAGAATTGAAATTCCAAAGCCATCCTACCCCCACCTCTGAGTGAAGAGACTTGTCCAAGGCTCAGTCCTAAATTTTCTCACGAGTTCTGAACCTTGTTTCTCAACTCTTGGGTCAAAGAGGTAAACTTTCCCCCCACCCCACCATAACCAGCCTGTCAATCCCTTAAAGAATTTTAATGAGATCTCCCCTCCCTACAGAACCAGCCAAATAAATCTTCAGGCACATGAAAGACTGCAGATGCTAGATTCTGGAGCCAAACAGCAATGTGTTGGAGGTACTCAATGGTCGAGCAGCATCAGTGCGAAAGAAAGAACAGTCAACATTTTTGGCTGGAACTCTTCAAGCCTTCAATGGCAAGTTCATGTGAAAACAAACTTGGTCAGGTGCTGAAGGACTGCGAGGCCCAGTTGACACAAGTCCTAAGATATCTTCAATATCTCACTGCAATAGCTTGCAGTTCCCATAGGATTCAAGGCAGCCACCATCATCCTGATGCTCAGGAAAGTGAAGGTAAATAAACTAAATAACTACTGCCCAGTAGTACTGACCTCGACAATCATTAAATGCTTTCAGAAACTGGTGACAGAATGCATTAAATCACATCTTCCAGTGACTATGGACTTGTTCCAGCTTGTCTACCATCCAAACCAGTCCACAGATAATGCTGTACCCTTGACCCTCCACTCCAACCTGACCACCTAGAGAATAATGTCTCATATGCCAGGCTGTTATTTATAGTCTTCAGCTCGGCATTCAACGCAATCATATCTCAGAGGCTGGTAAGTAAACTGTCCTCACTGGTATACAACACTCCTCTTTGCAACTTGACTCTGAACTTCTTGACAGAAAGTCCACAGTTAATCTGGGTTGGCTACAAAATCTTGAGTCTCATCACTCTCTGGGCTTTGTGTTCAGTCCCCTAATGTTCACGCTGCTGACTGCCAGATTTTTTTCTAACGGAATCGTCAAATTTGTGGATGATACTACAACAGTTGGCCTCATCAGCAACAATGAGTCGCATGACAAAGAGGAGTTTGAAAGGCTCATAAAATGGTGTGAGAACAACCCGACTCTCAATGTGGACAAGACAAAGAAGATGATTGTGGACTTCAGGAGGAAAAACGTTGACCACTCTAGACCTCACATCAATATCTCCATTGTGGAGAGCACAAAATTCCTTGGGTTGTATATAATGAATGACTATCCTGGACCCTCAACACCCACTCATTCATCAGTAAAGTTCAGTAGTGCCTACACTTAACAAGAAGTCGAGAAAGGCAAGGCTACTGGCCCTCACCTTGACAACATTTTGCAGGAGCACAATTGGGAATGTCCTGTCTGGTCGCATCATTAGGACGGATACATGGATAGGATGGATTGAGAGGGATATGGGGGAAATGCAGGCAGTGTGACTAGTGTAGGTGGGGCATTTTGATTGGTACGAGCAGGTTGGGGCAAATAGCCTGTTTCTATGCTGTATGACTGTATAAATACACATAAAGAGGTGCTTTTAATAAAAGCCACTGGCAAGAAAGAAAGTCCTTTCAGAGACATTGAGCATTCATTGATCCTGCCACCTCCTCTGATGCTGCTTTCTGGTCTAGCAATGAATTAGACCTCCAGACATCCAAGTCTCTGAATCCCTGAATTAGGAAGCCATCAGCACCATGAGCTTTCAGGGGCTATTGCTCTTCATTGGCCCTAATACTTGGTTCCAAGAAGCTAATCTCCCACAGCCCGCAGCCTGGAGTGAGACCTTCGGCTGCCAAACTTGTAGCTTAGTCCATTGCCATGATCTACCACCCTGCAGGGTCCTCTCCAAGGCTTCTTCTTCTTGGTTGTGGGTGTGAAGTTGTTCTCCCGCTGTGCTGCCTGATTACTGTAAATTTCCCAGCCTTTGTGCTTATTTATTGGTGATTTATTTAGTGTGACCTAGCTTGAACAATTCCTTTTCAATATTTCCAACAATGGTGCTGGATCCACTGTTGCTTTATCAACTAGATCTAGTGATGATGTGGTACATTGGATTAGCAAGTTTGCAGATGACACAAAGATTGGAGGTGCACTGGACAGCAAGGAATGCTTTCAAAGCTTGCAGAGGGATCTGGACCTGCTGGAAAACTGGGCTGCAAAATGCCAGATGGAGTTTCATGTGGACAAGTGTGAAGTTTTGCATTTTGGAAGGATAAACCAAAGTAGGACATATAATCTAAAAGGCAAGGCAGTGAGGAGTGGAGTAGAACAGAGGGATCTGGCACTGCAGATACAAAATTCCCTGAAAGTGGCATTACAGATAGATAGGGTTATAAAGAGAGCTTTTGATATATTGGCCCCCATAAATTAGAGCACTCAATATAGAAGTTGGGGTGTTATGGTGAATTTGTATAAGACATTTGTGAGGATGAACTTGGAGTATCATGTGCAATTTTAGTCACCTAAAGGAAGGATATCAATAAAATTGAAAAAGTAGGATATGGATTGGAGGGGAGAGGGATAGGGGAAAAATAGACTCTGTATGTTATACGCAATTGTTGAAAGAGATTTTGTTGTTTGTTTGATTTGTTTGAGTTTTTGAAAGTTAAAAATAAAATATTTTAAAAAAATTAAAGTGTGCAGAGGAGATTTACAAAGATGTTGCAAGGATTTGAAGCACTGAGTTACAGGAAAGGCTAAACAGTTTAGGAGTTTATTCCCTGGCGCACAGATGAATGAGGAGAAATTTGACAGAGGTACACAAAATTATGATGGGTATCAATACAGTATATGCAAGCAGGCTTTTTCTACTGAGGTTAGGTGAGATTAGAGTACATAGGTTAAGGGTGAAAGGGGAAAAGTTTAAAGGGGAACTTGTTCACAAAGAGAGTGGTGAGAGTGTGGAATGAAGTGGATTCAGGCTCGGTGTTGACATTTCAGAAAATTTGGACAATTACATGGATGGGAGGGGTATGGAGGGACATGGTCTAGATGCAGGTCAGTGGGATGAGGCATAAAAATAACTTGGCAAGACTGGAAGGATTGAAGGGCCTGTTTCTGTGCTGTTGTGTTCAAAGTTTCTATGGTTCCTGTTCATTTTGGGGGAATGTTTAATGCTATTGGGTGTGTCACAGGGATATTAACTCAGTGATATTGAATATGTAATTTGATTCATTGAGTTATAATCGAGGCTCCTTGTGATAACAAATGAATTCTCATCATAATGAAGAGAAATCCTCAAATGCCTGTATGACAGATCAGAAGCACTCTTCAGGAGGCTGGTGTGGATATGTCATTTACTACTGTCTGCAGAAGACTTCATGAACAGAAATAAAGAGGCTACACTGCAAAATGCAAATCACTAATTAACCTCAGAAACAGAATGGCCAGACCTGCAGAATTCTAGATAAAGTCTTCTGGACAGATGAGACAAAGATTAACTCTATCAGAGTGATGGCAAGAGTGATGTGTGGAGGTGTAAAGGAACTGCTCAAGATCCAAAGCATACCACCTCATCTGTGAAACATGGTGATGGGGGTGTATGGCCTGGGCATGATTAGCTGCAAAAGGTACTTGTGCACTTATCTTCATTGATAATGTAACTGCTGATTGCAGTCGCAAAATTAATTTTGAGGTGTCTGCTCAAGACAATGATCCCAAAAATACTGCTAAAGCAACAAAAGAGTTTTTCAAAGCTATAAACTGGAAAATTCTTGAATGGCCAAGTCAGTCATCTGATCTAAATCCAATTGAGCATGCCTTCCATATGCTGAAGAGAAACCTTAAAGGAGACAAGCTCCCGAAACAAGCAGGAGCTGTAGATGGCTTCTGTAGTGGCCAGGCAGAACATCACCAGAGAAGATACTCAGCACCTGTGACGTCCATGAATCACAAACTTCAAGCAGTCATTGATGCAAGAGATTTGCAACAAAGTACTAAACATGACTACTTTAATATACTACAGTACTACAGTAATAAACATACTTCAATATACATGTCACTGCTATGGTGGCCCTGAAATGAGGGGACTATGAATAAAAAGTGCTGTAATTCCTACACGTTAAACCAAAATGTACACAAATAATCTTGATTGAAATCTGGATGTGCACGATAATCACATATGAATTGTTTGATTACAAATTTAAAACTGTGGAGCACAGGGGCAAATAAAGGAAAAAGTGACTTTGTCCTAAACATTATGGAGGCAGTTGGCCTTTTCACACCACCTTGTAAAATGGAGATTACCAGGAAATTTTCCTGGGAACCCTCCCGTGAACAGATAGTGTGAAAATCTTGGCCCAGGAATATTACCCGGATCTGCTGCGGACCTGGGCTGCGGACCCAGGTAATTTTCCCAGGCCACCCCTCTCCCTGTGGTCTGAATCAACAAATGGTCAAGCAGGGGAAGTGTCATGACATCAGAGCTTGGGTGCTTGTCACTATGTCATCTTTTCAGCATTTAAGCTTGTCAACCTCAATTTGCCTAATAAATTGATTCATTCTGCTATTTTCCTCTGGGATTTAAGTGCTATTTAAATAGCTGTGTACCCTTCTCTCAGTCTTAACAAATTGTTCTATTTGTATGTATACATGTGTGTAAGTATGTGGGTGTATAATATATACATGGACACATATAAATAGATACACACACACACATTCTTCCAATTTCTGGTAGGGCTTCCTGTCATCGCTGGGGGAAGATCCCCTCTAAATTGCTGGGGAGGGCAAATTTCAGGGAATTTGGACCACGTTGTGAAAGGCCCAGGAGGTCCTGTCTTCCCGGAAATTTCACACAGGTCCAACCAGGGCCACCTCTCGCCCGTGGTGTGAAAAGGCCTACTGTATCTGTTCAAATGTTTTTTGAATGTGAGAATAGTGCCCATTTCTACATTTCCCTCTGGCAGTTTTTTCCAGATACAGACCACTCTCTGAGTGAAAAGTCACCTCACAGGTCCCTCTTAAATTTTGGCCCCTCTCAAACCTATGCCTTATAGCTCTTGAATAATCTACCCTGGGAAAAAGACTATGAACATTCACTTTATTCAATGTGATTGTATAAACCTCTATAAGATCACTTGTCAGCCTCCTGCATACCAGGGAATGAAGACCCATCATAATCAAGCTGCCCACTCCTAGCAACATTCTGGTGAATCTAATCTATAGCTAGATGAAACATTATTCCAAGTGTGCTCTCAACAATGTTTTGTGCAGCTGTATCATGTGCTCCCAACTTTCTACTCAATACCCACCTAATGAAGGGAAATATGCCAAACACTTTCTTCCCAATCCTGTCCACCCACCTTACCATAATCATGGAACTGTGCCGCTATAGCACTAGATCTCTCATTCCCAAAATGAACATACAAAAAAAAACAGGGTGAATCAAGAGACTTGAGGCATTGAGTTGTAACTGGGGTCATGGAGAGCCATGGCTTTACCTTGTTGAAGGGAATGTCAACTGGGCCAACTCGGCCCAACCAGTTCTGAAGAACTGCTTTCTTCCTTCAAAAGCAAGTGACCTCATCAGCAGATTGAATGCAGTAAGGATCTCGTTTACCTTGCATGAGGCAAGCAAACAAAGCTTTTTTTTCTCTCAGGCTTCAAATCCTTGTATCAAGAGCATAAAATAAAATGGCAAAGGTTGGAACAAAAGGGTTCGGTTCATGAGAAGCAAGGGTTCCAAAGCGATCCAACTGGTTTGTAAGGTCAATTTCATCGGTTGAGCCCAGTCATCTGTATTCAAGGAGTGATTGCTGTTGTTTTCCAACCGTATAATAATATAAATTGTTATAACATAATGCTCGCGTGAATCCTGCGTGTTTTCTGAAAAAGGATGTTGCAGCAGAGATAAAATGCTGTTAGAACAAAATGGCAAAGTAAAGCTGATTTCAGATTCAGAGGATTAATTAGTGAGGGATTTTGCATTCAGCCCCAAATTTCAGGAGGCCCCTTCCACAGGTGGCTCTCTGAACCAAACTGATGGAAAATGGTAAGATTATGTCAAGCAGAAAACGACATTGTGGGCGGAATGCGAGCGCCACCTATGGTTGGAAGGAACAACTACTGCCTTCAACCCCCCCACCCAACTCTTCAATCCCATCATTTGTAAATCTGTGTCTCGCTAGTGCAGTTTTACATATTTAATCGGTGCAGTTGGCATATGCAGTCCAACTATTTGACTGAAACTATAATTAATCTCTACTAATCTGCAAATGGTTTCGCGGGTTTCATTAAAGCAGCTGAAACTATTCATGGCCATAATGAAAATTAGAAATAGAGGCGTGTGTCGAATTGTTTTAGTCATTAGCGTATTTAAGCCAGGTCGCTTTTCACTTGCACTCTTTATAAATGCTGCCACGCAGCGATCTCGTGAAAAGCAGCAATTCACACAGACTCGAGAGTGTCGAGAGGCAGGAATTTCATGGGTTTTAATGCCATGTCTTAGTTAATTCCAACCTCATTCAAGGTTTTGTTTCACCAACCAATGTGCTCTCTCCGAAAAGCAATCCAAGGGCGTCACCCGGCGGCGAAATTGGAACACCGGAGTGAAGGAGAACTGAGGCTAACATCACCTTTTTTCCATGAGAACACGAATACAGCTTCAGGAAAGTTCAACGGTCGTCTTGTAAATTCCATTTCCAAATAGGATGAAAAGCATTCCATTAAAGATTGAGCAATAATAAGCGCCTGGAGCGCAGAAACTGAAATGAGGCCAGTTTTGCTACTTTGCGCAGAGGAGCGAGGTCGCCACTTCTGAAAGCTTTACCTGCAAAACGACACGTTCCCTGTCTTTGGAACAAGAGACCACATGATTAACTTTCGTATTTCAAGAAATGCTTAAAACCCCAAGTTTGATCGAGTGGAATTGTGCCCGTCCATCTATTCTTGAAAGCATTGATCTGTTTTTGCTGAACTGAAATTTGAATGAATGGTGGTGGGGTACAGTATCCAGTAAAGTACACATGAAGAGATTAAGGCCCAAGTAACCGATAAGAGTCGCGCTTTGTAGATTAATCTGTCTAATTGTGTATAATTAGACAGCAGCAGTGGAGTGGCTTCATTCAACAGCTGAGTAAACGGGATTGTGTTTTGCCAGACATGTGCATAATCAGTTCCGGTCTACTTAAAAATGTAGAACATTTCACGCACTCCAATGAACAAAAAAATTGGAAATATTTGTGTGTGAATTCTTTTGAATTTATTTTCTCTGATTAGAACCTCAAATCCTTTTCCTCTTCTCCTGTTAAGCTCTTCTTCGTAGGATCTTAATACTTGTGCAGAAAAAAAAAACACTCTCATGAACACAATTGGTAAATGGTAAAAACGAATGGGGTGAGCGTTGAAGCAGGTTAATACGGTTGAGGCATTGGGGTTGATGGACCAAGTGCAGGTCGATGGGGTTAATTTAAAAGGGTCCTCATTGCTTGGCATGGACGAGTTGAGCCGAAAGGTCTGGCTTTCATGTTAGGGACGAAAAATGTCATTCGTGAGTTACAGGGTAAACATGACATGACTTATGTGCATCTGGCCCGCAGAGGCTGCTTTGCAGCATTAAAATAAGCACATTATTTTGAAATTAACATTAACCGCCCTCAGAATGGAACGTTTTTAGTTGCAATCCCAATTATGGCCATAAATGAAGGTGGCGGCGGCCTCTGGTGGTTACATCGCAATATTGAATGTTAGAACAAGTTTAAATGGCTCTTCAATGCACAACAATGATACGGGTTAACATACTGATTAATAGCATCGGCAAAGCAGAAACGAAAGCAGATCCTAATTGGGAGCTTATGACAGGTAATAAAAGAAGATTGCTTCCAAACACTTAAAGCGATCTTTGTTAGATATTAGAGCTGTGTACACTACTTCACGTTCTAAATACACAAAATGCTATTGAAAACAAAGAACGAATTGATTCATACCCACATCAGGGTTACCTTAGCACTGGCGCTGCAAATCGCTAAGTTATTCACTTCGAGTGTCATCCTATTGTTTAAAATCGAACATGGCTACTCCTGTGGAAGCTTTGATAACTCAATCCCGATCACTCCTCAACCCTCAATGGACCAGATTTCTCCTCAAACTTTCAGGGATTGCCTGTGTTAAATGAATCAGATGCATTCATTCATTTGATTGTCTTCGATACTTAAAACAATTATGCAACGATTTATCTCAATAACCCTAACACGATAAGCTGTTCCGCAAGTTTTCTTGTTCTTCGATAACAAATTCTTGAAAATGTTACCGACATGCTTTTGGGCAGCGAGCCTGGAAAATGAAGGCAAAGTCACATGTCTTTAGATTTGTTCTCTTGTTTAACGAACCTTTGATCATTTGTGGCCGGAGTTCTCTTGAAATCACACAGACGATAGAAGTCTGGAAAAATATGAACGCGAAACATTTTTGGAAAAGCCCAGTTGCACTCTGCCTTTCTGGGATACTCGCATTTCCTTTCCCTCCAATTGTTAAGTGCCATTTTAAGAACCATTTCTTGCAACAATTCATACCAGTTTATAATATTAACCATTTGGTTGTTTCTTTAATACACTTTTTTTTTGGTGTCGCTGTCTTCGCAGTTGTATGGAAATATTCACTTTTAGCTTTGACTTTCCTTGATGCAGACCAACAGTAAAACCCACGTAGCAAAAGATTGACTCCATCACAGTGCTATTCAGTTCAATGCGATCGGAGCATTGCGATACTATATCGAGTACATTAACATCGAAAAAGCACATATCTGTACAAAAAAAATTACACGTGCAATAGTTTACAAAAAATGTTTACAAATACTTGAAGCGTAGCTTCTATTTAATACTTGGTGGAAATGTGAAATTGTTTTCCAATGAAATAAAAAAAATCTTCCAATATTAACCTTATTCTAATGGCGCCTTCGTTTTTATTCATGGTTGCCAATTAGGTACAGAAATTATGGAAAACTTTGTTTTCAAAAGTCAAACTACAACATTTGCAAACGTGCTCACACATCCTTCCATCAGTATTCTAAGCATATGTGGGAACAAAAAGCGTTCTCAAGACAAAGTTCGTCTTTACAATTGGCAATACCGTTCTGTTTCGAGATAACTTATATTTGCTTTATCCTCTTTAAACTCTGGAATTAATCTCCCGCCTTGTCGTTGCGTTTATAGTCGTTGTGTGTTTCAGAGATAGAAATTCAAACATGGTTTCACCAATAGGAAGCGGACAAAACTCGCTCAATTTGACTTATTTTTATTTTAAAAACGAGGGTACTTTTTAATCTGATTAAAATCGCCCCAGTTTAGAACAGGGAAAAGTTGGTTTAAAACTGTTTGCAAAGTATAAAGGAGGGTTTTGGCGTTACTTCCAGATAGAAACAGTGAAACATGTTTGGACAGCTCTCTCCTCTTGAATTAATGTGACACACTCTGGTCGATATATAGAAAAAGGAGATCGCTGTTATCTGTGAAAGTGGAGTCCCAGAATAGATATAGCACGAATTTTTAATTTGTCGTCCTTTCAGAGACAACAATGCTGGTTTTGAAAGCTGGACACAATTTGGGTTTTGTAAGGTTTCCTTTCACCCCTCCCTCGGCCCAGCTGCACATATGGAGTACAGCATGTACAACAAGAGCCACAATGATACCAACTGACAGGCACAACAAAACGCCTCCATACCTCTCCCTCAATCTCGGGATGCACTGGTTTGTGATGGTAGTTGAATAGCACCGAAACCCAATTTCTGTCTTGTTAATATGCACGCCTCTAACATCCTCAACTACCAGCTCGCATCCTTTGTGCTGTTTTGTCTTCCTACTGTATATTGTGCAAAGATAGACTGCACAAACCCGGAGTGTCAGTGTGTGAAATATGAAGACGAGAGACTTGAGGGCCACACAGGGTCCGAGGAGCTTTATTGACTTGATGAGTTCCCAAACTATTCGCTATCCTGCTTAAGAGTTTCGAAAGTGCGAGTAATTACATTGTTTACTCAGACAATAGCAGGCCACACTAAACGCACTTAACATTTCCCTACATTTAATCCCTTTTAATCCAAGTTTGTTTCAGAAAAAGGGCCAACTCTTCAACAGTGTCCATTCTGAGACTTTAAGTCGCGAGGACTGTCAATATTATCCTGTTGAATCATATTCGGTAAATGATTGCCTAGAAGAAACGTTTTTTTTAAATTGAAATGAGCATTTCCATGTTCCAATTTATCATTGAAGCCAAGGAGAAATTTTAGGGAATGCTCTCATTCAGCAGAAGGTTGCAGAGTGGTGCTTGGTTAGTTTGTCTATTTGCAATCGCGAGCCCAATCTTATTTTAAATTCTCTACCAGAATGGGAACATGAAAGTCAGCGATTAAAATAAATATGCCGAAAACAACGCATCCGCAACCCACCCCCACCCCACCACCAGATAATTATGTTTATTTTAGATAGTAAATTAAATCTGACAATCACCAATAGGTTTGCAGAAAATTCATTTGGGACTGGCGAGTTTGTTTTGCGTGCTTTGATCCGCTACGTCCCCAAGGTGTCTCCCTAAAACCTTTCGCAAACTTTCAGTAAATTGTTGCAACTTTTTCACTTTTCTTATTTACCCAAGGTTTGCTGAATTCCACACAGTCCACGGACTTTTAATACAATAGGATCGATAATGTGTGTACCCTGCAAATTATTCATATTCGTTTACTCCTTGTTAAAACTGGAATGGTACGGGGTTGCGTTTCACAAGAATGAAAGCAGGCGAGATGTTACAACGACTATGCCCATTTCTGATTTGACGGTACTATTTCAAAAATACTCCAAGGTTGGAAATTAAAATCCTCGCCGCGCATCAGAATAATCGAGTGACCGTGAAACCGGGTTGTAAATGAGCTCTCTTTTATTTTAGAACAAGCCTGCTTGCGTTGACCTCGCTAATAAAACAAATAAGCGAGAGGCTTTAGAAGTCATTTGTCTATTTACCTGCCATGAAACACAGATATTTTAGAAATATACCGTCTAAAATCCTCAACGTAAAAGTCAACTCATTGAGATTGTATTCATCAAAAGCCCCTCAGTTGAAGAAGCACTCCAACTTTGAGTCAACTTTATGCATTTACTTCAGCAATGATTTAGTCTGCACAATCTTTGAGAAGAAGTAAGGCATCAAGTCACCCTCCATCCAGCCATCCGAAATACTCATTTCAAAATAGTTATTCCCACTTTTTAAATCTCTCTCTCTACCTCCCCTCCTTCCATCCATCGCTCTTCCCTCACTTCGTTTTGCTCATAGATTTTTTTTTAAAGGAACAGTTTTAACTTAATTTGCAGTCAGAGACTATTTTGGGGGAAAAAAATAACTTTTTTTTGAAATGAATTTAGTTTAGGCTGCGCAATTGTTACAGTTTTTAGCATTGGGAAACACGGCTTCAGCGACTGCCCAGTAATAATCTGGGGAAATGTCACAAAGCGCCCTTTAAACACCAGTTAACACGATCAAGGGAAACAATGCCATTTGAGACACAACATTTTATTAAAATTCTTAATATAAAATAACTCGGAAAATCTCTCACGAAGGCGCTTTTTTTTGTCATTATGCACACCATTACCCTCTTCCGGCCCTTGACTTGGTCTATAATTACATCGGAAAATGTTTGCATTCAACAAACGCCGGCTAATTCTGCAAACAGTAACGACCAAGACAGCCTTTTCCCTGACCCAGTCAAGCCACCCATACCCTCGTCAAAAATGGACCCCAACTAAACATCACGCATTTCAATTACAAAGGCCCATAAATATTTCAAGTTTTATATAAAAAAATGGGAATGTGAAATAAAAATTTCTGCATGATTTCAAAAGTTTTTTTGAGCTCACTTGCCTTTTTATACAACAAATGTAAGTGAAGAGAAATCATTCCTACAACACAAAGACATACTTTACAGTCACAAGAGAGATGGATTCGCTGTTCTAAACACGCAGAAAGGTCGGGTTTAGAGTCAATATATAGTTTGTAAACAGACGGCGACAAAAAAATTTAGCTGAATCACATTTCCAAATGTATCTTGTGCAGGTATATATGTATATATGTACATTCACACACACATGCACACACATACATATATACTATATACTTATTTAATATAGAAATTGCCAGTTCACAAGCAGTCCTTCTACAACGGTTCACCATGTCCATTGCGGACTCTGCACTAGCGGGTGTGTGTGATACTGGGGATTACTGGCGGAGCTGAAATGAGAGTTAAACTGCATGTGTTGAAGGGACTGTGTGGTATAGGCTGGGAAGGCGATGCTGGTCTGGAAAGTGGCCGCAGCCAAGTCCTGGGTTTTGAGAGCGTTCGTCACCATACTTGCGTGACAAGGTTTGCCGTCCCTCACTAGAACCGGCACGGCCACTCGTCTCGGCGAGGGGAGAGGATTCACGTCCATACCTTTCTCGGCCCTAGCTCGCTTCATCTTATACCTGTGGTTCTGGAACCAGATCTTGACCTGTGTAGGAGTGAGTCTAATCAGACTGGCGAGGTGCTCCCTCTCGGGGGCCGACAGGTATCTCTGTTGCCTGAAACGCCTCTCCAGTTCGTAAGTTTGAGCCTTGGAAAACAGAACCCTCCGTTTTCTCTTCTTCCCCGACTCGCTGCCGTTACTGGAGGTCTCCGTTGCGTTATCCTGAGATTCGTCGGCTGAAGGCTCCGAAGATTTACTCGAAGAATTTTGCTGTTGGGAACTGTTAGTTGAAATCCCATGTACTGCACAGAAAGGAGAATAAACAGGAACGAATAGATAAAACGATTACATTTCGATCATCGAACGCCTTTCTCCAAATTGTTATAGTTCAGGGCTTAAAATGAATTTAAAGAGCTAATTTGATCCTCAAACATTTCACACAATGTTCTGACCTCTAATTGTATATTAGGTCTTGCTTAATGTGAAGTTTGAGAATAATGATTCCTCTCCTACGTCCACCACGTAAAGCAAAATCACACGGTCATGTACACACGATACTGAGAGACACCATCTTTTTTGCTGTATATATAAATACATATAGATATACATACTTCATAAATTATAGATATATAGTTTGGTAATTGGAAATGATATACGGAAGTCTTATTTAGTCCAGATTGTAAAACATGCAACACTTACAGGAATACTGAATGCTTTCCGTCGTAGCCAACCACCGGGTGTACGGATTATCGGCGCTATCGTAGAAAGGGTTCTTCAGAGGGAGCCTCTGTACAGTTTCCAGCGGACTTTGCCTGGCAAACCCCGAAGTTTTGGCTGTTTCTGAAGCCTCTCCATCTTCCTCCGTCGCCTCCGCCGCCGAGCCGTACTCATCGGTGGTATCAGGGAGGTCTAAGATGTCCTTTACTGAAAAGCCGGTCTTTGTGTTGGTCAGCGACATATTCTGGCCAAATCTTTGCAGAAAAAGTTGCAACACCAGCTCCCCCCCCACCCCGTTCAATCTGCTGTTGAGAAAAAGAGACACTCTCATATACAGAGACACACACAGAAACGCGGAGGAAAGGCGGGTCGGATAAGTGCTGCTCGGTCTATGCTCCTGTTGAACCGTACCATTTATTGTAACTGTTTAACGTGTGACCTCCCTGTTCTCATAAAAAAAAACATAATGCTGGAAAGCCGGCAAAATTATCAAAGCTTCGCACTGTTCGAGTCTCACTTAGTGCCGACTGTGATGTCGACTGTGATGTCGAACGAATGAACCATTGCTAATACTTAACAGGTCCTGTAGGGTTGGTCACCATACAGGAACTTGCAGTGTTTGTGTGTGTGTGTGTGTGTGTGTGTGAGAGAGAGAGAGAGAGGAAAAAAAAACATTAAAAAATGGTGCCAAAAGGTTGAACACGTGTAGGCGGGTCCTGGGAGTCAAGTGGGTGAAGACTATGTTTGCCAACGTCAAATTGTGTTAGGGTGGGACGAGGGAGCTAGGGTAGGCGGCGATGAGTGTAGGAGTGTGTGTGTGTGTTTGGAGGGGAAGGGATGGTATTGGTGTGGCGCTGTCTGCATCATTGGTGCTTCAGGCAATGAGTGGTGTAACGTGTCAATTAATTACAAAGATGTGGTGGGCTCTTTTTTTTAAGACTCGATTTACATACAAAGGACCTCCTGATATTTTGTGTACTTGAAAATGCTATTTAACAAATTGCTCTGGAAAGCGCTTTTGTATTTATCCTTCGCTTTTCCACGGGGCCCCCCCAAAATCGCAGGCAGTAAACCGGAAAATAGCGTTCTTCTTTGCACCAGAGAATTCACGGGGTCCCGGTTCCAGCAATTTGACTTAAACTGCAGGTATATTTTGTAGCTGCTGCATCAATTACACGATAAGATAATTGGTGGTGGGGATTTAAGAATAACGATAAGGCCACTGCTCGAATTCACAAGATTGGAGAAGTTTATGTTGTCAGTTCATCATTTTCTATTTGATTAGTGGGGTGCCTCTGTTGCCATATATATTCATGCTTCAGAATCGTTTGTTACTGTCAACATTTCGATTAAATTACAGTTGAAATTGTTTAATGGATTTATAGAAATAAAATAATCCCGCCCAGATGCACCCTATTTGCAATTCTTCCTTGAAATGAAATCAACATAATTAAAGATGATTTGAGCAGGTCTTGATTTCTCGCAACTTTCTCGGACAAGTTTTATTCAGATAGAGCTGCGAGCTTTGGTGCAGAGAGCTGCCGTGATACAAGTTATTATTGTTGATCAGTTGATTTTCTCTCTCTCTCTCTCTGCCGCCCATCTAGTATGTGATTTGGGTGACAATACCGTAGGTTTTACCAACTCCTCACCGCATCTTGGGTGGTCGGACCCGGGCAAACACAAATACAAACCGATTGCTAAGCTGCGAACAATGGGGGAAATGTAGACAAATGTCCGGCTCCCGTTGGAAGCCTTTGTCCGAGGCCAGTTTTTGCATTTATTTCAGTCGCGACATAATAGATGATTGACGCCCTGGTACAATGTGTTCTAACTGTTTGGAATAAATCTGAGGTTGTTCCTAGTTGTCATGGCATTCAACTGCTTTCAATGGACTATCTCTTCATTCATTTCTGAACCCTTCTATAATATTAAGGCAACTCCATGTTAACGCGCGCTCTCTCCCCCCCCCCCCCTTTCTCTCTCTGTCTCTTTCACTTTCCTTCGATGTGTGGAATCGATTGAGAACATTGATTCGATCACAGGCAGCATTTTGAACAGCTTAAAAACACCACGAATAAGGTGGAGAGTTATGTACAAGAGCTATACTTTGTAATAATTTTAACGGGATATTAATGGTGACACACCGGCTCTTGTCACTGCCGTCGGGAGAGATGCCAACCCCTCGGTGTTTTCAAACAAGAACATTTATGTGGTTAGAACGAACACAAATATGATTATTGTCACTTCTAATAAGAATTAAATCACACGTTTAAATAACTTTGGAGGGAAGTAAAGTGGAATGTTGGATTTCTCAGATGATCATGTTTTGCAGAGTATATTCCCCCTCAAGCAATGAACCGATTTCCGTCACCGAAAGTATATAACGGAATTACCAGTCCATACGGACATTCCACTTACAGGTAAAACATTAGCCTTAACTTTTTTTTTCCCGCAAAAAGAACGAAATTGAACATTTTGAGATGCGTCAACCAATCCTTTCAGTCTGGGTCTAGCAGTGAGATACCAGCAAAGCGGAATATCGTCACCTTGACCATTTAATCGTTTCCCGTCTAAAACATTTGGAATATTAATATAGGTAATCGTTTTCCTTTATCTTTCTTTTAAATTTATTTGTTTAATTCGAGAGAAAAAAAAATCATTTTTCGAATTTAAGCATTTTTTTTACAGGAGAATACTAATTCCAACTGCTGTGTATGAGTGAAGGGTTCAACGGCCGGGGAAAATAAAGCCAAAGTGAATCTTCGAGCTATTTGAAAGTTGAAGAAGCGAAGGCACCCCACAAACAGAAGCCACGGCAGACCTATTATCTGTTATCGCAAAGTCAAACAAACACAACCGCAATTTTTTTAACTTGCTCTGTTGAATCCATAATCACATCGACTCTGTTCCAGCGCCTAACTTAGACCACCTGATAAGTATGTCCTCAAACGGGGTGGGAGAAAGGTTTCTCAATGATTAACCATGGACCACAAAAAGTCCTTTCAAAACCACATGTTGTGAACGCATTTCGCCTCTGGTCAGGTTTGTTCTGCTGCAGCTTGAAAAGTTGACAATCGACTGTTTTCCGCATTCCCTTAAACCAGATCCAATAGACCAGGTTCTGTGGTCAGATTACTTGAGTTCTCACATTAGTTTCTGAATTTTCGTAGGTCCAAAGCCGTCAAAAAGCGGAAAAGTTTAGAAACTGAATTTTACATTTGCAAAAATATAAAGGTTCCATCACTTGTCTTAGGGGACTCATTTTATTCTTTGAATGAACTTAAGGGCCTTCTAAAAATGCAAACGCAACTCATTGGAAATGTGCTCTTTGCGTAATTTGTGCTGTTACTGCTTTGATAATAATGTGAGGCACCATGTGATACAGTGACAGAAATTATATTGCGCCGTTTGAGATGGTGAGAAATGAACTCTGAAGAAACAGCGCGAAGGATAAGAGCGTCGTCGAAACGGGTTACAGGCATGGACGAAGGCACCGTGGAGAAAGAGGGTTCATCACATTGTTGGACTTGAGCTGCCTCTTTCTAGGGCGGGTTCTAAAACAAGAAGCGATAAGTGACCTTTACACAAAATCTTAATCCCCCGCTGAAGAGACTGATAGATAGGTTCGAGGAGTTATTTGAACAATCTAACAAGAGTCTGAAAAGGAGAGGTAAATGTGCACAGGGATAAGTGGTTCTACTTCAGCTCAAGTGCCCTCCAGTTATGTTTACCTGTTTACTTTCACAGGTAGCTTAAAAAACCCTAGTCGCCACCATTTACCCTTTTCCACTGGAGGCAAACGAGGGCGCTGCTCCTGTACCCGCACGACTAACTTCTGAAGTTATTTTGATTTCATTTGATGAGAGACGAGCAATTGCTCTCTCTCTCTCCGCCCCCTCCCCCCCCCCCCCCTCTCAACGGGTACCAACCACTGAATCTATACTTTGCTCTAGATTTTAATGCCTCAATATTTTAATGAATGTCTTAAAGAGATGACCCGGGTCATTTTGACAAGCAGGCCCATTTTATCAACTGAATTTGCGGCTATTCGGCCTCGGCGCAATAGGATCTTTCGAACACTTATGAACTAAAGGTGATTTAAAACCTTCTCCATTGCCATTCGGAAAATGATTTGGAAAGTGCCACGCTGTTTACAAGTGACGAGTTGTGTGCCAAAACATATCACACTTGAACGTGAAAAAAAAAATCCATTTGGGAATCCTCGTTGCCTATTGATTATCCATACACTTCCATCAGACCATGACGGGAGAATTAAATTCTCACGACCTTTCCCTTCATTTAATACTGAATTGTTTAAATTAATTATAATTTGAAAGGCAGAAAAAATGAATCCAGTGAAACAACTATGGAGCGGGTAGGGATTCGAACCTACAATTCTATGGATATTGCGGGCTAACTGAATCCTTATCACCATTAATATAAAATAGCACGATTAAATTGCATATGGAAATTTATAAGTTCTATTTTTATCCGCACTAATTTTCTTTATCGATCCTTAAGCAGCTAATTGAAAGTTAATACCCATCAGCTTAACTCTTTTTATTCATTTTGTGGGATCATAAAAAAAATAGATTTTTACCAACTATAGATAACATTCTCAGTTAATTATCGATTACAGGAAGGAACAAGTTTGTTCTTGGTTTTCACAGAAGCTCGCAATCTTGCTAATTCTGCTCGAGGCCCGATTCGTTCAGAGAAAATGTTAGTTTTACCATTTATGAGCTGCAGCTTCGCGCCGATTCTGTACTTAAAAAGACAACACGTTCGCTCACAGATTCTGAAGTTAATTTCTGTTTGAAGGAGATATCGCTGTAGTTAAAAAAAACGATAAAATGGCCTTTTTAACTTCTAAATATTGGTTTTGGCATACAGCCCGTCTAAAAATATAATTACATATAACGGATTGGTCCCGCCAACAAACGTGCGATTTGTTACAGGTAGACGCAATAAAAGGGGATGAAATGGCAGTCACCATCTATGCCATCTTTACTAAGATGATAACAAGCATTTATATATGATTGTTCTAGGCTTCAGAAACAGTTAATTGCTTGTCCCGCTGCATAAGATTGTAAACCCTTTATCAAAGAGCTTCCAATGTGATAATGCGTGAAATATGTCCTAAGGTGATATTTGTGCCGGCTGACATTATTGTCATTTACATAAGATTCCTGAAGGCTTTTTGCACGGTCGAACCCTACACTTCTCAATAATAAGTTGCAGGTTTAATTTTCCCTGGGGTTAACTAGTTACCAAAGGACGCATTATGGATAAAGGAAGGTAGGATCATGCGTTCAGTTATTCAAGAGGGACGCGCTGCTATCTCTCTTGGAGTTTTTTTTTGGTGGGAAGTCCATTTCGATATTACCTAGAGGACTCACGGAGCACCATTCTATAATCGGATTGAAACACCGCCTCCGGTTTTATTTGTAGCGCCTCATTTGCTAATGTTTTATTTGAAAATAAAGCAGTTCTTTTCCTCAGAGGCGAAAGCTTTTGCTTTATTCTTCCACTTTCTGTTATGATTAAACATGTCACATCAGGATTGGCCTCTCCCCTGCGGGGAGATCTCCCACATTCCCCCCCACCCCTCGTGTTCTACCAACCCAGCAATGAAAAAAAGATTAATTTATAATCACCCTTTCTTTCTTGTAAAAGAGATGTATTAAATCTATAAGCGTCAACATTTAATTAGTACTTTCATTTAAAAAAAAATATTGTTGCTGGAGAGAGGGGGCGCGAATTGGTGTTTATTTCCAAGACTTGGGAACCAGACCTAAGCTTGCTTGGAAAACTCAATAAGTGCTGCCAAATTGTCTGCTGAATCATGCCATAGAATATGCACTGCAAAATGCTTAAATTGTGCTTTATGTAAGGTCTCTACGTTCCATTTTTTTATTAAAAGAAATAAGGAACTGGTCTGAGAGTAAACATTTGAAGAGGCGTATGGAAAATGATCCGTGATCTATCCAGGTAGTGTTTGGAGAGAGGTTGCTAAAGACCATCAGGGATGTAAATTGTCTAATTATCGAAGTCTCAATAGCTTGACCTAGTTCTTCCCTAAATAAAAAAAAAGGTTCTTGGCTTCTGTTTCTTAATTGCGGTCTTCTTTCCTTATATGTGCCCGCGCGTTTCGGATTGAAAAAAAGAACATTAAATTATGGCCGAATCACACGAGCAATTGGAAACGGTGGCCCGTCGCAACACGCGCCAACTGAGGCAAGAGTTATACTCCTGATACACGGGCGAACTCTACTGACATAATCGAGAACTGTCTCAACAGTGAGTTTCGATTCACTCAGAATGAAAAAAAAATGTCTAATGAAGGACAAAAAGGGAAGACTATGGGTTTCGTAACAGGCTTATCAACCGAACAATGTCCTCAATCAGAAAATCCCCATGTAAATTTACAGACGGAACAGTTTAATAGGGGCGTATTTCCAAATACTCTCCGCGTTCAATCTACAATCGTAAAACACTTTTAAGAAGGATCCTGGCTCCACAACGTCTCTATGTTCTGCTTCAGACAAAATATGGAGTACATATCTTCCAAATTCAGATTTAAAATTAGCCTTAAAAGTTCGACCTTTTTCCTGAAGGCGCAAATACTAAATTGTTAACATGTACTTGCGTGTGCAGACGAAGACCAACTAAACTCATTGGAGCTATGAATTTGAAGGTTAATTGCATATGGTTTCAATTCCAGTTCCTGGTTCGGCATTCGCCGATGGACACACCTTGTCCAGGTGACTTCTATTTACTTTGCGTTTAATGACTGCTCAGGAGAGCTCAATCCCTTTCTTGCACTTAAAGAACCACAGGGTGTAAAATCTGGGGCCTGAGTTGGTGGGGAAGAGAAGCGGCGGAGCCACATATGTGCGTGGATAAGAGGTGGGAATTGGTAAAACTGCGCGAGTTGGAAGGGCTGATAGTGGGGAGGTGTTGATTGTACCAGGGTGACGTGACCGTGTTTTACCTTTGCTCAGCTACTATTGCGCGTGGACAGGATATCCAGGTTATAAACCAGACAAGTTAACTATTAAAATGCGCTGGCAGCCGGGATGTTGGGATGAAATCGAAAGAGATACACGTGTGCACATTTCCCCATTGTAACCGCATCTATGTTCGGCAGTCGAGAAAACGGCGCAGTATGATGAGACTTAATTCCGCTACAAAAACAACAGCCCCGGGTGTTTATTCTAGCCACGGCATTTTCTATTTGAAACCGTGCCGGATTCATTTTCATTCTTTGAACTTCATCTATCCACATTTATGGTTGCGGATTCAACGCAGAGCAAACGGCAGTCGCCCCCAATCCACCGAGCGCCGCGGATCTGAGGAAAAGCAAATCCATCAGAAAATATAAAGTGCTGACCGAAAGTGCTCACCTGTCAAAAGCTGGAGAGGAATGACTGATGCCAGCTAGTTTTGTCGGCTTTTTTTTAGTGCTCGGATGTCGTTGAAGTATCTCCAAATGGAAAGTCAGGAGTGCGTGCACAGATAAGACTGATGCGCTTTATATACCCCGGGACTCACAAAAAACGATCCACTCTTAATATTGTCCAAGTGCGTTTACACAACCAGACGAGTGGCCGTGCCCCTGAACACTCTCAGATTGCCCGCTGTTTGCTCTTCTCGATTATGACGTTAGACAAAATACAGACCATATGCTCATTGGTAATAAATTGGCTATAAATGCAAACACACTTTTCTTTTTGATAGCGCTTTTAGACTCTTGCCTTCCCCTCCACTTCACCACGATTTCAACCACCCTCCTTCCCCACTCTCCCTTTCCCCACCCACCCTCCGTTTATCCCCAGGCCAGAAATGTGAGGAGCAGAAGTTATTCGAGCTCTTTCGCCCTGCCTTCACTCTCATTTTCTGTGCTGTTGACAATATCGAATGTAAAAAAAAAGCTCAAACCTAACAGCCGGATGCTTCGCTTTAACTGTCAATCCCAAAAGTTTTCTTGAATTCCCATCATCACTAATAGATCCAAGCTTCGACAACCCCTCCAATCGAATACATCGTTCTGTATCCAAGAAGCAAAGAGACACAAATGGCCATATGTAAATATAAACCCCACTCGTGTACACAGGAAACGCTGAAAATATAGAGATTAACTATCGCGCTGCGAAACGATTGCTTTGTTTTACACTTTGAAATGATCTCAGTTTAAGTTGAGGTTGGTAGATGTGAGCGGCGGAGGGCGTTATGGCCTGTATTTGTAAAATTATAACATTGGCTCCCTCTCCCGCACTTCGAGAAGGATCGTAAATGCAATGAATGGCCAGCACGACGCTATTGGAGCACCAGCGACCTGGGTTCGAATCCGGCGCTGTCTGTAAGGAGTTCGTACGCTGTGACCTGCGTGAATTTCCTCTGGGTGCTCCGGTTTCCTTTCACCCTCTAAAAACACACGGGGTTTGTCGGTCAGTTAGAGTATTTGGGCGGTACGAGCTCGAAAGCGGAAGGGTCTGTTACCGTACAGTATCTCTAAACAAAAAAAAAGTCATTAAATATGTCCTGGGTTGTAGCGGACAATGTTACAGGTTTTCAGCCATCGAAGTGCCAGTTTTCACTAATTGGTTTGATCTTCCTCGCTGCCCTATGAGAGTGTGAGAGAGAGAGAATATTTAGCCCTCAATAAATAAAACGAGCGTCCATAATGCGTGAAAGTTGTGCAGTGACTGTATTACAAGGACGAATTGCTACGCGTTCGCTTCCTTGTCTGAATGATAATGGGGCTGAAAAATGGCTTCACTTCGTTCCAGCCTTGGCGTGGCTAATAATCGCGCACATTCAGTGCACTCGAAAGCTACAGAGGGCGATGAAACAGAAGGATCTTTATCGTGGGTGCCAACTGGAAATAGAGGCCGCCACTTGGTCGTCAATTAGAGGTGGGTGGAGAAAAAAAAAATCGCCACTCACAATAGAGATAGCCCCGGGGCGACCACAATTCGGTTCACTCCAGATCAACATTTGAGTGGCCTTCCCCCAATTACACAGAATCGGGTTTATGATTGATCAGAGTCATTATCTATCAAAAACCAGGTAGGTCGACAGGTGCAAGAGCAACCCATCTGTCTGCCCTGCTGTGTGCCTGTTCTCTGCAAATACAGATACACGCAGACTCTCACAAACAGACGCACACGCACACACGCACTGAAGTCAACGCAGATACACACACATCCGCAAATATACGTATGCACACAGACGTACACAAATACACAGATACACACAACATTAGATATAGACTCACCCCCACACAGAATTAGACACACGGATGCACCCACACACCACACATAGATACACACACACACGCTCTCTCACACAGTTACATAGACACGCACAGACACACAAACACCGACATACAGTTATACACACACACCCTCTCACACAGTTAATAGACACACAGACACACAAATACCGACATACAGTTACACACAGATATACATACACACTCTCAGACAGTTACATAGACGCACACAGACACACAAACACTGACATACAGATACACACACACACACACACACACACACTCTCAGACAGAGTTACATAGACACACACAGACACACAAACATTGACATACACAGTTACACACACACAGCGCCATAATTTTTAAATTGATAACTTTAAAAATCTGATTGTCATTGTAAAATTCTGCTGGCAAAGTACACAGTCGCTATTGGACTCATAAAGAAGGTTTACTGCTTCAAGCTCCTTCCGCACCTTCACTCCTCGCTCTTTATCAGCACTTGGGAGTTTATCGTTTTATAGAGAGCATTTCACCAATAGCATAATATTTCACTTGTCGTACATCAGTTTCCATAACTGCCACTAGACCGATCGGTGGAAGCTCAGAGATAAACGTCGAGTCTCGTAAACAAGTAATGAAGAAGTGTTTTTATTTTATAGATAAATTCACCTTTAGCTAACCATGAAACGATTGCTTTACTCGTAATGCCCACACATTCTGTTGGGTATTGTTCAGAGTCCAGTGGATCGCTCCACAACTTTCCAAAACATTTATTAAATCAAATCACACCTGCATTGATCACTTGTTCCCTCTTACGGGTTTCAGCTTTTCACTCTTACGGGTTTCAGCTTTTTACTCTACGGGTTGCAGCTTCAGTAATGACATAGCCCTTCGAAAGGGGATCTAGAAATGAGGGAATTCAGATTTTTTTCTTTCTTTTTTAAAAAAAAATCAATTTAATTCTCATCTTCTAGGTTATCGCCTTTAGAAATAGAGCATGGGTTTTTAAAAAAAAGTGAATTGGAAGATTTTGGTTTGACCTTTCCAACAAGTTACTGTTTATCTTTTATTTATTTTTCATTGTTGAATAAATTGCAAAGAAGAATAGTAAAAACAATCTTGCTGGGATTAAAATCAGATTAAAAACGGTTGCAATTAATACATATACGTAAATATGTCATTTATCCACTGACAACCATATTCAAAACGTGGATAGTTCCAACATTTCACAAAGCACCCAGAAAGCCCATTGTCCTCCATTCAGCTCAAGCACTAAAATTATCCCAAAATTTCCAGCATTAGAGCTGGATGACATGTTAATAAAAAACGACAGATCTGGATTACTGGCAGGGATTGCTAAATATTGACACAAGTCTGACAGACTCTGGAGAATTATCAATGTAATTGGACAACAAAAAAAACTCGACAAAAGTCTCTTTCTCAACAGTTATCGCTGTAGGCAACGAGAATGTATTACATGAACCCGAGGAGGAATAAAGGCTTTATATTGTATAAAGTTTGGGGATTAACCATCACGAGAACAGAGTTTAGCTATAGCAATCAAATCATTGGATTCAACCTTCCTTTCATGATACCGAAGCACAAGACAAAATGTCCCATATCTCCAAAACCCCTCCCCCTTCTCCAAGTCCTGCAAGTATCACATAAATACATGGTTCAGATTAATTTGATAACAAGTTAAATTTATATGACCACTGCTTTGCCTGTTTCTCAGTTATGTGCAGTAGATGCATTAACCTGGACGTTTTCTGCTCTTGTTGGCAGAAAAATCGCCATTTAACAGTTTAGAATATTTGGTTTTCCATTCGTCGTCAACTTCATAATCTCTTGCATTATTGAACCTGCCACTAGGAGGTGCAAAGGAACACTACAGATTGGATGACTTTTGGGGTTCTGACAACACCATCTTCCGGAGATGGCGTCAACAAGGACAAGAGTTTGCATTTCTTTAGTACATATGTTTGAAAATAAAATTCAAAGGCATTTCACAGGAATGATTATTTAACAACAGCATTAAATCGCATTGGAACAGGTAACTAAAGTTTGGTCAGAACTAGGAGTGTTCTAAAGCCAGGAGCAGGCCTTTTGGCCCAACTTGTCCATGTTACATTGGCATTCTGGATTAATCCCATTTGCCTCTATTTGGTCCATATCTGTCTAAGTCCTATTCATATCTTTCCATATATAATGTTCAAATGCTTTTTGAATATTGTAATTATTTCAATACTTTCCTCTAGCAGTTATTTCTAGATACAGACCATCCTTTGAGGGTAAAAGTTGTGCCTCATCTCAAACCTCTCTCCTTCACCTCTAACCTATGGTTTTTAGTTCTGCGATCATCTATCCTGAGAAAAAAAAGCTGTGATCAATCACTTTATCCATGCCCCTTGTGACATTATTAAGTTCTGAGAAAAATCATCCCTTACTCTTCTTCACTCTTGGGAATAAAGTCCCAGCCTATCCAACTTTTCCCTATAATTGTGTACCCCTTTCAACTTATTAATATCTTCCCTATAGCTGGGTGAACAGAACTGCACACAGTACTCTCAGTGAGATTACACCAACATCTTATGCAACTATATCATAAGGTCCCAACTTTTAAACTCAGTGCTCCACTCAATGAAGGTCAGTGTGCCAAATGCCTTCTTCACTACCCTGACCACCCAAGTCAGCACTTTCAGGGAACTAGGCACATTTACCCTTAAGTTTTTCTATTCCACAACACTCTCCAGGGTCCCACCATTCACCATGCAAGACCTACCCTTGTTTGACTTATCAAAGTACAATATCTCACCCTTGTCAGAGTTAAATTCCACTCCCTTTCCAACTAATCTAGATCATATTTTAAACTGGATATACTTCCTCACAGCCCACTACACCAACAATTTAGATGTCATCTGCAAATTTATGAATCATATCGACTACATTGCCATCTAAATCAAATAGATAATAGACAACAGTTGACTCAGTACTGAGCTCTGCATCACACCAAAGGCCTCCATTCAGATAAAATAACCTCCATTACTACTTTGTACCTCTTTCTATTAAGCCAGATTTTAATCTAATTGGCCCTGTCTCCTTGAATCCATGTGATTTGTCCTTCCAGACTAACCAGTCATGTGGGACCTGTCATGATAATGAATATGTATGAGATGTACCGGAAGTCACGTGGTATGAGAGAGAGATAAGAACACAAGCATGAGAACAAAGGAAACGGGAAAATAAAGCCACTGAGAAGTTTACCTGATAAAACTTGTGTTTAATGTTTTATTAACTTCACATTTCGGGCCACAAATGTGACATTGGCGACGAGGATGAAAGAAGCTTGAAGAAAATTAAAGACTAAACAAGATTACAGAGGATTACAGAGAACTTCAAGGTGATAAGAATTTTCTCTTTGACTCAGTACTTTTGGGGCTGAAATATTTCCTCATGGCTGGTGCAGACAGTGACTTTCTAACACATAGTGGAATTGTTCATTTTGACCCAACGGGTGATGCAAGCACTGTAAGTGTGAAGTGGAAGGCATGGCTGGAAGAATTTGAATCCTACGCCGACAGTCGTGGCCTATTTCTAGATACCGGTACGGTTGAACAAAAAGCGCAGAGTAGGGCGTTATTTCTTTTCACTGCTGGACCTGCAGTTCGGGAAACATTTAAGACACTTTTGAATACTGGAAGAAAGGATGAGTACCGGAATGCACACAATGTAGTGACACCGAATGCTACATTTCAACGCCATTTGTTTCGGAGAACAAGACAAGAAGATGGCCAGACAATTGCTCAGTACGTGATGAGTCTACGCCAGCTAGCTGTTGGATGCAATTACATGCCAGCTGATTTGGACAACCAATTACTGGATCAAGTCGTACAGCACTGCAGATCAGATAAACTCAGAAGACGTCTACTGGAAAGAGGGAGTGAATTGGAACTCACCGATGCTTTAACCATTGCTGCTGCATTAGAGGCTGTTGAAGGGCAATTTCATACCATGACCCTGAAAGACAACTCAAGCCAGCAAATTAAGAGGCTCTCACATCACCATAACCAGCCAAGATATACGTCGACACAGATCGTGGAGTGTTATCGATGTGGAAACCGAGGTCACTTTGGAAAAAACCCATATTGCCCGGCCAAAGGCAAAGTTTGCAGAAAGTGTGGAGGTAAGGACCACTTTGCAAAGAAGTGCAAAACCAAGTCCAATGCAGACCAGAAGAGGAAGAGTACAACTTCCAAAGGCAAAGCCTGGGGGAAAGGAAAGTATCCTGGAAAGAAAGATACCATTCGCCAGATAGACGGTGACGATGATGATGCCCAGGAGGAACAGAGGTGTTACCAATTTACGTTGAATGAAGTACATCATGAGAAGGTCCCAGTGATCATTGGTGGAGTGACAGTGCAGGTCATTGTAGACTCAGGCAGTGACAGTAATGTGATTGATTGACATTTATGGGAGAAGTTGAAAAGGAAAAAAGATCATCTGTACCTCAAAGAAGTGTTCCAAGAAACTGTATCCATACACAGCAACCAAGCCATTGCAGAACATTGGATGTTTTACTGCAACTGTTGAAGCTGGAGATAAGTACACGGAAGCAGAGTTTATGGTCATAGAAGAGAGGGGAGAACCATTGCTGAGTAGAAGCACAGCGCAAGACCTGGCAATACTTCATATTGGAGCTTGTGTCAATTCAATTCAGTCATACGAGGATATGAAGCAAGAATTCCCCGCAGTCTTCCAAGGAGTAGGAAAGCTGAAAGGTCGACAATTGAAGCTAGCGGTAGATGAAACGGTCAAACCCAAGGCACAACCAATGCGCCAAACTCCGTTTGGACTTCGTGGGAAAGACGAAGCCAAAATTAAAGAATTGATCGAACAAGACATTATTGAACCGGTGGAACATTCGACACAATGGGTCAGTCCCGTAGTGATTGTGCCCAAACCAAAGGGTGACATAAGACTATGTGTTGACATGAGAATGGCCAATGAAGCTATAATTAGAGAACGACACCCTATACCAACAGTGGAGGAAATACTTCAAGAACTAACTACCAGCAAGGTATTCTCAAAAATTGATCTGAAATGGGGCTATCATCAATTAGAGCTGGATCCAGGTTCCCGAGATGTAACAACATTTGTGACTCACTGTGGATTGTATTGTTACAAGAGACTATCATTTGGAATTAATGCAGCTTCGGAGATCTACCAGTATGAAATCCATCGAGTGATTCAAGGCATTCCTGGAGTTGCCAACATTTCTGACGACATCATAGTCTATGCACCAACGAAGGAAGAGCATGACAAACGGTTGAGGCGTGTACTATCTAGACTACAGGAGGCAGGCCTTACCGTGAATGGAAACAAGTGCCGGTTCGGTGTGTCAGAAATGGACTTCATGGGACACAGACTTACACGGGAAGGACTAAACCCTGCAGAGGCCAAGGTGAAAGCTATTGCAGAGACACGTGCACCTCAGAACGCAACAGAGGTGAGGAGTTTCCTAGGATTGGTCAATTTTTGTGCAAAGTTCATTCCTAATTTCGCTACAGTGGCAGAACCACTAAGGAAACTAACCAGGAAAGGTGTACCTTTTCATTTTGGATCTGAGCAGAAGAAAGCATTCACAGCGCTGAAGCAAAGCCTGACAGATGCAAAAACTCTTGGATATTACGATCCGGCGGCATCAACCAAAGTCATAGCGGATGCCAGCCCGGTTGGTTTAGGAGCCGTGTTGGTCCAGATGAATAATGGAGGACCAAGAATCATTGCCTATGCCAGCAGATCATTATCAGATGTGGAGAGAAGATACTCTCAGACAGAGAAAGAAGCACTCGGACTTGTATGGGCCTGTGAGAGGTTCCATGCATATTTATACGGCATTGAATTTGAACTCATCACAGATCATAAGCCATTAGAGGTGATCTATGCACCTAGATCCAAACCATGTGCCAGAATAGAGAGATGGGTACTCAGACTACAACCCTACAAATATAAAGTAATCCACATTGCAGGGAAAGCAAACATTGCAGATCCGCTGTCCAGATTGGTGAAGGATGGTGGTCCACAATCCAAGTCAGAATTGGGAACAGAAACAGAGAGCTTTGTACGCTTCGTAGCTATTCAGTCGACACCAAAAGCTGTGACTACGAAGGAAGTTGAGAGAGAATCCGAACGTGATCCAGAACTCAAGGAAGTAAGAGAATGCATACAGAGTGGACAATGGGACAAGTGTACTCACAAGGCTTACATTCCCATTAGAGACGAACTTTGTTGCATCGGACAGTGTGTATTGAGAGGTTGCAGATTGGTGATACCGCAAAGATTAAGACCGAAGATCGTATCCTTAGCGCATGAAGGACACCTAGGTATTGTTGGTACCAAGCAAAACTTCAGAACTAAGGTATGGTGGCCAGGTTGTGATAAAGACGCAGAGAAATTTGTTAAAACTTGTCACGGATGTCAGATCACAGTTAGGAGTAATCCGCCAGAACCGATCCGGAGTACGCTACTCCTGATAGGACCATGGATCGATGTAGCTATTGATTTTCTTGGACCTTTACCGACGGGTGAATCAATTATGGTAGTGATAGATTACTATAGCAGATACTATGAGTACATGGTGTTGAAGTCCACAACCACTGAAAAAACAATACAAGCGTTAGCAGAGATATTCGCAAGATATGGTTACCTGTTACATTATACTCTGACAATGGTCCACAATTCATTTCAGAGACATTTGCGGTATACATGAGGACCACAGGTATCCACCATCATAAAGTAACTCCGAAGTGGCCGCAAGCCAACGGAGAAGTAGAGAGACAAAATCAGTCCATTGAAAAACGATTGAGGATTGCACACGCAGAAGGACAAAATTGGCGAGAAGCATTGTTATCTTATGTGGATGTCTATCGAGTAACGCCTCATGCAACCACTGGAAAAAGTCCTGCAGAAGCATTTTTTGGGAGAAAAATCCGCACAAAAATGCCAGAAATAAAGGAAATCCGAGACAACCAGGAGATGAGGGACCACGATGCAGAAAAGAAAGGTGCAGCAAAGCTGTACACAGATTCGAAACGTGGAGCCAAGTACTCAGACATCATGCCAGGAGATAATGTTCTAGTGAGGCATGAAACTGGTGGTAAGCTAGACACACCTTATTACCATCAACCCTATACTGTCGTATCCAGAAGTGGCAGTATGGTGACAGTCAAGTCTCCGACTGGAGTCCTGTATAAGAGAAATGTATCAGGTGTAAAAAGGTACCAGTCCAGAGATACATCGAGCGAAGAGGTTGAAAGGCCAATACGAGATACTGAAACTGAGAGACCTGATGATGTTCCAGAGGCAGTTACCAGCACTCCTGATGAAGTGACTAGAGCGCCAGAAACACCCGAAGCCGTGGCGAGCAGTATTTCCGACGCCGAGAGTGAACAACCGAGAAGCGACGACAATATCGCAGGCAGGCCGAAACGAAACCGGAAAGTGCCCAAACGATACGAAGACTTTGTGCCATAGTTTTAATAAGAACTTTGGGACAGTATTTTAATCTTATATCATAAAGTGCATGTATGAGTGCTGTAGGAAGTAAATTTTATGTAGTTGAGTTATAGTATTACCATTAGTTACGAAGTTTGTATGTTTCCGAGGGATATTGGTAAGTGAAGGTAAAGTTTATTTCTGATTAAAGGAGGGATGTCATGATAATGAATATGTATGAGATGTACCGGAAGTCACGTGGTATGAGAGAGAGAGATAAGAACACAAGCAGGAGAACAAAGGAAACGGTAAAATAAAGCCACTGAGAAGCTTACCTGATAAAACTTGTGTTTAATGTTTTATTAACTTCACATTTCGGGCCACAAATGTGACAGGACCCTATCAAAGGCCTTGCTAAACTTCATATATACAATGTCCTCTGCCATGCCTTCATCAATCACCCCTTCAAAAACTATCATATTAATGAGATATAATCTCCAATGAGCAAAGTCAGGCTGACTATCTCATCAGTCCTTGTCTATCCAAATGCAAGCTGATCCAGTCCCACAGATTCTTTCCAGCAACTTTCCCCCTACTGATGTCAAGCTCACTGGCCTGCAGTAACTCAGCTTGTTCTTGCTCCCTTTTCAATAATGGCACAAAATTGGCCACCCTCTGGTCTCCAGCAGTTCACCCAAGGCCAAAGGTGATGTAAATATGTCTTCCAGGAGCTCCACAATTTCTTCCTGAGTTTTCCACAAGGTATGAGAATGAACTTGATCAAATCATGGGGATCTGTCCACATTAATGCCTTCTAAGTCACAATGGTATTTTTTATATGGTCCAGGATATTTCAAAGTTTGCTTCATTTATTTAGCTTCTACGATCTTTTCCTCCCGAACAACTGATGAGAAAAAAATGATTTAATATCTCATGCATCTCCTGAGGCTCCACACAAAGATGGTCATGTTGATCTTCAATGAGACCAATTCTCTCTCCATCCATTCTATTACTCTTAATATACCTCTAGAATCTCTTGAGATTTCCTTTATGCTGCCAGCCAGATCCCTCTCATGTCAGATTTTTATCCTTCTAATTTTACAATTAAATATACTCCAGGGATTCGCTTGGTCTGGACTGCTTCAATCTGACTTATCCCTCCTTCTTTTTCTTGACCAGAATCTCAATATTCCTCATCAGCCAAGGTTCCCTAAACTTCCGACTCTTGCCCTTAGCTTTAATAGGAACATGGGTTCTCTCCCCTTTCAACTTCCGATCAAAGGTAAATAAATTTCAGGAGAAAATGTCAGAGCTTATAGCATAGGTGGTTGACATTATTAATGTGGGTGTCAGGTCAAATAAAACTAGAGAGTAAGAGGCCAAAGTTGGTTTGAGGATGTAGAATAGGGTAGGGAGAAAGGTCAGACATTCATTTCTGAACAGTATATTAATTGTGCACCATGACTTGTCTTCCTTTCTACTGAAGTTAATGGCAAGGAATGTTTGGGTGTATACAAAATGACCAGCAAACTGAACATTAATACCGTTAGCCAGAATTAAAATAACTCCCACTGTCTGATGAGTCACAGCATTTAACTTCAAATATAGCACACTGCAGCACAATGCCACCATTCTCGCTGAGGAATCTCTTAGACTCACTCATCCATAACTTCTTTTACCTTGAGAAAGAAACGCATGACAAACTATGAAACATATTTATTCCAGAGATTGAACTCTGATGCAAAATGTTAAAATTGAGGTCACTGCATCTTTCAGAATGACTTCAAAGGCTTTTATATGATTTTGTAGAACTATCATTGATTCATCGAGCTGGGTAAGACTAAATTATCTTTACTAGACTTAATACAATGGTACCACTGCCTCATGGCATGTAGAGGGTGAAATTCTAGCTTTTGGATCAGCATGTAGGGACCACCATTCAGAAATATTTTGTGGATATGCTCAGAAAGATCATGTTTAAGTTTTGCTGCTGGGTCTCCCATGGTAATGAAAATGTAAGTTTAAAAGTAGTGACCAAAATAATAGACCAGAAAACATTCCATGATACGTTTTGATAATTCAGCAAGGTTAAAGCTGATTATGAAGAATGACAACTCCATATTTTTCACAGACAGTGTCAGGGATATGGCCCTGATTAATGACTCCCGAGAGAATTGTAAGAAATGTACTTATATGGAGATGTCTGTTTGAATGTTCTAGATAAACTGGAAATTTATCTATATAAATATGCAACCTGTGAGCCATGAGGCAGACTCCCTTGTGGTGAGATTAGCTGCAGGTGGCAGCACCTCTTGCTGCAACAGAGTTCTCATGCTTTGCAAAGCAAAAATAAAGCACTTGACAACTGTGTTTGTGTTAATTTGTCAAGTGTTTTCGGGTCAACTCTAATAGTGACATTTACAGACTTTGATTTTTTTAAACAAAATTGGGGAATGTACACTTGGATTAAAAACAATAAAACATAATTTGGCCCTTAAAAATAGCACTTTCATTTTATAAGATTGTGGCTGATCTGATTGTAACTTCCATTTCCCGTTTCCAGCTCCCCAATGATCTTTCACCCTTTGTTTATCAAGAACCAATTCTTTTCTACCACTACAATTTTCTGACCGTCTCTACCCTCCTTTGAGTAAGGTCATTCCAAAGTTTCTCTATACTTTGAGAGAAGTATTTTTGCCCCATTCTCTTTTAAATGGAGTTTGTTAATTCAAGATTCTCTCATGGTAGTAGATATTCTTTCAACATCTATTCTGTCAGTACCTTGCAGGATCTTATTTGTTTCAATCAAGTTACCTCTCAGTCTTGTGAACAACAGAATATGTGTGTACTCTAACCTTCCATCTTCAGGAAACTCAACAATTCCAGGTTTTAGTCCAGCAAACTTCATCACAACTTAAATAGACAAACTAATACAGTACTCCAGATGTAATTTCACCAACTGAAGTATAATGACCTACTTTTGTATTTAATTCTCTTAGCAATAAACAACATCATTCTGTTAACTTTCCTAACTACCTGTGTAGTTGCTTTTTGTGAATCCTGCATGTAGATTCCTCTGCACTCAAGAGCTTTGAGAGCTCTATGATTCTTTGTTAAATTCTTCTGACAAAATGGACAATTTCATGCCATACCCCAGATATCAGTGCAACAAAAACAATCTCTGAAACTATAAAATGGTTAGAATAGTGGGGATCTAATGCAGTTCAAGTATGCCAATTTAAATGAATGGATTTTTTTGGAGCTCACCCACGTCTCTTGCAATCCCATTCACCTTCCTCAAGACCCCAACCCTATAATGACTTCACCTTCCCCTCCTTTCACCCAAGTCCCATACTGACTCAGAGACTTCTTTTCTCCCCACTCAATTTGCAGCTTCTTGACTCAAAGATTCACCTGTGCTAATAAATGTGGTGGAGCCCCAATTTTTGCACTGTTTGAGATATCTGTGATGTCTGAGCCTTTTTTATTTTGAAGTGTTACTTTAAAATTTAAAAAAAAAGCTAGTAATATTTTGGTCTTTTATGGTCTTTATTTATCTAAATTTACTTAACTCCCCACACCCCCTGTTTTGTGTGATTTTGCATGAATTTGAAACATTGCATTTGCTTAATGGGACCACCATTTTAAAATGATTCCAAAGTTCGGAAGATTCCAAAAAACAGCAGGTGTTCAGACCCGAAGATTCTGGATAAAAGGTAAGGCACCTGTATTCAAATGGAAAAATGTCACAACTGTGGCTGAATAGATTAGTCAAAGCCCATGTGAAAGCAAAAGAGAGGGCAGGCAAGGAAGCAAAAACTAGTGGGAAGATAAAGGATTTGGAAGTTTTAAAAAACTTACATGTTAACTTAAAAACTCATAAGAAAGGAAAAGATAAAGTATGAATGTAGGGTAGCAAATAATATCAAAGAGGATACTAAAAGCATCTTCAAGTTTATAAAGAATAAATGCGAGGTGAGAGTAGAAAAAGGACCACTAGAAAATGATGACAGTGAAATAATAATGGAAAACAAAGTGTTGGCAGAAGAACTAAATGAGAATTTTGCATCAGTCTTCACTGTGGAAGATGCTAGCAGTGCGCCAGATGTCGAAGTGTCAAGGGAGAAGGTGCTCAGAAAGGTGAATGGGCTAAAGGTGAATAAGTCTCCTGGACCAGATGGACTGCACACTTGGGCCCTGAAAGAGGTAGCGGTAAAGATTATGGAGGTATTGGTAATGATCAGGTAATGATCAGGAATCAATAGATTCTGGCATGGAAAATCACAAATGTCACCCCTCTATTCAAGAAGGGAGTAAGGCAGCAGAATGGAAATTATAGGCTGGTTAGCCTGATGTCAGTGGTTGGGAAATTGTTGGAGTTGATTGAAAAGGATTAAGTTATTGAGTATTGGATGCACATGGCAGGATAGGCCAAAACCAGCATGGTTTCCTCAAGGGAAAATCTTGCTTGACAAATGTATTGGAATTATTTGAGGAAGTGACTGGCAGGCTGGATAAAGGAGATACAGTGGATGTTATGAATTTGGCTTTTCAGAAGGCATTTTACAAGGCTACTTAAGATGAGAGCCCATGGTATTACAGGAAACATACTAGTGTGGGTAGAGCATTGGCTGACTGACAGGAAGCAGAAAATTGGAATACATGGATCATATTCTGTTTGGCTGCCATTTATTAGTGGTACTCCACAGGGGCCAGTGTCGGGGTCATTTCCTTTTATGTGGTACAGAATATTAATGATCTGGATAATAGAATAAATGGCTTCATGGCCAAGTTTGCAGACAATACAAAGGTATGTGGAAGAGCAGGTTGTGTAGAGGAAACAAAGAGACTGCAGAAGGATTTACAGATTAGGAGAATTGACAGAGAAATAACAAATAGCAGTGCTGCCAGAGCCACTGTAGCGGCAGCATTGCCGCTGGTGCGGACCCACAGGGAGTGAGGGACAAGAGATGCAGTGCACCTGCAGGTCCAGCCTCCCAGATGACTGCTGTCGGTTCCACATGGGCTTTGAACAGGCCGTTGAGGAAGCCGATGGAAATTTTATTTGAAATCCCACAACCGTAGGTCTGCACCCAAGATGGTGGCACCTATAAATTGGCAGCAGCCACAAGGGGCTGCAGACTCCGGGAAAGCAGAGGACTGGAGCAGGGCACCAGAGGTCTGGAAGATCACCCTCCTGTCTGAGAAGGAGAAGGGGAAGAGATGACCTGCAGGAACTGTGACCACAGTGGTGGACCAGTGAAGGGGCTCTGCAGCTGAGGGACCAGTGCATGCAGTGGGCTGCAGGTGACTTGAGGTGAGGAACCTGTGGAATCTGTGGGTTGCAGGAGACTGGCTCAAACTGGCTTGAGGGGTACCAGGTATTGGAAGTAGGATGCAAGGAGATGCCAAGGATGCTGAAGGGTTCCTGACCATTTTGGAGGTTTGGATCTGGAGCTTGAGTTGCTAATGGTTTGGACCAGACTATGTGTGGCTGTGGGGGCTGCGGAAGTGCTGGAGGTGACTCTGCAGGGACTCTCTTTTGCTTCTCTCTCTCTCTGACTAAGTCTGACTATAAAACTAAGAGGCACTTAGGCAATTCCTACCGGTTGCAAATCTGTCTGCCTTGCAGGAGGCAAAAAGAAATTTCATGTAATATGATACTGTTTTATTACTAAGATAATATCTTGAATCTTGAAATGAAATATAATTTAGGAAAGTGCATGGTTATGCACTTTGGTGGAAATAATAAACAAGCAGACTATTTTTTAAATGGGGAGAAAATTGAAAATATCCAAATGCAAAGGGACCTGGGAATCCTCATGCAAGATAGCTTGAAGGAAAACTCACATGTTGAGCTGGTGGTGAAGAAGGCAAATGCAATGCTAGCATTTATTTCAAGAGGAATAGAACATAAGAACAGAGATGTGATATTGAGACTTTATAAGGTACTGTTGAGACCTCACTTGGAGTATTGTGAGCAATTTTGCCTCATTTCCGAAAAGATATGTTGACTTCATACAGGGTTAAAAGGAGGTTCACTAAGATGATTTGGGAATGAAAGGCTTATCATATGAGGAGTGTTTGATACCTCGGCCTATAGTCGTTGGAATTTAGGAGAATGAGGGGGGATCTCATTGAAACATTTAGAATGTTGAAAGCCATGAACAGAGAAGATATTGAAAGGATGTTTCCCATACTTGGAAAGTCAAGGACATGAGGGCGCAACTTCAGGATTGAAGGGTATCTGCTTAGAATAGAAATGCATTGGAATTTCTTCAGCCAGAGGGTGGTAAATCTATGGAATTTGTTGCCACAGGCGGTTGTGAAGGCCAGATCATTGGGTAGAAATTGATAAGTTCTTGATAGGGCATCGAAGGCTGGGCAGTGGGGCTGAGTGGGAAAATGGATCAGCTCATGTTTAAATGGCAGAGCAGTCTCAATGGACTGAGTAGCCTATTGCTGCTCTTAATGGTCTTATGGTTTTATGGAAGGCATTGACCAGTTGGCCAGCACAGGGTTTCAGTATTCAGCCCAGGTATTCTGTCCGGTCTAGATGCTTTCCTTGGATTCACTCTTCCTAAGGCAGCCCACAATCTGAACAGTTATTTAGACATACAAAACTTACCTTTTCAGCCATGAGTTTATGGATTTAGTTGTCAATATATAAAATCACTTGTTATTGTTACTATTTCTGCTTAATTTATTGATCAGTTACTTCATTTGATTCAGAATTAGTGGGCCAAATTATACATTGGTTTTTCAGATGAGTTTCCTTCTAATTTACGAGTGTGAATGCATACTGAATCTGGAGAGTGGATCAATCTCCTTGTAATGAATCTACTTCCATCCATTGTTAAACCTACTGACTTGGGTTGGGATCTTCTGCAGGCAGATGAAGTTCCAAACCAGACAAATAATTATTGGAGGAACCCAACAGTTAAGATCTAGGTCAGGGGTGTCAAACTCAAATTCACAGAGGGCCAAAATTAAAAACTTGGACTAAGTTGTGGGCCAAACTAAATATTTATTGAAAATTTTCAACAACATCTGCATGTTTTCTCTTCTTTCAACATATGTAATGTTAAACTTTTTCTTATTAAAATAAATGTTTCATAATAGTTTTGGTTAAACTCTTTCCAGAAGAAGCATTAACAAATGAGAAATAAAATATTCAATAAATAATATTTCTCTATAGCCTTTAAGCTCCTTTTAAATGTATTTTTTTTCACAAGCCAATAAGTCAAAAAAATAACAACTCTCTTCAAAGAAAATCCAATCTTTCAACTATGAACAGTCCAAAGTAATATTAATCCAAGCTTAGCTTGCATCACTGTGATTTACTCTGATGCACCTGGGTCTAAACCAGATACTTGGCATCTCTTCTTAGATGCAAGTTCATCAAACTCTGGGGTCAGAGTTTGCCTCCCACCTGTCTTGAAAGGTCCTGTTTTCTGTCTTTCGTTTGGCCATTTTTCGTAAGGGGTTTATTACATGTGAGTTGGGCGACAGGTCGCAGATACTAATGAAAGTAAAGAGAGGAGGTGTGGGCGATTAGCAGGCTGACGGGCCGGCACCAACGCATTTGCAAAGCATTCTGGGATTTGTAGTATTAGCTGTGCATGCGCTATACTGGCGCGGCGGCCAGCGGGCCAGCTCTAATACATATTTGATATGACCTTGCAGGCCAAATATAATTATATCACGGGCCAAATTTGGCCCGCAGGCCTCAGTTTGACATGTGTGATCTAGGTAGAAATGGTCAGTCAATCTTTTGAGTCGAACCCCTTTATCAGGACTAAGATTGAAGCAGTGATATTACATGTGTAAAGCAGGAAAAAAGCTGGGGGAGGGGCTCAGAGGTGATATAGGATAACAAAGGATCTCAACTCAAAATGTTGACTGACCATTTCTATCCATGGATGCTGTCTAAACTGGTGAGTTTCTCCAGCAATTCTTTATCTGCTCAAGATTTTGTGCTTCTTGGAAATCCTACAACAAACATTAGGCTGGTTTTTCTGACCTGCAGACCCACTGCTATGGGAGTAACTGCTGCTTCTTTCTTTCATTTGGGGTTGAGAAATGACCAAATCATTAGGGTTCGCTTGCTAATCATTGAGCTGCTGACCTCCTGACCAGTGGCGGATTAACCATTAGCCTGACTAGGCAGAAGCCTGGGGGCCTGGAAGGTAAGGCCAAACACAATAGAAATAAGAGATGCAACCATAGAAATGTAATTTTAATGATGCTAAAGGGACCTAAGCCACAATATTAAAAATATTTTAAAATTGCAACAACTTGTAGCTTTCAATGCTCCTGTCAATTGATTTTCACCTATTCACTGAAATCAAAAAAACAATGGGTCCACTCAGGGCTGTGCTGGCAGATCAATGCGGGATCAATGGCCATCTTTGTTACACATAAGCCCCTACGCAGTTGGAACCGCTCTGCCTGTGCCAGTGTCACCTGCCTTCTATCCATAACTATGTACTCAAATGTCATTATAGCGTTAATTGCAACAATTGTAATCATAACACAGGTAAGTATAAATAACCTATACACCAAGAATTTTTATTTTCTATTCAAATACCATTGCATGGGTGTGGGACGTGGAAGCACTGGAAAACTAATGTTAATAAAATTGTTTGATCTGATTTGGCTTTCATGTATGTATTGTGCTTCTTTGAAATAAATATGAAATCCACTCTTAATACATGGGTCTAGGTCTTGAATATGTCCTCTGCACATGTAAATGAAGGTGCCATGCGAATGTATTCTTTAGAATGGGCAGTGGATTATCAATGTGGAGTTTCCTGTCAGCCCTCCCCTCTATGCTTCCCATTGGGCTTGCCGGCACTGAGCTTGCTTTCTATTGGCTCACTGCCCTGTTAATCGTCAGGGACCCAGTGAAGCGCAACTGGTGTTTAGTTCTGCTAAATGGCAGCCTGGGTGTAAAGTGTGTTTGTGCCACCAAAGAGGGAGGGAGCAAAGGAGGCCAAGGATGGATCGGAAGCAGCGAAGATGAGGGAGGGCTGACGGGTCGGGGGCTCTGCTGGGCCCTCGAAGCAATGGAACTGTGGTGGCTGCAGAGTTGCACCATTCAGCATTGATTGGTTTGGAAGCAGTGGTGCTAGAGAAGCATCTGCAGGAACTGCCTGGGGAAGGGGGTCGGCAGAGACAAGGTTGGCATGGGTGAGGAGAGGGGGGGGGTTCAGTGGTTGGTCTGCGGTGGAGAGGGAATTGGTGTATTGGGAGATCCCTGCAGCATTGAGAGCTTGACTTGTATTAGTGAATTGGTAAAGTTATCTAAAAGAATGGGTGTCATATATTTGGACAGGAGTGTAATTTCAGTGCTTGCCAAAGGCACTATTTCCAATGAATGCCAACCCCCATGATGCCAACCCTGGGGGTCCTTACTAAAGATAAGCCTAGAGGCCCGAATGATAATTAATCTGCCCCTGCTCCTGACCCACAACTAGCAGTGAGTTGGGTTCCTTGCAATGCCACTGTCAGCTTGATCTCCCACTCTGAGCATCACAGCTCAAACATCACATCAGAATGAATTCTTTTAAAAGACTTCCAGTGCTGTCTGTTTAATGAAAAGAGATTTCTGTCTAAGCAGTCTCTCTTTAATTGGGTAAACAGCCATAATGAATGTTGTTCCATCCGACCAATTAAATGATCACACATTTTAACCATAGCATCCATGGGCATTTTTTCACCTGAGCGCACAATATCTTCGTCCTCATCTCTACTCTCCTCATACTTATCAGTATGTAACACCATTTCAACAATTTCCCCATTGCTCAAGGAATGCACAATGGGTACATCATTGTCAATGTTCAGCACTTCTTCGATGTCAGCTGTCTCTAATGTGCTTTCAGTTTCTGCTACAACACTTTTGGTATTGGCAATGAGGGTAGTGATCATTCTCCTCTATCGTTACTGATTCAAAAACCTTCAAAGTCTTAACCTGTAGGCTCATTTTCAACATTAACAAGTGCATAAATTGCATCCTTTAGAGTAAAAGTTTTCAACAAGCCTGTGACTCAGAATTGAAATGGATGGCTCCTGGTGTTCTCTACATTGGAGAGACTGGTCACAGTTTGGGACATTGCTGCATTGAGCACCTCCTCTCTTTTGGCAACCACAGCAACCTCCCAGTAGGAAAGAAGGAGAATCTGGGAACTATAGATCTGGTGTATATCCCAACCAGTCCTGGGGATCTATCTATCTGAATATTTTAAGAAGATCCAGCGCTTGCTCTTACTTGACCTTGACATGCTCCAGCACATTAGCCTGTTTAACAGTTACATCATATTCACCAAAGTCCATTTAATCCAGTGAACATTTTTTTTTTAAAATTTTTTATTTTTCACACCATAAATCACATTAGCCATGATATACACTTTTTCTTTTTCACACATATACAGTGAACATTGAAGCAAATTATTCATTTAGGACCACCCTCCATCCTCTGTCTCCAGGCATATGTTTCCCCCCCCCATCACTTTATCCCTAATCATGAACAACCCTAAGATTGTTTTCCTGTAGTCCAGACAGAATTTCTACTCATTGGTAAGTGTGCACTGTACTCAAGGAAAAGACACATGTACTAAATAGAGAAATGTAAACAAACTGACTGTACAATATAGAAGAAGATAAATATTCAGTAATAAATAATGTGCAAAGTTAGAGTCCTTAAGTGAGTCTCCGATTGAGCCTGTTGCTTAGAAGTCTGATGGTGGAGGGGAAGCAACTGTTCCTGAACCTGTACCTCTTTCTTGATGGCAGCAGTGAGAGCAGAGCATGCATGTCTGGGGGGGGGGGTTGTATGAATCCTTGATGATTGTTGTTGCTCACTGATGGGAGCATTCCATATATATTTTCTTGATGGTGGGGAGAGTTTTGCCTGTGATGTACTGGGCTGTGTCCAATATCTTTTGCAGGATTATCTGCTCAGAGGTATTGGTGCTCCCAAACCAAGCTGCGCTGTGGCAAGTCAGCACACTTTCCACAGCACATCTAAAATTCGACTAAATTTCAGGTGTCATACTGAACCTCTGCAAACTCCTTAGGAAGTCGAGGCACTGACGTTCTTTCTTCACAATGACATTAGCATTATGGGTCCAGGCGAGGTCCTTCGAGATAGTGACTCCCATGAATTTAAATTTGCTCACACTCTTCACCTCTGATCCTCAATGATCACTGGATAATTTTCCCTTCAAGAAGTCCACAATCAGCTCCTTAGTTTTGGTGACCTTGACTGCCAGGACACCATTCAGCCAAGTTTTCAATCTCCCTCCTGTACTCTCTGACTCATCACCACAGCGCACTACTGTGGTATTGTCAGCAAATTTGTAGAGAGTGTTGTTGTTGTTGTACTGAGCCACACAGTCATAGGTGTAAAAAGTGAGTAGAACTGGGGGCTAAGAATGCAGTCATGTGGTGCATCAGTAGGGATGGTTATTGAGGAGGTTAACCAATCCTCACTTTTTGGGGTCTGGAGTTGAGAAAATCTGGGATCCAATTACACAGTGGGGTGTTGAGGCTCTGGTCTTGGAGTTTTCTGATCATGTTTGAGGGGATGATGGTGTTTAATGCTGAACTGTAGCCGATAAAGAGCATCCCGATATATGTTTCTTTGCTGTCCATGTTTTCCAGGATTTTTTGTAGACCTACATCTATGGTAGGCAAATTGGGGCAGATCCATGTCACTGCTCAGACAGGAGCTGAGATACCTTTTTACTCTTTAAGGAACCAAACAGACCCTTAAATGCACCACATCAAATGGCAATAAATTTTTTAAAAACTTAAGAAACACCACTGTAAAATGCTCATGAGTCATATCACCTAAATACAAAAATTAACCTACCAATCCTGTGCGTTTTGGTATCTAAATGACTTTTAAACATTGAAAGGCATTTAATTTTGAACCTTACTCTAGTTGGCCTCATCAGCAACAATGATTAGTCGCACTTCAAAGAAGAGATGGAAAATCTCATGAGATGGTGTCTTGAGTCTTTTTTGTGAACAAGACGAAGGAGGTATTGTGGGCTTCAGGAGGACCAGGAATGACCACCTTGCATTATGCATCACTAACTCTGTAGTGGAGAGTACCAAGTTCCTTGGAGTTCACTTGACTAGTAGCCTATTTTGGACACACATCTCCTCACTTTTCAGAAAAGTGCCACAGAGACTCCACTTCCTGAGAAGACTGAGTTCTACAGGAGCTCTATCAAGAGTGACCTGGCCGGCTGCATCACAGTGTTGTGTGGTGCAGCAGAAAAATGGACTAGAGGTTAATCCACAGAACTATAAGAGTGGCAGAGAGGGTCACTGGAATCACCCTCCACCACCACCCCCACTCCCCCATTGATAAAATCTACTGGGATCGTTGCTTTACATGAATGGCATTTTGGTTAACACATTTGAAATATCACATTGGACTGTGTAAGGGCACTTCGGAGGATGGAATAGCTATGATCACATTTTTTACTTAATTTTCAACCTTTCTTTTCTTTTCTTCTACCCAGCTTGGAGATAGTTAAAAAAAAAATCTAAACTGCTGGAAAAAATTTTACTGATGAAATAGCATCTGTGGAAGCAAAGGAATGATTGATGTTTGAGTGGAGACCATGCATTATGACAAAGAGTGTAGTCAGTGGTTCCCAACCTTTTTCTTTCCACTCACATAACACTTTAAGTATTCCCTATGCCATAGGTGCTCTATGATTAGTAAGGGTTTACTTAAAGTGGTATGTGGTGGAAAGAAAATATTTGAAAACCACTGTTTTATCATACCTAATTGACTCGTCATGTGCACAGTTTCATAACTCCAATGACAATTTTTCTCAAGCAAGATATTTCCATAACAATTGGGATTATAGCAGTGGTTCTCAGCCTTCCCTTCCCACTCACATACCACCTTAAGCAATCCTTTACTAATCACAGTGCATTGATGGAATAGGGATTACTTAAGGTGGTATATAAGTGGAAAGAAAAAGGTTGAGAACCACTGCTGCAGAGAAGTGAGAAGGAGAAGTGTGACAGGTGTGGGCTGGTAGTTGATGGATAGAGCTAGAGAGGAGCAGTGAGACAGGGATGAGCTGGTAGGTGATAAATAGAACCAGAGGGCCAGGTGGGGTTGAGGGATGAAGGGTTAAATAAGCCAGGTGATGGAGTGGAATGATGGACCAAGTGAAAAGAAACCAAGGTAGATACTATGTTGCTGGAACCAGATGGGATAGAGTGATGAGTCCAGAAAAAATGGTGGGTAGGAGTGGTGTAAAATTGAATGTTCATCCCATTGGGCTGGAGACTACCAAAACAGAACATGAGATGGTGTTCATTTAGTTTGCATTTGGCTTCATTGTGGTAGTGGATAAGGCCAAGGACAGACTGGCTGGTATGGGACTGGGAAGAAGAGTTGAAATTACACACAACAGGAAGCTCAAGATGTTGATAACAACTCGATGTACAATTTCCCTTCTTCTGGTGTTACTGTGCAATTTCTTGATATAACACAGACTCCTCAGTTGTCATTTCATTGCAGCTGTACAACGACCTGATTGACATCAGCACTGTTCTTGATAACTGACCTTTTGTGAATATTTCTCTTTAGAGAGTTCAGTGCAGGTTACTCACTGCATATTTCCTATTAACCCAGTTGTGAACTTTCCAATCAGGCCAAAGCTAACAATGGAAACATTCCCTTTATTGGAATATTTTGGAAATGCATGGCCTTAGATTTTGTTAACATTTGTTTAGTTTTGGTTTTCTGAAGAAGCAATGTGTTTGCGTTAAGGGAGAAGCATTAAAAGAGAAGGAGGTCTTGCAATTGAACCTGGTACTTAAACCTCTCAAAGGTATGTCGTACTGCTTCAATAGCATTCTCATTCATATTGGTCAGAGGGGTATTTGAGTTATCAACTCAGAGGTCAAAAGAACAAAGTATCTTGAGCTCTTTTCTCAGAAGAATTATGTTCCAGTGAGCAAGCCATTCAACACGTTGATAAGATAAAAGATTAAAAGTAATCTTTGCAGTCCAGGAAGCCTTGTTCATCTGGTGCTAAAACTGTGGATGTTAGAATATGGGCTGTTATTAGATTTATTTTGAGTCCAATAGTCTCTCTGTGAGAGGAAGACTTAATGGAATCCCTTTTAAGTTCTCTTTCAAGACATCTCAAGGCAATTTACAGCCAATGCTGCATTTTCAATGTGGTGTCATTTGTGATGTTTGAAATGCAACAGTCGAATTGTGTGGAGCGCCTCTTCAGAAGGCAATATAATAATGACCAGGTCATCTGTCAAATATTCCAATTTGATTCTTATGAGTTTTGATGAGAGTTTTGCAATTTCATAGAGTTGTACATCATGGAAACAGGCCCTTCTTCCAATCTTGTCGATGTCAAACAGGATATCTATCTAGACTCATCCTATTTTCCTGATTTGGCCCGTGTACATTTGAACCTTTCCTCTCCCTATACCTCTACAAATGTCTTTTAAACATTGGAATTCTATTCACCTTTCATATCCAAGTAGCTCAGCACCCTCTGTGAAAATCCTGTCCCTCAGATCCCCTTTAAATCTTTTTCTCTCTCACCTTAAAAATATACCCCCTAGTTTTTAGACTCCTCTACCATTGGGTAAAAAGATTGTGACTATCTATCCTAACTGCGCCTCTCCTCATTTTATTTATTTTTATAAGCCTCTAACATTCACGAAGAGACACTGGTAGAATCAACTTCAACCATGTCTAAAAATATTTTTTTCTTATTGTGAACTTAACTACTGGAAATATTCATTACATCTCATAAATTTGCAATTTTTGAACGACCTAGCAAAATAGCAGGTGTGAACTTGAATCATGTTTGACCATGGTGTCGGATCACATAACCCTTGTGGCTGATCTAATCTTATTGAGCTTAGGTCCTGAAGGTGATCATCTTTAGGTTCAAGAACTGTTTTTTTCTAACAGCTCTTGAACCTGGTCTAGGTACACTTAATCATAGACTGTCTGCACTATTGAAAGTCACTTTTTTTTACACTAGGATTATTGTGAATATTTATTACCTATCATATATTTATCGTCTCTTTTAATACAATTTAATTAGATTTCTCTTATAGTTTTTTCTTCATAAGCACTTGTTCACTGCAGCAAATAAGAATTTAATGCATATCTACAATGTGTATAAACTCAGTGTCATTATTATTATTCCTTGTAACTCTGGCATATTGCCAAGCTGAGCATTAACTATGCCTCAAGTGGAGAGCCTGATGTCCTTTAGGCATGTCCTTGATATCTGGCGGGGATGGTGTTTTATTCTGAGGCTGCACCCTTTGGTTTTACTCTTCCACTATTGGAAACTCCTTCTCTATATCCACTCCATCCAGCCCTTTCAATATTTGGTAGGTTTTGATGAAATCTCCCTCATCCTTCTAAACTCCAGTGGGTACAAGTGTAGAGTAATCAAACACCTCATCTGTTAACCCTCTCTTCCCAGAATCATTCTCGTAACCCTAGTCTGGACATTTTCCAGTGCAAGCACATTCTTTTTGAGATACGGAGTTCAATATTGTAAACGCAACACTTTAACCCAACCTGACTAAGTTCTGCTCCCGAATAGCTGTATTCCAGCACGTTCCATACTTCTGAGCTGCAGTAGACAGGCACTGAAGCAGAAGATGCCACAAACCAGTAACCATATAACCATTTACAGCACGGAAACAGGCCATGTCGAACCTTCAAGTCCGTACCGGTTCACTTGAACAACTCCACTAGCTCCTCCGCAAACTCCTGAGGAAGTGTTGGCTGCCTTTCCCAGGCAGTGAAGAGATGTGGATGGAGTCTGTGGAGGGGACACACACCAAGTGACTGAATGAACAGCAGCTCTTGTTGAACTGTTTCTTTAACTAATCCAATATTCTTATAATTCTCTTGAACCATCCCCCTCCCAATGGTCCTGTCACTCCACCTGTCCCTTCAGTTATTCTGTCCAATACACTATCACTTCAGCCCCTCCCTACTATCCTACTCCTTGATATAGTTGAAATCTTCCTTTCCATTTTTGTCTCAAGAAAGGGTCCCAACCGGAAACATTGACTGAGCACTTCTACCCATGGATGCTACCTGACCTGCTAAATTATTTTTTTTCCTCCAGTTTGTAGCTTTTTGTTGTCACGTTGCTGGCTTGTATTGTTCTTAAAAAATGTAGACATACAGCACGGTAACAGGCCATTTCGGCCCATGAGTCCTTGCCGCCCAATTTACACCCAATTAACCAACACACTCGGTATGTTTTGAATGGTGGGAGGAAACTGGAGCCCTTGGGGAGAACCCACAGAGACATGGGGAGAACATACAAACTCCTCATAGACAGCACGGCATTTGAACCCTGGTCCCAGTCACTGGTGCTATAACTGCTTTGCCAACCGTGCCACAATTTGTAGATTAGCGTTGCTCTGAGATAGGCTGGAGCTGGATTGTATCTCATGTTGCTACTGCAGAAACCCTACTTTTGGAACTTGTCTTATTTGTATGGAAAACTATTTTGTTCTGTAGTTCTTGAATCTGGAAATGTCTTGAAGTAACTGGGCAACACGATTTCCTATCCAAACCTTTCATGGACAACCTGTTTGAAAGGTTATTTTATGCAGGTTCTTGTTCTTGACCATAGACTGATGGGAGGATACCAAACTGCATTCATTGCAGGGACCATACTGCTTCAGCATGTAGTCCTAGATCCTGGAGAGTGCCAGCCTGCAACATGTAGTATGTATGCGTTTTATGTCTGTACATGTGTTTTTAACTCTTCTTTACCATGGACTGGAGAATGCTGTTTCGTTGGGTTGGACTGGTACAATTGAGTGACAAATAAACTTGAATTTGATACAGTTGTGGATGACTCTTGTTCTGGAACACTAGCAAGTTTCATGTTATTCTTTTTCTCCTCTGTTTTGTTCCTTGCTTTATTGAATGTTTTGCTGAATCCATTAGGAATGAGGCAGGCAGGAGAGGGAGGCAATGGAGGGGTTCATGCCAAAGCCAAGTCTATAAATGCATTGGAAACACTCACCTTTGTATGTTAGTAAGGATTTTTCAGCCTCATTAAGTTGTTGTCTCTCCTGGTCATGCGCTAAATTCAGTGATGGTTTGGAACAAGTTACAATCAGGACCTGCAGAGTGTTGTGGGCACCTGTCTGCAAGGTGAGCAGTGAATATTGCTCTTTTACTCCTGATAGCAAAATCCAGGCCATGCTGTTTTATTTCAATGGATGTAAAAAGGTCCTGGCATTTTGCGTGAAACCAATTTCAGGATGATATTAAATTTTACGGAATTACTATTTGATATTAAAAAAGCATCAGGACAAAACACTCCTTCTGACATCATTGACCCACTTGCAAGTAATTATGTTCTCTCTATTTTATTGAAGCATAAACTCATTGAGTTCTACAGCATGGAAACAGATCTTTCAGCCCAACATCTATCCCAACTAGTCTTGTCCTTTTTGCCCATGAGAGTTAAACAAATGCAGGGATCTAATGCAATACACAAAAGTGCTTGCCGAAATATTGATTGGTTTTTACTTCCTGTTGATGCTACGTGACCAGCCGAATTCCCCCAGCAGTTTGTGTATTGCACTATTTACCTTTGATTGGCCCATATCACTTTAAATATTCCCTATTCAAGCACCCGTCTCAATGTCTTTTAAACATCACAATTGTCCCTGTTTTTATCACTTCCTCTGGCAGCTCCTTCAACATATCCACCAAGCTCTGAGTGAAGAAAAGGCCCCTCGGTTTCCTTTTAAATCTTTCCAGTCTCATCTTAAATCTAAGCCCTCTACTTTTAGATACCCTTACTCTAGGCAAAAAAAAGGCTGTGACTATTTATCTTATCTATGCCCCTCATAATTATACAATCCTCTATATGGTTTCGCCCTCTGCCTCCTACACTCCAGGATATCCAGTACTCTCCAATCTCTCCTTGCCATCTTTATCCTCTCAAGCTCCCTCACTTTCCATAACATTCTTATGAATTTTTTATGTAGCCTTTCCAACTTAATGATACCCATCCTATATCTGGGTGACCAAAACTGGGCCAATTCTCCAAATATGATCTTGCCAACATCTTGTACAGTTGTAACATGATGTCCCTGCTCCTGTACTCAGTGCCCTGAGAGATGAAGGCAAGCAGGCCAATTTCTTCTGTGTCCTAATCAATTAAAGCAAACATTCTCTTTTAATTGTAGGCTCCATAATAGACTGAAATTAGACTGATTCCTCACCTTAATTGTGAACAAATTCCAAATCTTACCTATGACTTTGCTTTTCAGATAACATTACAAATATTTCTCTATAAATGCTCAAAAATTTGCTTTGAATTTTCAAAGAGATTTATACAGCATGCAAAGATTTGTTTTCAAGATTTCTCGTGTTCTTGAAGTACCAGGAGTTAACTGCACAGGTGTGGTATGAAGGAAAAAGTCAAGAGAAGGCACTTTTTCTTGTTAATATCTTTGAGTGCTGTTTTTTTTAAACTTTGCTCCTTAAGTAAAGGACATGAGTTATGGAAACACAATTCTGTCCTCTTAACTCTATGCAGTCTTGGAACTAATAGGGTCACAAAGGCTGATGAGAATCAAATCATGGCTATTGGTTAAAAATAGACAAGATTATTACATTACCTTAATACTTATACTGTGATTTTGTTCAGTCTGCATCATAGAAGCAGGAATATTTTGAGGAATTAATTGGTGGATCTTGGCACACACCCGTGGCATCTGTATTGTGTTTATTTTAAATTAATAATGCAACTACATGTGATTGATAATAGGATATTGATATTGTGCCAAGTGGCCCTTATTTTACCCAATGACTTTTACCATTCGCCACAAAAGGGAAGAAATATAAACATTACATTGCAGTCTGAAGCATTTCCATTATGATTAATACCCACATTATGTTGTGAGCCTGTTTCTCTTTTTGCATCTTTTTAACTCCACTTAATGCTACTTCAAGTGCCACAGTCAGAAGAATTACTGTTTCTTCTAATAATTTTACCAGGCCGACATTAAAAGTTATTCCTTTAACGATGTGTTGATGTGATGCAGCTCAGTATAAATCAATGAACTATTAGATACACAATGGCTTCATATTTGTGACAGTTCAGAGCAAAGCATATGGATGATAAAAAAAATAATCAAACGGAGGTGATTGTGGGGGAGGCTGATAATGTGGCACGTATGGCGTTGTAGTGACGGTAAGGATTACGTTGTTGTGGACAGAGAACCTAATGAAATGAGAGGAGCAACTCTACTATTTTGCAAAATTTTTAGACCATTCATTGTATGTGGAGTAATTATGATGGATGTCAATGGTTGCCTAAGGAGAAATGAACTGTCAAGATTTCTATCAACACAGTTAAAACCCTTTCCCTTGAACATCAAACACTACTCTATCCTTTGGCAGCAATAAAGCTTTTGACAGATTTTGGAAACAAGAGTGTTTTAATGCCATCAACTCCACAGCTATATAAGCAGATGGATGAAGTTGTTCTATCAGCTAGAATTATGTTATTTATGCTGCACATATAATAAAGTGCATTAGGCTCCCAGTCTGCCCATTCAGTCATTCAACGGGTCTTTTGCTTTCCTGCCTTGTACAAAGCTGGGGGAAGATTCATGATTTGAAAAGGCAGGAATGTGACTGGGAACAATTCTCGTCATAAATGCAACAAATTGCTCACATGACAATACGCTGCTCTAAATGCCAGCCAATCCCTTGGATGCACATCTGCACGTTAGAGTCTATGAGAAATTGAGACACATTTTGTTTGATACTTTGATAAGTCAATTCTTTTGTGGGCATGAGGGTCAGATGCAGGAGTAGGATTGGAGTATGATCAGTTGCAAATTTGCCATTGCAACCACTTTGGAAATTTTTGCCACAAGCTCAGACAACAATAATCCTGACCTGCCTCATATTACCACCAGCTCTTCTGCATTCAGTCTGTGATTTAACTATATGTTGTTCAATTCCTTCAAAATACCGTCAGCAAATGGAAACAGGAGATCTGGCTGTAACTTATGCATTGGGTGAATAGAAGGAAAGCAATGACTCTATTGCAGTTACTTCGTGAAAGGAGTTGAGAAGTGCGCTGAGGGATAAGTGCAGGTTTAGAGAGTAGTTATTACTTGTCACCTTTATCCTCGCATAATCTGCTGCAATCTCCTCTGTGTAATTGATGCAATTGCTGCGCAATCACATTTACAGCGACTCTCTTCAACTCTTTTGCCATGAGTTTATTTATCAAATATCTCCAGAGGAGGGTGTTATTACAATAATATCCACACATTTTTTTTGGAAATATTTTAATTTTCATAGACTGGTAAAATTCAAACCATAAAATCTCTTTTTAACATTCATGTAGCATTCAGAACTGTATTTATCCCCCCTACCTCCCCATACTCCCCCAGTACAACAGAAAGTACGATCAATTAATTACATTGATACAATTAAATTAACTTAAAAAAGAAAATAAAAAAAAACTCAACATGAAACTGAAAGAAGCACGTGGTTCAGAGAGCTTATATAAGTCACGTGGTCCCCTCACCTCTGCTTTAATCAGGCCACGTTACTGACCTATGGACAAAATCATTATCTATTGTTCCTTTCCAAATGAATACAGGCTCATGGTGATGTTGCTGCTTGCACCAGTTTTAATGAGATAATTTCTTATGAATTATGAAAGAACTAATTTTTTCAGACTTCATGGTAATAACTACTCAGAAAGTCTTCAAAATGATGATCACAGGGAAGTGGTGCAGAGTGTTTCAATGAATGATCTGCATGTTGATAAGGTAGAACTCTTTTGGTTGGCATGGACATTGCTGGAAAGCATAAGATGCAGACGCAGATGTCAGGGAAGCCATGGGCACCTCAAGAATATTCCAAAGTTGGGATCCTGAGCCTGTTTATGAACCTCGTTACCAAGGTAAAATGCAACATATTTCAATCCTGATAACTGCACACTTGGTACTACTAGGGTGCAAAACCAAGATATTTAGTTTCAATATTCAGCACCCTTTGTCTTCATCAAGATTCAGAACTTCTCCCCTGGGTGAACAATTTGCTGGAGGAACTCAGCGGGTTGAGCAGCATCATTTTTGGGCTGGAACCCTTCATCAAGATTCCTATCTTAATGAAAGCTTCAGACCTGAAATATCAGCCATTCCTTTTTTGCCCAGATGCTACTCCACTTACTGAGTTCCTCCAGCAAATTGTTTGTTCAAATTCAAGTAAATATTCAAGCTCGTTTATTATCATCTGACTGTACCTCTATGCCCAAGCACATACATACATGCTACATAGCACATAGTAATCACATATATACATAAAGATACAATTTAAATACATATAAATAGATATCTCAGCTACAGATTCTGGCATTTCCAGTCTCCTCTTCTATTTTGGTTGTGTTGGCCATTTTTCTTTGAAGAATGACTTTGAGGAGCTGCAAGACATCACATGCCAATCTCATGTACTCCTGTCACTCTGAGGGTTCTATTTAGCCTGTCATGTTGATCAGCACACGGGGAAAAAAAAGAGCAGCAAACCTCTATCCTGCTTAATGCTGGGCCAATTGAATCTGCCAAGACTGTCAGTCCAGGTGAGAGTACGAAAGGAAACATCACATAGGAATAATGAGATTGGCAGAATAGCTTGGGGGGCTGAATAGTTGGCTACTAGTCTTAAAGAGAGTAATGCAGGCTTTTCAGCTCAGGATTCATATTGACCATGAAGCACCTTCATTGTCACATCCCATTTTATTTTCTCCACATTTTTGCTCACCTTCCATCAGATTTCACCACTCATCAACACACAATGTGCAATTATTTTACAGAGGTTAATTCACCTCCCAACCTGCATGTTTTTGGGAAGAGGGAACTGGCATATCGGTGGGGTGGGGGGGGGGGGGGGTGGGGTGGAATCTGTATCATCACAGGGAAACTGCAAACAGCACACAGACAGCAGTAGAGGTCAGGATTGAGCCCAGATCCCTGGAGATGAGATGAACCAGCTCTACTTGCTGCACCACTATGCCACCCACCCTAAGACCTGCTTCCACTGCGGGCAGGTTGTGGTGGAGGTTATATTATTTGATTGATTGCAGCTGAGAATCAGACCAGTGGCTCTGCTACTGATGACCACCCTGGCTATACGTGCCCCAGATTGAACCAGGCATCATTAACAATGTCACTCAATTTGCTTTTGTGCCACAGCCTCAAGCAGGTACTGGATATGCTCAGAGCAACAGATGAATTCCTTTTCCTCTGGTTACAATGAAGCAAGGCTGAGCTCTTTCTGGCTCTCCACAGGTATACAATGTCTTTGATTGCACTCATCCTGCTAATGATGTCAGATGCCATAGATTGTGAGACCTCAAGTGGTTAGTGTTGAGAGGGCCCCAGTGTCCTTGTACACAAATCTCTGAAAGTTAGTGTGCAGGTGTAGCAAGCAAATAGCAAGGCAAGTGGTAAATTTGTCTTTATTACAAGAAGATTTACTACAAGTCTAAAGACATCTTATTGGAATTATATACATAGAATCTGGTGTAAACTCACCTGAAATATTGTGTTCACATCTAATGAAGATATTCTGTCAATAAAAAAGGTCTTTAAAATATTTAATACTCATTCTTTGCTAGCCGTTGAAAGCAGAGTCTTACAAAGAAGGTTGAAAAAGGTGATTTGATGTAATAGGGCTAGCAAGCGAAAAACTCTGAAATCCAAAAATCCTTCTAAATTGTCCCCACATTCTCCAACTGTGTTTAATAACTGGATTGTCAGTTAAATTGTAGAAAGAAGAGGACAGAGAAGACCCAAGAGTGTCAGAATGGAAATATTCTTAGTAAGATTTAATTCCATTTCTACCCATGTAGGGCGGTCAACTCAGTTATCAAGTTGTAACAAAAGGATCAGGTTACATATATTAACCGTCCAGTAATAGAATCTGAAATTAGGAAGTGCCTATTTTCCTGGGATTCCTGAGGTGAACATCCTTGATACATGTTTTGAACTACAATCTCTCTATAAAGGGTTAATATCTCTTATTTATGACAAATTGGCTGGTCTAAGACAAGCCCCATGAATTAAAATCAAGAATGACTGGGAGCAGGATTTGAACCTTTTGGTGTCCAATGAGGTTTGGGACTCGATTTTCAAATTGATTAATACGACATCCCTTTGTGCTCAGTATTGTCTGTTGCAATTCAAAGTGGTACACATAGCCCATGTGTCTAAAGTTAAATTGTCTCCTTTTTATTCTGATATAAATCCCCGATGTGATAAATGCAAAACAGGTGCTGCTTCTTGCGTTCATATGTTCTGGACGTGCCCCAACTTTGAAAAAGTTTGGAAAGAAGTTTTTAAACATTATCGGCGATTCTCAATTTAAAATTGGAAACTAATCCTTTAATTGCTCTTTTTAGAAAATTCTGAGAAGATGATGTGTTACAAACTCCAATTCAATGCCACATTTTATCTTTGACTTCGTTTCTGGGCAGAGGTGCAATTTTGATTAAGTGGCAAGATAATACCCCACCTATTCATGCACAATGGCTAAGGGACACTACGTCTTGTTTAAATTTGGAAAAAAATTAGATGGGCAATCAATGATTCTAATATTAAATTCCAAATGATATGTGGCCTGTTCATAGACTACTACCATAACTTTATGATATAGTTTTAATGTGGAATTTTGGCATTGCGTTGTCCCACTCTAGGATTGTGCCACTTTGTTTTATGAATGCTAATTTTCAACTTTATTTAGGGGATTGTGCTTTGGAACTCTTACTTACTGCATTTATTTCTTCTGACTGGGGCATCTAGAACCAGGGGTCCCACTCTCTCATAAGAGGTCAACCATTCAGAAATTTCTTCATTCAACTGGAGGTGAATCTTAGGCATTGTCTGCCAAGAGAGCTATGGAGAATCATTTGTTCTCTTTATGCAAGAGAGGGATTGATAGATTTCTGGGTATTGAGAGAATATTTCTGTCCCTCAGGACACTTTCTTCTCACCACAGCCTCATTTTTACCAACTTATCTAACTCAAGGTTCCTTTATTGCCATATACATATATGCCAAAATCAGCCAAATGTTATTGGCTGTAGAGACCCACAAAGCGGCATCCCTAGCCCAGTACCCTCACCAATAAACAAAAGAGAAGCAGAACAGGGCCGCTTCAGAGACACCAAGTGTCTGTGGATTCACTTCCTGCACCCCTGCAGTCTCTGCAGCTGTACAGCCTCCTGTCCATTCAAGTGGTGACCCCCAGCTCCAATATGATCAGAGAGCTGGCCCCTTTGGGAGCCCTGCTTGCCATCAGCATCCTCTGAAACACAACCTTGATACCTTATTCTCCTGTGATGTCTTTAGCTGTCTGCAGCCTGGTGTGAGCCCTTCAGTAGCTGAGCCCTTCACTGATCCACTAAGGTAGTCTCCAACCCTGTAGTCCTCTCCCAGGCTTCTCCTTCTCATGAATTTCTGGAGATACTGCCTCCTTGCTAATCCATTGGTCTCGATTCTTCACAGAATCGCCTTCCTCTCATACTATCAACCCTCACCATCCTACCCTAACTGTTGACCATCCAAGATCCCAGATGGCACAAACTTCACAATGCTTTTCCCAGAAGGGACTGATATTCCAGTGGTGAGCTGGTCCCAATGCATGTTTGTCTTCAATCCTTCAATGGTGAACGTATTGGGTCTGTGTTTTCCTTCTCTGAAGACAACGCGCCTAAACATTCTGCAATTCCCCAGCCACATTTCCAACATACTTTCCTAAAGAGCAGCTAGAAAGTGGAATGATCTATGACGTGGTTTGTGGTAAATAGCATGGGTTCATTTAAGGGGGAGCAAGGTAAGGTTACAAAGGAGAAGGAATAGAAGGAAATCATGAATGTGTTAGTAGGGACGTGTTGGTTTGTTTCTGTTTAGCAAATTCTATGAGTTTCAAAGCAACTCTTAGCACTCATAGAGTTTGGTTTGGACTTCTCTGTGCTTCTGTGAAACATTGACCTTTAATGTGCTTTACTCCTGCATAATCCCCCAGTAATTGCTCATTCATGACCCATAACAAAGTCTTAATGAGTTCATTTGGCCTTTCTAATTTATTTTCCTGATAAAACTCAAAGCACACATGGGATTGGTGTCTTTCAACTCCAAATTGACCCTTCTACATTAACAGGGGGGCAGTTGCAGTGAAGGATATGGTGCGGAGACGGTAGAAGAACAAGAAAGGGAAAAAAATAAACTCAAACTTGGCGACAATAACAAAAGGCAGAAATTTCTCTCAGACACTGGCAGCAATATCGGAAGATAGACCAGGATAAAGCAATCTCAGCAATGGCAGCAGAAGACAGGACACTAAACAACACAGCTCATGAATGAAAGAAACAGAACACTATTTATTCCAGTTGCATGAGGGGATAGACTGATGAATAATTTTTTTGTTATCCAGCCATCCCTCATTTCCATAATTTATTCAGGCATGAGGACTGGGACTCATTTCCGAAACTCCATTCAGTCTCCAGAAGTGCTTCAGTTAATGCTCCAAAAACAGTGTTATTTTAATAATTTAACATTGTTACAAACAAGTGACCTGAGAGTGAATTGTCCCCCAGTTCTCTGATGTTCTGATGTGCTGTTTCACACTATCATACACAGCAGAACATAATTTCCAGGCAGTGCTTCAAAGAATCTGAGTGAGGATAAAGGCGGATGTTGGAATGGGTGTGGTGGCTGATGCTTGCTTAAAGGGATCACAATTGCATAAGTTCCTGACTGCTTTTCAAAAGGCCTTTAGTGATTTTTAAACATCTCACAATTCTTTACAGTAAATTCAGTGCTTTTGTCGTTGTAGAAAATGCAGCTGGTGTACTGAGATATTAACCCAGTGATAGAAAGAATGGCAGTGCATATACATTTTGGCTTTCCCTCATGTTTCCCCGGAGAAACTGAGGTGATGTAGTGCACTGTCGCGGAGATCCACAACGTGGATATTAACTCAAGGAGAAAAATAGCCAATAGTTTTCCAATCCTCAGAGAAACTCGGATCTCTGACTATAAACAGTAGCATCTGCTCGTCGGAGACGTCTGTGGATTGGATCAGTGGGCTGCATTTAGAAAGGCAGGGTTCAAACTACAAATCATTGTTCATTTGTTTGTTTAAAAATGCTGATTTGTCTGTTGCTATATTTATACGGTTGCCACTGTTCCCAACCCAAAGGCTGTGCTTTCCATTCAAGTCAGACAATGTTTTTCTACAATTAAGCTGGAACTCTTGTTTACTTCAGGAGCTTACAAATTCAGAAGCTCATGGGGACATTATCAGGTCTAATAGCCTTGAACAAGTGGATTGCAACATCATTTATCATACAGCAGAGCATTTCTGTCCCTGGAATGTAAATGATTAAACATTCAGCTACTTCTTATTCCACAGGAATTAGGACAAGAGTGAGAAAAGGTGTTTTTGCCCTTTGCAAGTTTAAATTCTTTATGGCATTTTAGTACAATCTTCTCCAGATTCAGAAAACAAGAGGCAGTACTGTGTATAATTTTTACGTATTAAAATGTTTGATAATTTGTTATACAGTTTGCATGCAATTCTGCAAAAGAAAGCTCTTGAGAGATATTAAGAATGGTGTAATTTTATTAGCTGAAATACTTCAGGTAAGTGGAACATATTTATCTTGCTGCAGGTTTGTGTGTTTGATTTGGGTTGCATTATAATTCTTGGCCAGCCTTGAGATTGAACTGAAGTGCCCTCTAGTGTTAAGTGGTACTATTCATTCTAGGATTTGAGTATTTTTTGTTGACTTAAATTAAAGTTCTGCATCAGGAATATTTCTAGTGCTTCAATAAGCCCACAAAATATCTGAGAATGAAGACTGAAAATTCACATCCCATTATCAATACAACATATGTCCTTGATGCATTAAAAATATTCTTAAATTGTTGGCACATTTACTGTCGAGATAACAATGCAATGAGAAAATAAAACATTTTTCAGCACTTACCGTGTGACAATCCCGGTGAAACAGTTTAAGTTTCAGTAATTGAGATTTCAGGAAGTATGCATATAGAATTAGAATTTTGGTCAGCTGTATTATTGATTTTAATTCACTAAAACACACACAAAATACTATTCATCATTTTAATGTAGAAGTCACTCCCCCTGTCGGAAATGGCATTACAACTGATTTTCTGTTAAATGTGGGAAATCTCGCTGAGAGAGCATAGGATTTCTGCATTAATTGGCTTGGCAATGACTTTACTTCTGGCATTCCCTACATTGTGTTTAAAAAAAATCCTGACTTCTGTTGTAGCTTCCCATAACAGTGTAGAGTATTACTGAGAATATTAATTCAGGGCTACCAATAATGTGAATTATTATAAATACATCTTTTCTTTCTTATAGAAAACATTAATAGAGGCTTAAAGCTGTTTTCCTCTGAATTATTGACATTTCTATTCTCATCTTGAAATTAGTGTGCTGTTTCCTATCATTTGTCAAAGGGAGTCAAGGTCAATCTGTCTTTTTTGCATCTTTGGTGTATCGAACCTGAACTGTAAAAAAAAAAACATGAATTTATGGATCTTAAGACCAATGGGATCATCTGTATATTTTATGAATCACAATGAGAAAGGACATTTGAAGTCAATTGGCAGGAGACTGATTAGAATACCCAGGTAAGGGACATGGACTAAAATGTATGAGAACATGGGCAGGTAGAGTCATCATAGCTTTGTGAGGTACAGGTCACGAGTCTCAATGAGATTTTCAAGGAGGTGACAGAGAAATTGATGCAGGTAGGATGGTGGATGTGGTGTATCTGGATTTAAGTAAGGCATTTGACAAGGTCCCACATGGTGGCCTCATTCAAAATATTATGAGGCAAGCAATCGTACGAAGCTTGGCTGCTTGGATTCAGAATTGGCTTGACTGCAGAGAACAGAGGGTCATCGTAGATGGAATGTATTCTACCTGAAAGTCAATGACTAGTGACATCCTGTAGGAATCTGTCCTGGGACCCATGCTTTTTGTGACTTTTATAAATGATTTGGATGAAGAAGTGGAGGGTGGGTCAATAAGATTGCAGCTGATACAAAGGTTGGAGGTGTTGTGGATAGTGTAGAAGGTTGTCGTAGGTTACAACAGGATATAGACAGGAGGCAGCATTGGGCAGTGAAGTAACAGATGGATCCAGATAAGTGTGAAATAATAAACTTTGGAAGGTCGAATTTGAAGGTGGAGTCTGTGGTTAATGGCAGGATTTTAACAGTTGGAGTAATTAAGAGATCTTGGGGTCCAGGTCCATAAATCCCTCAAGGTTGCCACACAGGCTGATAAGTTGGTTAAGAAGGTGCATGATATGTTGGCCTTCTTTAGTCGGCAGATTGAGTTCAACAGTTGTGAGGTAACGTGGCAGATCTATAAAAAATCTGATTAGACCACACTTGGAGCATTGTGTTCAGTTCTGTTTGCCTCATCACAGGAAGGGATGTAGAAAGTTTATTGAGGATCCAGAGGAGGTTTACCTGGAAGTCCCTGAATTACAGAACATATTGTATGAAGCAAGGTTGACTAAGATAGGGACTTTAATTTTGGAGAGACAAAGGATGAGAAGTGACTTTATTGAGGTATACAAGATTATGAGAAGCATTTATAGGGTAGACAGCCACCACCATTTTACTGGGGCGACAATAACAAATACCAGAGGATATCTGCTTAAGGTGAGTAGAAGAAAGCTTCAGGGACACATCAGATGCAAAGTTTTTACTTAGAGAGTTGTAGGTGCCCGGAATGCATTTCTGGGGCTGGTACAATAGGATCATTTAAAAGACTCTTAGGTAGGCACATGAATGTAAGGAAAGAATAGCAGGTTACTGGTATGAGGTATGGAAGGGTTATTGCTGTTGAGTAGGTTTACATAGATAGTCAAAACATCATGGGCTGAAATGTTTTGTTTCAAAGCATGTAAATTGTGAGTGATAGAAAAGAAATAAATAGAGTCGAGGGTGACAAGAAAGACAGGAAATAATATGGTGAACGAAGGTATCATGCCAGTGGCTATCTTTTCTTCCAGCAACAAAGTGAAGGTCAATAAAGTATCTTAGCTAAAGCCTTTGCTTTATCCTTCTTTATTCTTCAAAAACCATAGGTTAGATTTTTCTGGGCCTGTTGACTTATTCATTTGCAAAAGTTACAACAGTTCTTAGTGAATTTGTTTATCTCTTTGGCAAATACCCTCCATTTTCACATTAAATTATTTCTTTATCAATTTGCACCCATTCAACTTACACCCATGGTACATTTCGAATGGTGGGAGGAAACGGGAGTGCCCTGAAGAAATCCACGGAAACACAGGAGGAACGTACAATCTCCTTACAGATAGCGTGGGATTTGACCACCGGTCCCAATCACTGACGCTGTAAAGGTATTGCACTAGCCGCTATGCCAACTGAAGAGTGACACAAAATAGGTGTTTGAACTAATGACCATATTTCATATTTCATAGAGGTACTGTACATCATCATGGCCTTCTGGCTCATGAGCAACCCAAATGCATCCATGTGTGTATGTTTTTTCTTTCACATTGATGACACCAATTTGACCTCAAAAAGGCCCCACCATTTTTGTTTAGTTATTCTCTTGACCACTAATTTTTTATAAAGCATTTTCCTTGATTTTATTCACAAGTATCTCTTTATCTGCTATCATTGTTTTTAGTTTCCTAACAATTTCTGCATCAGTCTCTGATAAAAGTTCCCCTATTTTTGGCCTCCTCCTACCTTGACAATAATGTCTGTGCACTATTTGTCTTTAACACCATTCTCTGCACTTTAATTTTGTTTTGCTTTGTTTTGTTTCAACTACCTGTTGAACAAAGATAGATTGACTTGCCTGGATAGCGTGTAAAACAAGGTTTATTTTTCACTCTACCATCAGCATATGTTCCTTTACATCATTGGGAATTTAGATTTGGCTATCTCCTCATTTTGTCGGTGGAACGTACAGTACATTTCTGATTATCCAAAATGCTCGGGACGTATATTGGTTAACTCCATTTTCTGAATATCTGATCTGCAGCCCAGTTAAAGCAGCAGAATACGCATTAGTCGTCGTTGATCCCAACACCTCCCCACCGCTGTTGCCAAACCTGCCCAGGCGCTCGAGGACCCTGCTTGGACCCCTAACACTTCCCCACCACTCTCTCCAATCCTGCCCAGGCACCCAAAGTCCCTGCTCATATCTACATCAACACCCCACCACCGTCGCAGAACTTGCTGAGGCGCCAGAGGTCCTCGTTCAAATCCCAGACACCTCCCCACTGCCATCACCGATCCTGCCCAGGAGTCCAAGGTGCCCGCTCAGACCCCCGATTCCTCCCCACTGCCATCGCAGAACCTTCCCAGAAGTGTGATGTCCCTGCTCAGATCACCGACTCCTCCTCACCAATGTCACAGAACCTGCCTGGAAAACGACATCCCTGGGCCCGACTGCCGATCCAACAGAGCTCCTGATGCCATGGCTGCTGACCTGAACCCTGGCCCCGGCTACCCACTCACTGGAGCTCCTGACAAAATGGCTACCGACCCGAACATTAGCTCTGGCCGCTGACTCACCGGAGCCCCGATCACGATCGCCATCATGAACAATGGCCACGGCCACTGACCCGACTGAGGTCCCGACACTACGTCTGTCACCCTGAACACTAGCCTTGGCCACTGACTCACTGGAGCTCCCAATGACATGGCTGTCAACTCCAGTCCTGGCCCCAGCCACTGACCCAACTGAACTCCCAACGACCCACCCGCAGTCTCTAACCCGGACCCCAACCAGAGCTCCTGATGCTTTGACCACCGACTCCAGTGTTTACTCTGTCTTCCTACCTGCAAGAGATCCTGTTATTGATGCTGCTGCTTCTCACCTGAGCCCCAGCCATCCTCGAGCCAGAGCATCCCAGGAGCTTGAGGTCCCCGCTCCGATCCCAACCCAGTATTATAAGCATAATGCTTGCACAGTATCAACGGTTAAAACATCAACAAAGTACAAGGGAAGATTTGTCAAGCATGAAACAAACATTAATTCTTACCTTTAGTACGCTTGAGTACACGAGAGCTCCATTGGATTCAAAATGGCGCTTACAGCGCTTCAGATTCCCACTTGAGCACAGCAGGTTAAAAAAAAATCTACTTTTTTCAACTTGCAATGTCATGTTGCCACTGAGAATTTTCGCGGATAATGGGCAATTTCAGCAAAGTGGCCTTCGGATAATCGGAAACGCACTGTATTCGCTGTCAATCTTTTTTGATTGTGTCTAAGTACTCAGGCACAGAGTTATGTTCACACAATGGCCCCAAGTCCATTGTTCTGAATGATAGCTGATCTTATTGAAATTGGCTTCCCCAATTTAGAATGCTCACTGCAGAAAATACTGCAGATTTTGGAAATCTGAACTAAAACTGGAAGTGTTGGGAATTTGCAGTAGAACACCATCAGTGTTAGTCGAGGGAGAAGCAAAGTTAATGCTTTAAGCTCGGTAAATTATCATCAGGATTGTCAAAACGTTCAGAGGAAAACAATTTTTAAGATGTAGAGAATGGGGGGGGGGGTGGGGGGGAGAAGGAGAGAACAAACAGGGTGTTAGTGACAGAAAAGTCATAGAGAGAACAAAGTTCCTCAGCATGCATATAAAGATGGCCTATCCTGGACTCATTACACCACCTCATTAGTCAGGAAAGTGCAGCAGTACCTACACTTCCTAACGAGGCTGAGGAGGGCCAGGCTACCGGCCCCTACGTTGACAAACTTCCACAGGAGCGCAACTGAGAGTGTCTTGTCTGGCTGCATCATGGGGTGGTATGGTAGCTTCAAAGTATCAGATCAGAAATTGATGCAGGGGATCATTAAAACGGTCAAGAAGGTCTCTGGGGTCCCTCTTTCCTTAATAGATGACATTTACTTGGAACATGTCTAAGTAGGGCTCAAGGAGTTAATGAAGACCCCTTTCCATCCATTACCATTAAGAAGGAGGTGCAGGAGCATTAAATTAGGACTGGCAGACTGAGAAGTCTGTGAGACCTGTAACCAAATAAATCATTCCAAGGATTTAAGTATATTTATTTTAATTATTTATGTGATCATGTGTATTGTGTTATTTTGGTGCGTATACCATGGGCTAGAGAGACAGTTTCATCAGGTTGTGTATGTCCAATCCGATCATAATAAACTTGAACTACAACTTGATGAGATGCTGCAAAGTGAAAGAGGATGGATTAGATAATAACAAAAGGGAGCTCTGGAGTTAAATAGAAAAAAAAATTGAATTAACATCTGTCATTACCAGAAGGATCAAACGGTGAATATTTTATTCACAGCTGAGAAGATGTGAGGGGGAAAAAAAACTGGAATTGCTGAACGAATGTTTTAGATCAAATATCCTTTGTCAGAAACTGACTTCAAGGACACAGCGTATCTGACCTGACACATTTATTCTTTTTCTCTCCATGGATGCTGCATGACCCACTGAGTGTTTCTGTTTTTCAGGATTTCAAGGATTTGATTTTCCTTTAGTTTGTATTAGCAGAAACATTTACAAGTGATTTAATGTGATTCTATTTCATATTTTTTATCTTTTTGTTATGATGTTTGAAATGTTTTAATTATTTAATTCATGTTCTGAGCTTTTGAATGTCACTGAATTGCATGGGTATTCAAAAGCTTTGATAAAGCTTGATAGCTTTGACAGGCAGTAAAGGCAGAGGCATCTTATCAGTGATTTCAAGGATTGGACTTCTTCTGGCCAAACATATTACACAAGGTCTTGTTGCCATTACCTCACTATTCTATTCCAGGAGTCTTTTGTTCAGCAAGCTCTTGAAATGAATGCTTTAAATAAGATGGTCCATTTTTATCTCACATTAAATCTGGAGCTGGCTACGCTTACAATAGATCAAAAACTAGCTCATTTATAAAAAAAGAACACAGGCAAATAAACGCAGACGAAGCTCAATGCTAATACATTACCAGCGACCAAACACCTTACAGCTTCCTGTAAGGTGTTTGTACATTCTTCCCGTGTCTGCGTGGATTTCCTCTGAGTGCTCTAGTTTCCTCCTGTCTTCCAAAAATGTACGGGTTTGGGAAGTTAATTGGTTATGTGGTGTGTTTGGCCAGCATGGGCTTGTGGGCTGGAAGTGCCTGTTACCATGCTGTGTCACTGAATTAAATTATATTAATAGGTTTTGATAATTATTCATATCATTAAAAATTAAGCAATAAAAACAAATAGTTAACAGTCAAAATAGATTCAGAGGTCAAGGATTTTACCTGTTTGAACATTTGATATCTGCGAGGAAGTGATTTTACGGATGGACCGTGGTTAAGTCCAACAACATGTTGTAGTTAGACTTTAAATTTTAAATTTAATTTAGAGATACAGCACAGTAAAATGTCCTGCCGGACATGAGCCTGTGCTCCCCATATACACCTACAATCCCTGTATGTTTTTTCAGGGTGGGAGGAAAACCATGCGGACATGGGGAGAACATATAAATTCCTTACAGACAGTGTTGGATTTAAACTCAAGTTTCTGGTGCTGTGATAAATGCTAACCATGCGGCCCCGAAGAAACTTGGTAAATCACAGGCATGATGTTATTGAGCGTATATATGGGGATTTAATTTGGATATTAATTATTGATTAAGGAAACAGCTAAAGAGTTTGAAATGATTTCTAATTCAAGATAAGATGGGATGAAGAAATGAGTGAGATGCACCAGACTGAATTTGGGCCAATATCTTTTTTAGTTATTGACACTAATCTGAAATAACAATATTAATGGGTCACTCAGGAGGACACACAGCGTCCACAGGAAGTAAAGTGGATGGATGCAGTGAGATCTTTTGAGGTTCTCCAGCACATTTATGTAGTGTAAAAATACAATGCTGGAGAACCTCAGCAGGTCAAACAGTGTTCTTTATAGACCAAAAGAATACATAACCAATGTATACATACCTTGATGAAGAGCTCAAAACATCAGTTATGTATTTTTACCTTTTGCTCTATAAAGAAACCTGCTGCGTTTCTCCAGCATTGTATTTTTACTTCAACCACGGTGTCTGCAGACTTTTTACATTTATGTATTGTACTTGACCCCATCATCTGCAGACCTTTCCTGTACAAATACCAAAGGCACCATTGGAGTAAAATGGGATGTTAAATCAGAGGGAGCTTTCCAGGCGTTCACAATTATTTAGAATAATTATTGGAAGCATTGACACAGGAACTTCATTGCAAAGCACAAGAATTAAATTGAAGGAAGTAGAAACGGGGAAACAAGGAACTTAAGAAGTCAAAAGGTCGCTATGTGAGATCAATTCAAAGCAATAGTTCAAAGACAATGGATTCTCAAGCCTATACAACTAGAAAAGTAGAATATAACTCATTTAAGTTCTTGTGCAATTGGCTCAATAGTCTAATCAGATCACACTTTGTCTTGTCACTGAGACACAAGAGACAATTACGTTTTGAAGGCAGACCAGGGCAAAGCTGCAGGATTTATGACTATTCCTAGATGACCTTAATTACAGGACAAAGTTTTGTATCAAAGTTTCTTCAGATTGAATGAAAAATATAAGATTAGGGTTTATTGTCACACACAAAACAATTCTTAATTGCTGCAGCCATGCAGGTACGTAAGACACACCATGTACAATAGTGCAAATTAAATTACCTTAATAAATCAAGACAGATAGAGAAAATAAATATAAAAAGAGATAAATGAAGATTTAGTAGTGCAAGAAAAATGGCGACGTTTTGAAAGTGCAGACAGGCGCTGGAGTAATTTATGGTTAAGGTTAGAGTAGTACATAAGGTTCAAAAGCCTGATAGCTGTTGGAGAAAAGACTGTTCTTGAGCCCAGAAATGCTGGACTACAGACTTCTGTACCTTCTGCCTGAAGGTAAAAGAAGTTGTGACCAGGTTGATGGAGGTCCTTTATGATGCTGGCTGCCTTCTTGATGCAGCATCTCACATAGATGTCTTCAATGGATGATGGGTTAGTACTATTGGACTTGACTAGGTATGCCACTTTCTGCAACCTTCTTTGATCCTGGATGGACAATTATTTTAAGTTGAACCAGTGAGAATAACTGATAGAGATTGGAGCTAATTTGTCACCAATTTAGAACTGTCGTCCAGAATCTTTCTTCTTGTGATATTCATTGAAAGCACTGTCAGATATAACAGAGACATAAATACTTACATTATTATAAGGAACAGTTAGATGCAGTATCGGGTAGATGGGGAGAGAATTTTGGTGAGAGACAAAAGCGAATACAATGTCTTTCCTTGTGTCTAATTCAACAGTTCAAAAATTTCAGTGGGAGGAAGGATGAAGTGATTGATCAGTTGGGAGCAGGAAGTTGGGGCAGACTGAAAATAGTCTGTTGATTAATTATCCTGCACTCTGTCAAGTCTTTTAATTGAAATATTAGGAGAATTAAAATATATCTGATCTCTGGAGACACAAAGGGAGATTGCAGATGCTGGAACCTGAAGCTAAACCCATTCTATTGGATGAACTCAGCAGGCCAAACAGATTCGGGGGTGGGGGTGGGTGGAATTATGGTAACAGAGAAAGATGAAATGTTACAGCCTGAAACACTGACATTTCTTTTTCTCTCACTGATGCTGCTCAACTTGAGTTCCTCCAGCCGTTTGTGTTTACCTGCACTTGATCTCAATTATAGGCAACTGTATGGATTACAATCACTTACTCCGATAAAGTTTGCCACGAGTGCCAGTATTAAACAAATATATCTGAGTGTATATAGTATATATAAAGTATATAAGCATCAGAATTGCTTTTTGAGGTTATACATTGAAATTTTCTGGATGTAGTTTGGTCATCTCTGTTCCCACGCACCATACTTTGAGGATTGTTGCGCAAGGCTTTATATTAAGATTCTCATTTCTACCTCCTTATATTAATGGAAGTAAAACTGAAAGTTGAAGAAGCGTCATGCCATAGAGAAATGCAATTCCCAAGTACAGCGGGCCCCTGGTTGAAAGAGTTTGTGAACAACAAGACTGTATATTGGCCAGAATTGCATGCACACATTATTGGAATGAATAAAAATATATTAATCATAGATTCTGAATTATCAGTGTACCTAATATTAAATTCAATTTGAAGAAAAAGTTTCAAGTTTCTACCAATTTTTGCAAGCCGGAGCATGTACCACTTAAGTTACAATCTATAAATTAGAGTTGCAGCTTCTAGCTTGAGACTCTCTTTTGACTGGACATAGTTTCTCTATGGCAAAATAAAAATGCTAGAGGAATTCAGAATGGCAATGGGATAGTTGACATCTTGGGTCAAGAACCTGCATCAGGTTAGTTTTGGCCTGCAGCAGGCATATTTGTCTTTATCGTTTCTCCCTATCTATTCTCTCAGATGAATTTGAGTAACTAATGGTTTTCGTGACTGTCATGCCAATGCGTCATGTGTAATGGAATATATGCTGACTGGCTGCATCATGGCCTGGTATGAGGCACCAAAACCTCTGACCAGAAAGCCCTGAAAAAGGTAGTGTCGCAGCCCAGTGCATCACAGGCGAAACTCTCTGCACCATAAACAACACTGCCTTTGGAGAACAGGAGCAATCATCATGAATCCACACCCTCCAAGGACATGCTATGTCCTCACTGTTACCATCAAGAAAGAGATATAGATGCCACAAAACTCACACCACGAGATTCAGGAACAACTGCTACCTCTCCACCACCCTAAACAACAAATTTGATTCGATCAGACATTCATTTAAGGACCTCCCTACTCTGCACATTAAATTTTATATATTTGCACATTTAATTTGTTTTACTTTTTTTGTTTATATTTCTCTTTTGTATACATATCTTTTCTTGAGTACAGTTTACTCTACTGATAAGTACAAATTCTGCCTGGCCTCCCAGGAAAAATAATCTCAGGGTTGTACAGTGTATGTACTATGACCGTAAATTTGAACAAACTTGAACATGTGTTCTGGAGAAGTGTGGAACATGCTGGTGGCCAAATGATGACCTATTCGATCTCTTTTGGGTTCATTGTATGCATCTCGAGTGAATTTGAATGAGTTACTATCCACCTTCATTATAATAGCTATCTTTGTGCATGTGTTTCCAACACTTCTTTTTGGCTAACAATCTTTCTATCTTTTCATCATTTAGAAAGTGCTCTGTCTTTCCGTTCCAGGTTCAAAATGAATGTATTGTGTGTATTCTTCTGTACTGAATCCATTTGGAATAATTTTACCCATTAATTTATTTTATTAAAATCTCTCTGTAACTTAATTTTCCATTCACACCACATAAAGTGCTATTATCTAACTGACATCAGCAGACTTGGATATGTGACTTTCTCAACCTTCAGCTCAATACCCTGTTACCACATTGAATAGTTGTGGTGCAAAGACAGACCTTTGTGAGACTGTAGGAGAGTAATTTGCCAGATTTATTGTCCTCCGAACCCAAGCAAGCCAATAACATTCCTTTACTTTTAGTCATTCTACCACTTGTTATATTCTCGCTTATGCTTGAAACAATTTCATTCAAATGACAAAAACAACTCCTGCTAATCTGATTATTTTAATTCCCAGTTTGACTGTCACATGGAAAAAAAAACTTAAGCTCCGCGTCTGCAAGAAATGCTATTCTTGTGCCTCCACCTCCTTCCTCACCAACACTCAGGACCCCAAACATTCCTTGCAAGTGAAGCAATACATCACTTGTGAATCTGCAAGGGTCATTTACTTTATCTGATGCTTCCGATGTGGCCTTCTCTACATCTGAGAAACCGGATGTAGGTTGGGAGATCATTTTGTTGAGCACCTTCACCACAGCAAGTACCTCTGAGTGGCCAACCATTTTAATTTAACACACAATTTCCACATTGACATGCCAAACTGCGGCCACCTGCAATAGGAGGAAAAATGCCTTATATTCAGTCTTGGCAGTCTCCAACAAGATATTAACATCGACTTCTCCAACTTCCATTAACCTACTCCCTCGAGTCTTTCCCTTTCCCTTTCCCTGTCCCTCTGCCTCCTTTCCTTCGGCTCCCCACCCCCTATCCCTCAGCTTTTGTACACTTCTACCTTCCCACTTTTATCAACCTTGGAACTCTTACTTGTTAGCCTATGCTCCTCCCACTGCTCCTTTCTCCCTCCTCTCCTATCCTCCTGCTCTCCTCACCTTTTTATTTAGGCACCTGACTGTTTTTGCTTAAACCTGATGAAGGCCCAGGCCTGAAACATTAGTGATGCTGTGTGACCTGCTGATTTTCTCCAGTTCATTTTTATATAGCACCCAACCCAGCATTTTTATTGTTAAACATTACATCCTCCAACTTGATTTTGCAACTTTAAATCATTGGATTAATTCCTTCTATTCCATTGTTTATATAAAGAATGATTATTTGGGCCCAATCAGGCTCTTTAATATTTCTGCTTTAGTTGTGCTTTAGCTTTTTTTCTTGGGGTGTAGTAGAGCTTAGTTTTATATCTGAGGTTCTTTCCTCCATTAACTAATATAAAATGCTAGAACTGCCCTCATTATTCTTTCTGACCAAACCCATGTCCCATCCAATATGGATGGGGAACCCTTCTAATGGTATAGTTGGAGCTTATATCCAGTATCTCCTCTGCCTTTATTTCATAATGGACCAGATTTCTATTGGCCCTTTATCTGCCCCTTAATATTCCCTGGACTAGTAGCAGGTTTGGTGGTATATTTCTATTGAAGTTTAACATTCTCCTGCATTGTTGTCAAAGTTATTCATTATTTTACTTCTAGAACTTGAAGACTGGCCAATGAATGAAGACTTGGACACAAAATGTAATGTTTAAGAATGCATTATCGGTTGTATTACAGATGAAATGTGGGAAAAGACATGCCTTGATGGTCACAAGTTAACAAGTAGCCCTACATGGAGGGAGTTTGGATGGAAAATTACAATGAGAGTATTTAGAACTCCTCAGGTGTTGGCGAGATACAGCAGCACCTCAGAATTATGCTGGAGAGAATGCAGGAGAATTGGCAGTCATACCCATAGTTTTTGGGACTGTCCCAAACTATATCAATATTGGAGAGATATTCGGGTGGAAATTAAGCAAATCATGGGGATAGACTTACTTTTGGAGCCAGCATATTTTATATTGGGTGTGACTCAGAGGATTATAGGCATCTTTACTTGGGAGTTGCTGTTGATCGCAAAGAAGATGATTACACTATTTCGGAGAAATGTAAAACCACCAACTGTCCAACAAAGGAGGGAAAAATTAAAAAGTTTGATGGAAAGCATAGCAGCTAAACTTGAACTAAGGACTGATATTTTCAACATCAAGTGGTCACTGGTAATACTACAGTTACCGAGATTGATTAAGGATATAACCTCTCCATAATCTCAGTGGTGGGAAGGAGTTCAACCAGTGCACTCTACATGTAATTGGAGTAAGGTATACAGATGAGATTTTGATTGTATACAAGTGCATAGATAGTGATGACATAGTGATAAATTCAATAGGATTTACCTGACCCTGTCCTATTTAAGCTTGAAAGTGTCACAATGGGTATATGAAGAAATGTATGGTTAAATATATAGGTGTCTGCTTATTGGTTAGAATGAGGTTAATTGGGTGCTGCAATTCTGTGATGCGTTTATGAACAGAACTCGAATGAGATAGATTGATACGCTGTATACATCTGTTATGTGATTTATGTATTTTGTATGCTTGCATGATATGACTGCATATGGAAATAAAATTTATGTTCAAAATAATAGAATACATCATTGGAAGGACGTAATCAGGGAGGATTTGTATGATAGACTATTGATTCCTGGATACCCCATTTTTCTTTGGCTTGGCTTCGCGGACGAAGATTTATGGAGGGGGTAAATGTCCACGTCAGCTGCAGGCTTAGATACCCCATTAATGGCAGAATAATTACGACTTGACATGGTCTTACTTATCTTGATTCTCTTAAGATGCTAAATAGATTTAAATTCTGGACTCTAGGATATATTCTTGTTATTCTTGGAGATCAATGAACCTTTTGACATACTGTGAGGATGCTCTGCCTGTTGCAAATGTTCATTCACTGCTTTTGGCAAGTCAAAGATGGGTCAAGATTAAGGTTAACAATCACAGTGCAGTTTGGCTGCATTTTCACAAAAAAACTCCAAAAAAGTGCTTCCAGTTTCCCTCACTTAAGGGGTGTATTCAGTTGCTTACAGTTAAGTACAGCTGCTGTTTGTTTTAACCCATTGTTTGTAGCTGGCATCTTTACTTTCTAGTTTCTAATAAGTTTTCTTGTAAGTCATGAAACGATGACATTTATCTTTCGCTAAGTTCTCTATCACAGGAGTTTCTGTGCTTTTGAAATCGAAAGGATTAATACTTATGTGCAATTCATAAATATGCAGATCAAATTTTCCCAAAATTTATGGCTGGATCATTTTCAGTAGATTTGTGAAACCTATGTCCTATTGAATTGCACATCTAGTGGTTGATTCAGATAATATCATTTTCATTCTGTGTCATTCATAATCGTGAAAAACTTTTCTCATTTCTCACAGTCTCATGCCTACCTCCAGTTCATGCATCTGACTAACTTCTCCTCATTTGTTGTTTCAATTCAGTCATTCTCTGCAATCTATTTCATTGACTTAAAACTAGCTGGTGTAAACCATCCTGTGTAAGCAATACTTATTCACCCTAATCCTTGTTTCCTGTATGTCAATCAGTTTTCTATATGATGTTTATATATACCAGAATTATTGTTACAAGGTTCCTTTGATATTGATAGTTTCCTAAAAGACTGCAGAAACATATCTACGGCTATTTCCTCTATCAGTACAACCACTTTCTAAAAGGCCATTAATTTTTTAGCAATTAATTTAAAAAATCTGTACCAGGCAACTTTAAATGGTTTCTAATTTGATCCTGATTAATAGATTCATGAATGTGGCATGCATCTTAAATTGGACTAACTGGCCTGCAGTTATTTCTCTCTTCACCCAGCCCTCAATCTCCAGGTACAGTTTATTTATCTGAGGAAAAGTTAACTTCTTCACTTATTTTGAGTTCCATAGTATTTCCTTTACTATAACACTTGTTGCTAAACCCATGTTTACCATCTTAATATTTTACTTTGTCTCAAGCACTTGCTCTCCAGCTTTCCACTATTCTAGAGTCTACCTTCTCTCCTGTCATTACATGGGTAAAAAACTCTTGACTATTCACCTTATTGCCTTATGATACCTCTATCAGCTTCTTATGCATTTGAGATGAAAGTCCTAGCCTAACTCAAGCTTTATGTCCTTGCGACATCCTTGTGAATTTTTTTTGCATTCCATCTAGTAATATCATGTTCATCCCTCTGATGGAAGACAATCAGACAGGCATCTAATTTTTTTATAACTCTCTAGGTTGGGTACTTGTAACTACCTGTTTTCTTCACACTGAATTTATTAAATTTCCCTGGTCTTTCACAGAGGCAAACTATTTGCAGCTGAACTCTCATCTCAACATACAAAACCACCTAGTTCTTCCCTTCTGTCAGTTCCTTATCCATACTTTCTGTTATTCTCACATTCAAATATTCAATATTCTCCATTACCAGCCTTTCTCTGCTCTGATCTTTCATGGAATCCCATTTTGTCTCATTCCAAGTTGTACATCCCCATTAGAATTCTTTTCCTATAACTCTATCAGCTTGCTTTACTCTGACACATTAAATATAGATTCTGTGTCTTTGTTTCTGAATTTCTTCCTGCCTTCATTCCATCCTATTTCAGCAAATTCCTTCTGATTTCAAGTCCCTGTGGAAAAGCGTTGGTCTCTGTACCTTACTCCCTTTCTATTCAAATCATTCGCATCACATCAGCACACTGAACCAACCCTTTTTTTAAACTTTATTTATTTGATCAAAATACAGATAATAAGTAACATATATAACAATAAACTAAACATGAACGATATATTTTATATATATGTAAAAGAAAAAAAAGAAAAAAAAGAGGACTCCCCCCTTTCAGCCAACTCTCCTAAGGAGAGCCATAAAGAGAGAGAAATAAATAAAAATTAAGCATATGTATTGAGATCTAATCAATGTAAATCAAAATGTAAATATTCTGAATATAACAACCACTTATTAATAAAAAACTATAATTATCACATGAAACATATGTGATTTTTTCCATTATTAAACAATATCTCATCTCATTATGCCATCTATTAATATCAATCATATTTGTATCTTTCCACGTACTAGCAATACATTTTTTGCTACAGATAATGCTAAATATACAAAAGCAAGTTGAAATTTATCTAATCCCAGACCTTTCAGAGGTTGCAAACTACCCAATAAAAATACTGTTGGATCTCAAGGTATTTTAATCTTTCCAGGTATTCCAGAAACAATTGTACTTTCTTCCAAAAAGATTGTATATATATACATGACCAAACCGCGTGAAAAAAAGTTCCAACAGCGTTACCACATCTAAAACACAAATCTGATTCATGAAAACCATATTTTTTTTTAGCTTTTCAGGTGTTAAGTATAATTGATGTAAAAAAATTATAGTTAATCATTGCATAACGTGCATTTATCAGTCTAGTTACACTATCATAACAAATATCTGACCAATCATCCTCGGAAAAAATAAAACCAATTTCCGCTTCCCATTTACCTTTAGATTTATCCCAACCCTTTTTATCCATACCATCCTGTAATATTTGATACATATATTCTCTGGTACCTTCATAAGAAAAGTCTCAAATTTAGTCATTTCAGGTAAAATCATATCTCTACCAAACAATTGCTTTACCAAGGATCGAATTTGATAATAAAGAAACAAAGAATTCTTATCAATACCATAACTGTCCCTCATCTGATCAAAATATAAAAATTTACCTTCTTTAAAACAATCTCACAAATTTTTCACACCTTTAAATCTCCAATATAATAAACTTCAATTATGTATTGAGAAAGAAATAAGTTGATTATTATACGACGGAGTCAAGGCCGACAATTCACCACTAGAACCTATCATTTTCTTTTTCTTTGTCCTTAGCTTCATTAAATGTTTTAATATAGGCACATTATGTTGCTGTAACAAATTTACATTCCATCTCCACAAAAATTGATGTATTTCAAATTCAAAATTATTTGCATCTCAATTTTGGCCCAACTAGGGGGCCGTTCCAAATCCATCAATGAACTAATAAATTTAAGTTGGGCTGCTTCATAATAATTTTGAAAATGTGGTAAACGTAATCCCCCTGAGTCATATTTCCAAGTTAATTTATTCAAGGCTACTCTTGAAAATTTACCGCTCCATAAAAACTCCCTAACCATTTTATTCAAATCTCGAAAAAAAATTATTAAGTAAATACAGAATAGATTGAAATAAATATAGTATACGTGGAAAAATATTCATCTTAATTGTATTTATTCTACCCAATAAATTAATAGGCAGATCTTCACACTGAACTAACCTTGAAGAAGACACAGCAATGTCTGTACTGTCCATCAAACCACTGCACATGCCCTGTGGAAATTATGTTGATGGGTTGCATCACACCCTGGTTTGGTATTTCAGATGCCCAGGAACACAGAAAGCTGCAGAAGGGAAAAAAACATAACCAGGTCAATCACAGGTAATGACTTGCTTTCCGTTGCAGACATCAATGTGAGGTGCTGTCTCAAGAAGGCAGCCAACATCACAAGGGAGCTCCATCACCCTGACCACAATGTCTTGTCACTGCTACCTTCAGCAAGAAGGTACAGAAGTCTGAAGTCCATCACCTGTAGGTTCAAGCACAGCTATCAGATACTTGTACCTCCTTGTATTACCCTAATCTGAGCCATAAACTACGCCAAGACCATCAAAAGACTTGTTGGCACTATTGATACATCACTTGTTATTTCTTGTCTTAACTGCAATGGTGAATATTTATTTATCTACCCTTTTATATTTATTATTTCATTTATTATTTAATATACTGTAGTCATTTAGTTTAAAATATTGTAGTTGGTTCATCTTTTGTATCTGTGTGACTGCAGCAAGAAAGAATTTCAGTGTGTCTGGACATCTTATTATGTATATGACAATAAACACTCATCATTCCTGCTTCCATATTCTTTCTCAAGCGATTGTTCGGCAAATTGCAATGGGAAGAACCTGTTGAGAGGGAGAGAGGGGACCAAGCTGGAGTTAGGTCATTTACGGGACTATGAATAGAATGATGGCTTGTGGCAGATTCCCATTGGGAAGCTGGTATAACTTTTGATTTACGTTTTGATGTAACATTAATTTTACTGCAGATGTTAAAATTAAATTTTAATTTTTCAGAGAACTTTTTTTGTGCATCCAAACTGATGCTGGAGGTGGAGACATTTTGGGAGATGCTGGTGTGGCACAAAAATAAAATAAAAATACACATGACCATAAACAATTTAATTCAATTCAATGCATTGGAATGCAATTTAATTCAATTCAATGCAATTCAATTCATTGCAATGCAATGTAGCTCAATTCAATTCAATGCAATTCAATTCATTGCAATGCAATGTAGCTCAATTCAATTCAATGTAACACAATTCAATTTAGTTCAATTCAATGAATTATTTTGGAATGCCTCATATATAAGCAGTACAGTGATGCAACTCCAGTGACCCTAGTTCATTCGGCTGTAACTTCAAGTGCTGTCTGGTGGAGTTCGAACATTCTCCCTGTGAAAGCATGGGTTTCCTTTGGATACTGTGGCTTTTTGCCAGATCCAGTGGCATGTGGGTGGGAAGGTTATTTGGCCACCGTAAATTGTCCTTAATGTGAGTGGCACAATCTGGAATAATGCTGTGGGTTAGGTGATGGGGAAGGGTAGGGGCATGCTGAAAGAAATATAGGAGAATAAAGTGGGATCAGTGAAGGATGAGTGCCAAAGATTATTTGTTATTTGGTGTAGATTTGATGGGCTGAAGAGCCTGTTTTTGTTCCATATTTTAAATAATAATTACAACTATTTATTGATTTTACTCCTATCTACTCTTCTTCCTCACCCTTGTCCTCAAAGGACTGAATATATAGACACAAGTTTTCACCAATTAAAACAGTTTGCCAATAGTACAATTTTAATAAAGGAAAAGGTTTCAAAAATGTATTGCCCTATTTTCCCTCTTTGAGAATTTTTTTTTTTTACAGTACCATTTCATCAGCTTTTTATTTTAAATCTCTCTCAAGCTGACATGTTACAGAATCACCGTGGCTGGCTTCCATCAACAAAGATGGTTTGGGGTAGCTGTATTCAATGAACCATTTTATTAATGGTTATATTTCATTAGCACTTTGCTGCTTTCACCTTATCTGAGTCAAGTGGTTGTTGGTACAAGACTTATTCCAAGTCCTTAGTATATATGCAGTATCAAGAAAGCATTGTGAGAAAAAATATCTTAAACTGAGATGTTATGCTGAAGCCCTGTCGACCTCGTCAAGGCAATGCAAAAGGGAGCTTGAAGGCATGAAGATGAAATATTCTTCTAATATTTTGGCCAATATTTTTTCTCTCAACCAGAGCTGATTGATTAGCCATTCATTTCATTTTCTATTTGTGAGTCCTTGCTGCCTGCAATGGGTCACAGCATTTGCCTACAGTGACTGCACTTGAAAATTAATTTACCCGTTGTGAAGTACTTTGGGACTTCTTGATGATGTGCAGAGTGCAAGTTCTTTCAATTTTTGAAGACAAGTTGGTTCTGTTTATACCACCAACTTATATCATGCTTTTGTCCTCTTATTATGCTTTCAAATAGCAAGCAGCAGGAGACGGTCAATAAAATTGTATTTGGTGAGCCAAAGGGTTCATCAAGAAAGCTAAAATGCATTGGGACATAAAATCATTGAAATAGAAGCGGAAGAGCTTGCCTTTGTCAGTCAAGGATGCAGTTTGCAAGGAGCCAAAGGTTCTGGAAAACAATGGCATAATTGAGAGAATTGAAGGATCAAATGGGCTTCCCCTATAGTGGTGAAGCAGAATAGAACAGGTGGTATCCGTGCATGTGTTGACCTTTGTGAACTTAATAAGGCTATTATGGTTGATAGTCATCCACTATCTCTTATTGAAGATATTCTTTCTGAGTTAAGGGGTTTTATAATGTATTCAATACAATTTGAAAATTGTGTAGTACCAAGTTGTACTCCATGAGAAGAAGGGAGAGCTAATTGCTTTCATTAGTCAAGAAGGATTGTTTAGATTCTGTTGTGCATATTATGGTCTGGGTTCCGCACCTGCAGCCTTTAAAAGCAATACAATAATACATAGCTCAAAAGGATCACACTGTTACCTGGACAACATAATTATTTATGAAAAATCACCACATGAAGATCAATAAAACGTGTTTGTAACGTTGTTTCATTTTACCAATGCTGGGTTGAGACTCGATTTTAACAAGGGTCAGGACCTAAGATACGATTCCTCTGTATTCTGATTTTGGCAGTGGGATTATAATCCAAACCGTCCATTTGCACTATTGCAATTGTTGATGAAGGGCAATCTGAAGCAAAATGCAGACAGATATAAGCATGCAGTAGAGTAATTTTCTAATATTGGACCTTTGGAAACAACAAAGTGTGGCTGAATCAGATGAAGAAAGCTTGTAATGAATTAGTTCATCTTTTTGTGTTCATGGTGGCAACTGATTGCTTTCCTACTTTTCTGATACAACTATTGAAATCCTTTTCTCCTTACTCCTAAATTATGATCTTTGCTTCACACCTGCTGAAATATAAAAATAATCATTCTATCTTCTGCTCCAATCACTCTTTCCCTTGACCTCCAAACAAAATTCTTACCTTCCTCGATGTTACTCTTTCAAATCATCAATGATCAAAAGTCAAGCTTGCAAACACTTAATCATTGGGTTTGTCTTCTCAAACCACTCCAGATCTAGTGGCACCACACGTTGTAGGTCCTGGTTATCACCAACATTGCTCAATTGAAGCAGACCTCTGAAGGAATCTGATAAGAAGTTTGAATAATAAATCAGGTTCTAAGCAAACAATTGCACACAATATATCTTGTATAGTGGTTGATGTGGGAAGGAAGTAATTAGTCAAGAGAAGAAGTGAATTGAGTTGTTTCTTGCTAAGTGTGCCAAAATAAAATGAAAAGTTTTGTCTTGCATGCTATCCAGGCTAGTCAACCACTGCATAGTACAACAGGTAATGTAAGAATAGAAACATTGTAAACAAAACTGCAGGGTTTGTGTCACATAAATCAAAAGTGTGAGATGTGTTAAAGAGAAGTAGGTACAGTTAAACAGTGTAAGGCATTATTTTATACCAGCGCTTCCCAAACTGGGTTCCTCGGGCACTTCAGCCCATCAAATCTACACCAAATAAAAAATAATCTTTGGCACTCATCCTTCACTAATCCCACTTTATTCTCCCATATTTCTTTCTGCAGAAGAAATGGGTAGTAATAACTATATCTAGCAATAACGGTTTTTCTTTAAATTAGTTTTTTTACCTGTGCCGTTAAATCTCTGTACTACACAATTTTCAAATTGTATTGAATACATTACAAACAGATGCCTTGACGCTAACAAAACAAAATAGTGTTTTGAGGCCTGATGTCAGCAGTGGAGATGTTAGCACAGACGTCAGGCGTCAAGACGCCATTTTCAACCAATGAGACTCAGATTTGTTTTGAAACGTGGCTGGCCACATTTTTAAAATTTAAACTAGAAGATATTCCATGTGTGCAATACAACGGGAATGGCTTTTGCTGACTATGTGGTTTTGTGTTCCCCTCCCTCCCTCCCTCTCGCTTACTCACTCACTCCCTCCCCTACCTCTTGCTCATTTGCTTGCTCATTCCCTCCTCCCCCTCGCTCACTCCCTCTCTCCCCCTCTCTCTCTCTGAGGTTGGCATGAGAACTGCTGATGGAGTCAGAATGGAGTTGGTCAGGACCAGAACCTACATCGATAGAGGCGTGGGGGGCTAAAGTATGTCTGCCGTCAGGGTCACTGGTGGAGGCGGTTGTGGCTCCAGCATCTGGTCAAAGGGCGATGGGGGTTATTGATGGAGGTGTTTGAAGATTGGGTCTGTGGGCAGCAGGGACCGGGATGCAAACCCATGTTGGAGGCATCAGGAGCTCCATCTGTGGGCAGCCGAGGCCGAGGTGGATACTGCATCAGAAGCATTGGGAAATCTGGCCTGTGGGTGGCTGGAAGGACAGTGATGGTGAGCATTTGGGGTTTGGGAGATCGGTGATATTTGCTTTTGCAATTTGTTTAATATTTAGTTGAAACAAGATAATCAAATACCGAAGAAATGGGATTTTGCAAGCTTGCTGTTTAAGAAAATTAATTTAATTTAAATTAGACTCAACTATGCTCAAACTGGAAGTTGACGCTATTTTACTTCTGGTCGATAACTATGGGGCTCTGGTATTTTCAAGTGCTCTCTAAAAGGATTCTGTGAACTAAAAAGCTTGGGAAGCTCTGTTTTGTACCAATGGGAATATAATGTCTGCATGTTTGATGCTTGCTTGCTTGTGTGGGTGTGGGTGTGGGTGTGGGTGTGTGTATAATCCAAAATTCTGACCATCACACAATTGTGGTTGTGAAACATGTCTTGATAAGTGGTCACTAAAACCAAGACTTTGCAGATTTTCTTGCAACTACATGGATTGTTTTTGATGGAATGGACAGCATATGATGTTCTGGTCACTCATTAGATTTCATCTCTGACGTTTAGCAGTAAATGAGTTCAAAGAATGCAAATTAACACTTCTTTTTCAAAAGTTACAAAGTGAAATAATTACATTTGCCTCATGTAATTTATAACATTAGAATGTTCAAAACCACTTTGCAGCTATTTAATTATTTTTGGAACTGTTGCAATGTAGAAAATGCTTCTAGTGTGGTTCCATTTTTAACACTCTAACTGTAAACATGCATCAGATATTTCAATATTAAATAAGAGAAAGATATATGCTAAGACTGCAGGGAGAACTTCCTCGGTTTCATGAATTATTGCCATTATTCTTTGAGGTCATAGTGTACTGAAGCAGAGGCTGGAAATTTGCCCATTGCTCTCCTCAGAGGATGGTTCAGCTGACATTGATGTTGCTTGTTTTATTTTGCAGGACTGAAACAATCTATTTAGCTGAAAAAGGACCATAATAATGTTAATGTTTAGAATATAAGGAGACCTAGAAGAGCACAAAACACCATCTGCTGGAGGAACTCAGTGGGTTGAGCAGCATCAATGGGGAAAAAAATGAATGGTCAACATTTTGGGTTGGAACCTTTTATTGAAGCTCCAGCAGACTGTGTTCTGCTCCATATTTCAGCATTGCAGTCCCTTGTGCGTCCACCACCTAGGAATTAACTTGTGCTAATGTTACACTGTGGGGTGTTGCTCTGATACTTTGCTTTCGTTCATTTTGCAAGTCCATAAGTTGCAGATGCAGAATTATGCCATTCGGTCCATCAAGCTTCCCTGCCAATAGAATCATGGCTAATATATTTTTTCCACTCAACCCCATTCTCCAGCTTTCTCCCTGTAATGTAAGGGTGTTGCATCACCCTCATCAGTGTCTATGCTCCAACCCTCCAGGCGGAACCAGCAGAAAAGGACAAGTTCTACACTGACCTGCGCAACCTCATCCAACGCACCCCTACAGCCGACAAGGTTGTCATCCGTGGCGACTTCAACGCTCACGTCGGCAAAGACTCAGAAACCTGGCCAGGAATCCTGGGCAAGTGCAACGACAATGGGCGCCTCCTGTTGGAGCTCTGCGCAGAACAGCGGCTTGTCATTACAAACACCCTTTTTCAGCAGAGGGACAGCCTTAAGACTACCTGGATGCATCCCCGATCCAAACACTGGCACCTCCTGGACTACATCCTGGTGCGAGAAAGTGACAAACGAGATGTGCTCCACACCAGGGTCATGCCCAGCGCGGAATGCCACACTGACCACCGGCTGGTTCGCTGCAAGCTCAACCTTCACTTCAAGCCAAAGCCCAGGAACAGTAAAGCCCCCAGAAAGAGGTTCAATGTTGGAAACCTGCAGTCAGACGAAGCGAGAGGAAACTTCCAGGCAAACCTCAAAGCAAAGCTCGACGATGCAATCCGCCTCACGGATCCGTCCCCTGAAACCCTCTGGGATCAGTTGAAGACTACCATACTGCAATCCACTGAAGAGGTACTGGGCTTCTCCTCCAGGAAAAACAAGGACTGGTTCGACGAAAACAGCCAGGAAATCCAGGAGCTGCTGGCAAAGAAGCGAGCTGCCCACCAGGCTCACCTTACAAAGCCGTCCTGTCCAGAGAAGAAACAAGCCTTCCGTCGCGCATGCAGCCATCTTCAGCGCAAACTCCGGGAGATCCAAAATGAGTGGTGGAATAGCCTCGCCAAGCGAACCCAGCTCAGCGCGGACATTGGCGACTTCAGGGGTTTCTACGAGGCTCTAAAGGCTGTGTACGGCCCTCATCCCAAGTCCAAAGCCCGCTGCGCAGCTCAGACGGCAAAGTCCTCCTCAGCGACAAGATCTCCATCCTCAACCGATGGTCAGAACACTTCCAATCTCTTTTCAGTGCCAACCGCTCAGTCCAAGATTCCGCCCTGCTCCAGCTCCCTCAACAGCCCCTAAGGCTAGAGCTGGATGAGGTCCTCACTCAGGATGAGACATATAAGGCAATCGAACAATTGAAAAGTGGCAAAGCAGCAGGTATGGATGGAATCCCCCCAGAGGTCTGGAAGGCTGGCGGCAAAACTCTGCATGTCAAACTGCATGAGTTTTTCAAGCTTTGTTGGGACCAAGGAAAATTGCCTCAGGACCTTCGTGATCACCCTGTACAAAAACAAAGGCGAGAAATCAGACTGCTCAAACTACAGGGGAATCACACTGCTCTCCGTTGCAGGCAAAATCTTCGCTAGGATTCTCCTAAATAGAATAATACCTAGTGTCGCCGAGAATATTCTCCCAGAATCACAGTGCGGCTTTCGCGCAAACAGAGGAACTACTGACATGGTCTTTGCCCTCAGACAGCTCCAAGAAAAGTGCAGAGAACAAAACAAAGGACTCTACATCACCTTTGTTGACCTCACCAAAGCCTTTGACACCGTGAGCAGGAAAGGGCTTTGGCAAATACTAGAGCGCATCGGATGCCCCCCAAAGTTCCTCAACATGGTTATCCAACTGCACGAAAACCAACAAGGTCGGATCAGATACAGCAATGAGCTCTCTGAACCCTTCTCCATTAACAATGGTGTGAAGCAAGGCTGTGTTCTCGCACCAACCCTCTTTTCAATCTTCTTCAGCATGATGCTGAACCAAGCCATGAAAGACCTCAACAACGAAGACGCTGTTTACATCCGGTACCGCACGGATGGCAGTCTCTTCAATCTGAGGCGCCTGCAAGCTCACACCAAGACACAAGAGCAACTTGTCCGTGAACTACTCTTTGCAGACGATGCCACTTTAGTTGCCCATTCAGAGCCAGCTCTTCAGCGCTTGACATCCTGTTTTGCAGAAACTGGCAAAATGTTTGGCCTGGAAGTCAGCCTGGAAAAAACTGAGGTTCTCCATCAGCCAGCTCCCCAGCATGACTACCAGCCCCCCCACATCTCCATTGGGCACACAAAACTCAAAACGGTCAACCAGTTTACCTATCTCGGCTGCACCATTTCATCAGATGCAAGGATCGACAACGAGATAGACAACAGACTCGCCAAGGCAAATAGCGCCTTTGGAAGACTACATAAAAGAGTCTGGAAAAACAACCAACTGAAAAACCTCACAAAGATAAGCGTATACAGAGCTGTTGTCATACCCACACTCCTGTTCGGCTCCGAATCATGGGTCCTCTACTGGCATCACCTACGGCTCCTAGAACGCTTCCACCAGCGTTTTCTCTGCTCCATCCTCAACATTCATTGGAGCGCTTTCATCCCTAACGTCGAAGTACTCAAGATGGCAGAGGTCGACAGCATCGAGTCCACGCTGCTGAAGATCCAGCTGCGCTGGGTGGGTCATGTCTCCAGAATGGAGGACCATCGCCTTCCCAAGATCGTGTTATATGGCAGCTCTCCACTGGCCACCATGACAGAGGTGCACCAAAGAAAAGGTACAAGGACTGCCTAAAGAAATCTCTTGGTGCCTGCCACATTGACCACTGCCAGTGGGCTGATATCGCCTCAAACCGTGCATCTTGGCGCCTCACAGTTTGGTGGGCAGCAACCTCCTTTGAAGAAGATCGCAGAGCCCACCTCACTGACAAAAGGCAAAGGAGGAAAAACCCAACACCCAATCCCAACCAACCAATTTTCCCCTGCAACTTCTGCAACCGTGTCTGACTGTCCCGCATTGGACTTGTCAGCCACCAACGAGCCTGCAGCTGACGTGGACATTTACCCCCTCCATAAATCTTTGTCCGCAAAGCCAAGCCAAAGAAGAACTAAAAACCTATCAAGCTCTGTTTTAAAAATACCCAATGACTTGGCCTCCACAGCCATCCGTGGCAACAAATTTCACAGATTCACTTCCATCTGACTGGAAATTTCTCCTCATCTCTATTCTAAAGAGACATTGAATCCAGACTCTCCCACTACGGGAAATATCTTTTCCACGTCCACTCTATCCATCCCTTTCAATATCTTATGCATGATTTTTACCTTTTCGTTCATGGTAAGGGCTTGCATGCTTAAGAGATGCTGATTGTGATCTTTCTTGAATCAGTGTACATTAACCATCTGTAATTTCGGTATTGAACACACCAGTAGTATCCAGTGTGCACTTGTGTGAGTTACGTTTGTTCCTTTGTAAGAAGGGGAGAGCACTGAATCAGTTATTGCTTGAAAAGCCACTGCCTGCCTTGGGAATAACTGCTTACAGGAAATGGGAGCGGGCACAGGAAATGGGAGCGGGCACAGGAAATGGGAGCGGGCACAGGAAATGGGAGCGGGCACAGGAAATGGGAGCGGGCACAGGAAATGGGAGCGGGCACAGGAAATGGGAGCGGGCACAGGAAATGGGAGCGGGCACAGGAAATGGGAGCGGGCACACCACTTCACACAGGCAGACCTCAACACTCTATTTTAAAACAGACTTGGAGTGATGCCACAAGTACCAGAGAAATTCAATGGCTTTGCACGTTGAGTCATGGTCAGTGGAAGCAGTTTAGATTCTGGTGTCTTGTGGGAAGTAATAGGTAATTTTGAGACAATAAATGAATCAAAACAAGAGGGTGAAAAGATAGCTTGTGTGTCAGCTCCTGTAGACTGAGTTCACTTCCCAATTCTTTGCTAAAAGACAGAGATAATGTTCAAAAGACAATGAATCTGCTGCCCTCCCTTAGGATGATGATGATGTACATTTGCAGATTCTTGCTTCCCTGCAGCTATAGAGGTACATAAAATATACGAACAAACAATAAGTGTAAATTAAATGTCATTCATTGTTAAATAGTGCAGGTAGAAGTTGGACCACCTGGACCAATTGTCACCTTTCAAGGCTACCTAATCCTTCACTTCGTGGGAGCAACCATGCACCAGCATGGCAGCTATCACCAGGGAAGGATAGAAACACAGAAAACAGGAGCAAGAGAAGGCCATTCAGCCTTTCAAGCCTGCTTCACCAATCAATATGATCACACAACTTCAGTTCCTGCTTTCTGTCCATACCTCTTGATCCTTTTAGCCAATAGGGTCATGTCCAACTCACTTTTGACTATATCTAATGATCTGAATTCCACAAGTAAGTTCCACACAGAAGCATGGAAAGTAAACGCATACAGAATACAGAATCAGAATTTATTGTCATAAGTCACAAAATTTGATGTCTTGCAGCAGCTTCACAGTGCAAATAATAAGAAATAAAAAATAAAAATACAAATTGTATTGCACGAACATAAGGCAGTGTCTTTGGTTCATTGTTCATTCAGGAATCTGATGCCAGAGGGGAAGACACTGTCCCTGTGCTGCTGGAGGGCTTGTCTTTAGGTACTTCCTTCCCGAAGGAAGCAGAGTGAAGAGGGCATGGCCTGGGTGGTGGGGGTCTTTGAGGATGGAGGTTGCTTTTTAAGACACCACCTCATGCCTTGATGGAGTGAAGTCTGGTGCCTGTGATGTATGTAGTGAGGGGACTAGAGATCAAGATTCAAGATCCCAGGCTTAGAGGCATAAAGAACATAAACAAACTTCCTCAAGGTTGCAACACCTTTTTTTAGATGTTAAAATAAAATACTAACTGACATTTGTTTAATGGCCACTAGTCAGTGGCTGTTTCCATCAAGCAGAATTCTCATCATTTCCCACTGGTCCAATACCTGTATATTATTGGGCTGGATAGGTAGCTCCTGGGGGAGAAATTAAGAAAGTAGTCTTGCCTCATATCATTATAGTTAGCTATTGACACGATCATTTATAATGCATCCAATGCTGGCCAAAACCATTCTTGTTCACTACTTTAGAACCCATCACTGAAGACTCTTGAGAACTTCTACAGGTGTACCATGGAGAGCATTGTGGCTGGTGGCATCACTGTCTGGTATGGAGGCGTCAAATCTTAGGATAAGAAAAAAACTTCAGAGGGTTGTTAATTCGGCCTGCAACATCAACCCCTCTATTCTCCTCAGGAAGAATGAAGGTTCAAACAAAATTCTGAAAGGTAGTCAGTAATAAATCAGTATGGACTGTTGGAGGAGAATAATGCTTCCCTCACCAGGATCATGGAGGTGGTCTGCTCCATAGAAACTGCACTCACTATGTAGAAGTGTTTAATGCTCAGCTCCCCCAACCTCTGGCCTGGCTGATGCTGATGGCAGCAGTTGCCTGAGGGGTCCCACGTGGAAGAGATGATCGTCGCCGCCGACACTGTCCGCTCTTGTAAGTACTGCAGGTCCTGGTGTGGATCAGACAGGCACTCCTGAAAGAAACTCATATTGCTCCCAATGCTGCCAGAAAACCCACTTCGCTAAAGTGTGCCTCTCAAAATCCGTGACCAACCGGGAGCCCCTTCCGACTCTCTGGAAGCCCCCACATGTGAATGCCAGGCAGTGCCATTACTTCACCTGCCACTTCCGCCTGCTCCAATTATATCACATCCAGCCTGGCCATCCAAACACACCACCACAATGTGCTCACCACAGATGCTGCTATCTTTCATCATCCAACTTCTACCCCCACCAATGACGTCACTTCCAGCCGGGTCACCTAACCACGCCAACACCTTGCACATCTCCTGGGCACCGCCATCATGGGCCAGTTGAGCCCCAACCTCCCCAACTCACCTGACTAACTGACCAGATGGTGTGGTTAACATGCATGTGTGCAAAACCATGCACTTGTCTCACCCACTGGCCACTACTTGCCACAACCATTGAGGAGCAGTAACTTGGTCCCTGAGGTGGTCCTAGCATCCACCACACTAACGGAGACATTCCCCATGGATTCGGGCATTTGACGATGGATATCGCTGGCAATGGGAAGGTAATAAAATGCCTGCTTGTTAGCGGTAGTCCTGAGAGTTTTGTGCATCCGAATGTGGTCCGTACGCTGAAACTCAAAGTACACCCAGAGAACTTTGCTATTACCTTTATGGCCCAGGACCACTCCTTCACAGCACTAGGGCACTGCTCAGTGAACTTAACAGTGGGTGGGAGGGACATTCCAAGGCTCCTGGTCATGCCCAAGCTCAGTGCCCCTGTTATCCTGGGACTTGACTTCCAGTGTCACCTCCACAGCTTCACCCTCACCTTCGGTGGCCCACTCTCCCCATTCACCATCCACAGCACAAAGTCCAACAACTGCCCCCAGACCACCTGTGGGCTCTCCATCCTACAGGTAACCCTTCTATTCCTTCAACTACCTGATGCCAGACTGTAAGCCTATAGCAGCTAAGAGCAGGTGCTACTGTGTAGCCGACAGATCCTTTATCAAGGATGAGGTGAGATGTCGTCTGGTGGATGGAGTTATAGAGCCCAGCACCAGCTCCTAAAGAGTCTAGGTCCTTGTCGTCAAAGGGGGCAGCAAACCAAGGATAGTCATTGACTATAGTCAGACCAGCAACTAGTAAATCCATCTGAATGCCTACCCACTGCCTGCATCGCTGACAGGATGACCAAGATACCCCAGTACAGGGTTTTCTCCAGGATTGTCCTGAAATCGGCCTACCATCTGCTCCCCATCCATGCCCGGAATAAATCTTATACTGCCTCTGAGGCAGATGGACACCTCTACCACCTCCACAGGGTCCTATTTGGGGTCACAAAAGGAGTCTCCATGTTTCAGCAGGAGATGGACCGCATGGTAGACCGGCACAATCTAAGAGTGACTTTCCCATACCTGGACAATATCACCATCTGTGGCCACGACTAGCAGAACCATGATGCCAACCTGGAGAGATTTCTCCAGACGGCAGAGGCACTGAACCTCACCTACAACAGGGAGGTGTGTGTTCAGCACCACCCGCCTTACCATCCTGGGGTGCGTCGTGGAACATGATGTAATCGGTCCTGTCCCCGAATGCGTGCCCCCTCAATGGAACTGCCCCTCCCCCACATGATCAAGGCCTTCCGCAGGTGCCTAGGGCTCTTCTTTTACTACTCCCAGTGGGTTCCCCGCTTCTCAGCCAAAGTCCACCCGTTGGCCCAAGCCACCACCTTTCTCCTCCCTGCTGAGGTGCAAGCGTCCTTCGTCTGCATCAGACTGGATTCCAGGTGGAGTGCGATTCCTCTGTCATTGCCCTCGCTGCCACCCTCCATCAAAGGGGAAGACCCGTGCCATTTTTTTTTCCAGGACCTTTCACAGTTTAGAGCTCGGACACTCTGCCCAGGAGGCCCAAACGATCATGGAAGCAGTCCACCACTGGTGCCACTATCTGGCAGGCAGGAAGTTCACCCTTATCACAGACCAGCGCTCAATGGCTTTCATGTTCAGCACCACCCACAGAGGCAAGATCAAGAACAACAAGATCTTGCGCTGAAGAGTCGAGCTGGTCACTTTCAGCTATGACATCCAGTATAGGTCAGAGAATCTCAATGACTCCCCCGATGCCTTGTCCCGGACCGGCACCAGTTCGCAGTCCAAACAGCTTCAGGTTCTGCATGACATCCTTTGCCACCCAGGCATCACATGCCTATAACACTTCATTAAGTCCCGGAACATCCTCTTCATCGTTTAAGAAGTTTGGACTGAGTTCTGCAGGGTCTGTGCAGAGTGCAAACCATGCTTCTTCCGCCTGCCATAGGCCCATGTAGTGAAGGCCATTTGGCACTTTGGGCAACTTAACGTTGATTTCAAAGGGCCTGTGCCTTTCATGAATAAGAACAACTATTTCCCCTCAGTCATAGATGAATATTCCCATTTTCACTTCGCCATCCCTTGCACTGACACCTCCACCGCCTTCATTATCAAGGTGCTGGCACAGATCTTCATCATGTTTGGATACCTGGCATTCATCCACAGTGTCTGGGGGTCCAGCTTCATAAGTGAGGAGGTGCACCAGTACCTGGTGGTGCGAGGCATCACCCGGCTAGTCACTTGACCAGCTACAATCCCAGGGGCAATGGACAGGTGGAAACTGAAAACGGGGTAATCTGGAAGGCAGTCTTCCTGCCCCTGAGGTTGAAAGGCTGGTCCATCAACTACTGGTAAGAAGGCCCTCCCTGAGGCACTCCATGCCATACGGTCTCTCTTGTACGTGGCAACCAATCAGACCCCTCATGAACGATTTTTCTCCTTTCCTAGAAAACCGGTGACAGGCGTCTCCCTGCCAGCATGGCTGATGTTTTCGGGACCAGAACTCCTCCATAAACACATGAGGACCTACAATTCCAACCCCTGGTTGAGCAGGTGCACCTCCTTCATTTGAACCCAAATTATGCCTACGTCAGGTACCCCAATGGATATAGGGGCATCATCTCAACCAGGGACCTGGCACCAACAGGGCCCCAGCCCCCTCACCCCAGGCGCCCCTGGCCTATCCAGGATCCCTGGGAGCTGACATCCACTCTCCACCTCTCCAGAGGGCTCCACTCCCTGCAGACCTAACCCACATCTACACCCCTACTCTGTCAGACACCATCCTGCCCGCACTGCTAGTCACCCTGGTCACCCCAGACCCAGCTGACCCTCAGGCAGCCCTGACCCTACTGCCCATTGACCAGGAGCCTGTCCTGTGATGGCCCCAGAGGCACAGATGACCGCCGGACCACCTGAACTTGTAGATACTACTCAGTACCAAGAATTCCGGTCTCCTGTCAATCACCAGCCCATAAAAAGACTTGAACCAGCCCCTTCGGGACAGTCAGACACGTGGAGCCCCCAAGATGCTGAGACCTGGTGTTTATATGTTTAAGCCTGTTGTAAAGTCTGTGGACTTTGCGTCAGAATTATTCACGCAGCAGTGCTCACAGGGTATCGTCCGGATACTCCGGTATCCTCCCACTCACCAAAGTGGTGAATTGGTCACAAGGGTGCCTCAGGCTTGTAGGCTGGAAGGGCCTGTTGCCGGGCTGCATCTCTTAAAATAAATTGAAAAAATGAATCATGAATCAAACAAACTTTTGTGTGACCTCGCTTAAATCTGTGTTAAAGTCATACCTTAACAAGTCTTGAAAAGTTTCACTACTTGGCTTATATAAGAGTTCCCACCACTTTAATTGGGGAAACCCTCCTTTTATTTTATTGCAACAGCAAAGCAATGTGATAGTATTCAGACTACCCCAAGCCAGGACAGTCAGAGTGGCCACAATGACCACTCTTATTGGGGCTATGACTGTTGTGGTGGAATCCCATCCATCAATTGAGGATGGAGCAACTCCTGGAATGGCAGGAAACCCTTGAGAATGAAGGCTCAGGCCCAAAATGCTGAATTTCGGAACTAGTTTTGTGCATTGCCTCATGAATAAATCTGATTTGGCTGAAATGTTAAAACGCTTGAAACTTAGTATGACGATTGTCAGAATTAATCTTCTACTTTGCTTTTATAAGCGGATTTCTGTGAATTTAAAATCCAAAATTGCATGGAGAAAGGTAAGTATTTTACAATACCTATCTATAAAATACGCAAAAACAAAATTATTATAGGACACATGATGATAAAGTAATCTCCAAACCTCAGAACGTTCCCTCCCATATTTGGAATTGAGAGTCAACATCTGTAATTTAATCTTTTGTTGTGGTTATTTTTTTTTCCCCATTTCATTCTCTTCATGTTAAAATTGTACTTCTTAATCTCCTGACTTTTTCTCTTTGAAAAAGAGTTTCTCTTTTTTTCCTGTCTGACTTTGGAACATTTTTCCTCACTGCCATTTATATGTTCAGCAAATTAACATTGGAGACAGAGTTTTCACCTATAAGACCAGAAGATATAGGAGCAGAATTTGACCATCCTTACAGATCTGCTTTAAATCTGCCTGATGTTTTGGTCTCTACCGCCATCTGTGGCAACAAACTTCACAGATTCTCTTTGTTCTGGCTGAAGAAATTTCTCCTCATCTTTGTTCTAAGAGGATGTCCTTTTTATTTTGAGGCTGTGCCTCAGGTCTAGAGTCTCCTACTACTGGAAACATCTTCTCTACACCCACTCATTTATGACATTTATTTTCTTCAAGCTTTAATGAAATGAAGCAAAATATAACCTGCCAAACGTGGGTAGCAACATCTCTCCCATGGTCACTCTTGACATCAGCACTTTTCAAGTCCCAAATGACACTTCCTCTCTACCCACAATGGTACAGCTAAATACCATTTCAACACCATCGATAAATTTGCTGACAACACCACAATAGTTTGCTAGGTATCAGAATATAGGGAAGAGACTATCAGCGCAGGGGCCAAGAAAACAATTTCTCTCTGAACATTAATAATATGAAGGAGATGATCATTGACTTCAGGAGAGTGGGCAGAGTCCATACCCCTGTCCACATTAATGGCACTGAAGTGGAAAGAGTAGATAGCTTGAATTTCTTAGGAATAAACATCTCCAATGAACTGACCTGGGACAAGCACTTTAACACAATGGTCAAGAAAATGCACTAATGCCTCTACTTTCTGAGAAGACTGTTTGGTAGGTTCCTATCCTTTAACAACGTCTTTTTATTAATACTTTATTTAAAATTTTAAATGCACAATGTAATACCCCTCCCTTCCCCCTCCCCCTTCCCCAACCCCTATACCCACCTGCATCCCACCCCCAAAGACCCCAAAGAAAGAAAAGAGAAAGAAAATGGAGATTTAACCAAAAATACAGTAAATCACCATGGATTAAAGCAACACCATGACGAGCTTCAGGGTATTTAAAATTTTAAACCCATATAGTTCAAATAGGAGCTCCATAAGAGATAATTATCACGTAAATTATATGTTTTTTTTTCCAAAAGAATATATGATCTCAATTCCAGATGCCACCTCTGCAAACCCAAATCAATCTTATTTTTCCAAGTAATAGCTATACATTTCCTTGCTACCACCATTGCCAACCTTAAAAACACAATTTGATATTTAGTCATCCTCAAAATCAAACTCAAACTTTTAACATTACCTAATTAAAACAATGTTGGGTCCATTGGTAATTGAATCTTTAAAACTTTCTCTAAAAGTTCCTTAAGCCATCTCCAAAAAGATTTAACCCTATCACATAACCAAGTTGAATGTAAAAAAGAGCTTACTTTAAAACATCTAAAACATAAATATGAAGAACTTAAATTATATTTCTTTAATTCCTGAGGAGTTAAGTTCAATTGATGCAAAAAATTATAATGAACTAACTTATATCGAACATCAATAATCTTAGACATATTATCCTTACAAATAGATCTCCAATCTTCATGGTCTCTTCAACAACTTCTATAGGTGCACCACTGAGAGCACACTTGCTGAATGCATCACAGCGTGTTCTGCTAAAGATCAGAAGATTTTAGAGTGTGAAATCATGCACCAACAGGCAAAAAGACAGGCTTAAAGATCCAGCTCCTGATTGAACCCCACAAGAGTGTTGTCATGCTGCCCTTGCATGGTACAAATTGATCTTTCTTTTCATTCTAGCCCTATCCTGTAAACAGTGCTCTTTACATGGCTGTATAAATGTTAGAGATAATCTGTTCGTCTACTTGCAGAGGAACCCTTTTCATGACACGAGACCCTGTCCATCCTCTCTCTCCAACTAAAGACCTAGTAACATCTTGGTGAATCTCTTCTGAACCATCTTCAACTTAATGACATCCTTCTTATAGCTGGCCAATCTGAACTAAAGGGAATACTCCAACTGTGGTCTCACTGATGTCTTGCTTTCATAGTGAACTGGAAGAAAAATGTTTTTGTTGGCTTGTGCCCTTGTTCTGATCCATTCTAGCTTACTTCCAGTTCTTAAATCCTTGCCCATCTTGGCTTTCAAGCAGATAGTCATTCATTCTGTAACAAAAATTCCTTGTCACTGCTCACTTGACTTTACTCCAAATGAAAGGCTGTTAACATTCAACTACAGGAGGCTTCATTCACCAAGCTAAGCATGACTAATAATATTTGCAAGCTGCTTTGATCAAGAATCATGCTTCTGCACTAATTTGTGGGTAAATTTGGTTTACTATTGTAAGCTCTGGCTTGCAAAAAAAGGTTTTAATCTTAAAGCATTTTGCACAGCATTCATAGGAAGCAAAGGGATATCAACAACATTTTGGGCCTGAGCCTTCATCATAGATTGACTAATTTCCTCCAGCTCTTTTGTGTATTGCACTATAATCACACGATCTGCAGACTTTCCTTTTTAGCTTCTTAGATCTTACTGATCTATTTTAATGGTGTCCTTGGAATAATCAGGCTGTAGTTCATTCAGCAGCCTATGAGGAGGTGGAGGAGGTACTGGTCCTCCAATCTAAATGTAGGTGAGGGCATGCAGAGCAAGCAAGGAAAACAAGGGATATGTCTCACCAGGAGATCCATTTACCAAGGATATTTGGGGACCATATGCCCAACGTGCACTTCAGCCAGAGGCAATGCATTTGGAAACTCCTTCCTACCACTGGGGTGCTGTCAGAGATATGCCAGAGGGCTGGTGTTGAGGGCTTCCATGTCATCTGTAGAAGATTTCCTGGAAGAGGAACTATTGGTATGACAGGAGGCAGAGAAAGTAATTTAATTTAAAAAATTCCATAATTTAATTTAGATGTACGAGTCCATGCTGCCTAATTTACACCCAATCAACCTACACTCCTGGTGTGTTTCAAATGAATTACTAGGTTGGATGGGATAAGAATAAATGGGAAATGAACACCTCCTACCTCACAAGAATGCTGGAACATACCGCTGACCTGATGGTGTGGCTGTGTCTCCAGGAATTATCATTAATTTTATATGCTCACCGCAGAGAATTAGCAATGGGTGATTTTTGTGAGAAGAATGTATCCCTTCTCTGTGTCTGCTGCTGTGAGTCATCTAACCTTAGAAACCCCTGGAATATGGTAGGTACGACGTCACCAAACTGGCTGATCAGTTAATCACATTAATTTATTCTCATAGAGAACAAAGCAGGAGTAAAAGTACAGTCATTATTTAACCTGGTAAATATTACCCAGAGTGTTAAATAAAAATTGGAACAAATATAATTGATGCATCGTACACTGAGTATCCTCATCATAGCTGAGCCTCTGAGAGCAGCAAGTTTTGCACATATTTAAAAGTTTTCAGCGGAACACGCTCCAATGAGTGTCATAAGGTGTCACAGTGTTGTTCCTGAAGGTGTCCACTCTTCTGTAAATTTCAGGGTAAAGACCTGGATCACAGAAAAATGAAATCTTTTGTGAACAAAAATATTGGGGACAAATTCTACTGTAACGAAGGTGGTATATGCTTTGAGGCAGAAGTTCCAGCGAAGGATGATGTCTGATTTTTCTGCCTTTTTATGGGTTTTCCTGTCAAAATTGCATCTCCGGGCAAAGAAAGCAATTGAGTTTATATGCCAGCTGCCATGACCTTAGGCATCCAAATGTGCTTCACAGTTCTTGTAAAACTTGGTCGCTGGAGTAATGCATTTTTCCTCAGTTGGACTCACCTTTAGAGTGAATGTGAAAAATTGAAAGTCTGAAGCAAAATCAGAAAATGCTGGAACGTACAACATCATCCAGTGAGAGAAGCAGAGTTAATGTTTCAGGTCAAACACCATTCATCAAAACAGTTCTGCACAGTCTCTTTTTCTGAAAATGCTGTCTCCAGTAATTCCTGTCTTAATTTATCTTCGAATCCTTTATGTTGGGAATGTTATTTTTATTTGCTGCGAGGCATCTTGGTTCCCATTGCCTTGCCTCAGTACTTCTCTGCATCTCTCTCTTTATTCCCAAGATCCTTAATTGCTGTTTATCCATTCAAATTATTTTGGCTATCACAGATGGTTTGTAATGTTGAGAAAAAAGTATCAGATTTGATGGGTCCAGACGAGTCTGGACACAAGTGTTTGCAATCACACCATAGCTTTTATTAACACAGAACAGTTTATGGAGGAGTGTGGGAGAATTCTAATGGAAATAAAATACACAGATGCACAATTTATAAAGGAACATGGGAAAAGGTTATAGGAATAAAACACACACATAATTTATAAAAGAGTGTGGGGAAACATTAAAGAGTACACAATTACTAATTCACAAAGGTGGTGCTGACATTCGCACACTATAAGCAGGGGTAATACACACCCATCTTGGATTATACACAGGGGTACACACTCTCAGACCCCTGATCATCAGAAGGTGTGGCTCTACTGCAAGTATCAATCTATAGCAATTTGAACTTTAGCGATACTATGTCTCAGCTTCAATGCAGTGCACACCTTACCTGCGACCCTTCTAAGTGACATCCACAGTAGCGACCTGGTATGGAGCAGTGTCTGGGGTAATAACCATGAGGCAGAGAGAGCAAAATGGACTCCATGCTAGTTCTAAATAGAGTGCTATTCTGTGTGTCTAACCAATAGTGATGCTGAGTGATTTGAATTAGCCAATGGCAAGGTGAGCACTAATTAGTGACTGGAGCCAAACCTTGACTGACAGGTGATGTAATTAGTGGCCGGAGCCCAACCTTGATTGACAGGTGATGTTACTTCCAAATAAGTTCCAGATGTGGGGGGTGGAAACAATGTGTGACCATCCACAATACACGTATTCTAGACTGGCAGGGGGGCCACATTTCCTCCACACTCAGCAGGGTACACTGGAAGTCCAAAGGAACATGGCAGTAACTGTGGCAGATGGAGAGCTTTAACAAAGGAAAAGGACAATAAGATATGTGGTCAAATATATTTAAAAATTTTTCGATATTTTAGCCCAGTGGTTAGTGCAACACTATGAGAGTGCCAGTGACCCGGGTTGGAATCTGGTGCTGTCTGTTAGGAATTAGTACGTTCTTCCTGTGTCTGTTTGGGTTTCCTCTGGGAGCTCCAATTTTCTCCCACTCTTCAAAATATATGAGGGTTGTAGGTTAATTGGGTGTAATTGGGAGGTACGGGCTTGTGAGGTGGAAGGGATTGTTACCATGCTGTATGTCTAAAGTTAAATTTACACGTGCCATATAAATCTATTCTTACTACTGTCAAAGGTATTAAATGTTCATCCACCCTATACAAAACACTTAATGACAAAAGCCTCTTTTGGCATTAGCTTTAACCTTTAGCTGGAATGGCAATTGGCCTAATACTTACATTTGCCAAACTTGCATCTAACCATCCTTTGCCATCAACCCTACTTGCAGTCATGGAGATGTCTCAATTTGCCAGAAAAATCACTCATCACTCCTCTGAATCAAAATACTTTCAGATATGCCAAGGTGACAGGAAAGGTTTTGAATGGCAAATTTAGGTGTGAGATCAAATTGCATTTATTTGCACAGGGGGTGATGTGCAACTGGATGAGTTGCCAGTGAGATGATCTGAGATCAGGACACCAGTTTAAATAGAGATGACCACTCTCAGTAGGAAACCAGTTTGATTTGTATTCATTTTAGAAGGGTGAAAACCAGAACTCCATCCATCCTTGTCTCATGATTACCAAGAAGGTACATTTATATAGCCACTTTAACATGTTGCACATTCTGACTTATGGAATCTTCAAACACACAACACTTGATGCTGAACCATGTTGGGGACACGAGGGCCCAGGATATGAGATAGGTTTGGTGCAGAAGGGATCATCTCTCCAAAGTGCACTGCAGCAAGTACCAGTGCTTTTGGAGATGTCATCCTGTCATAAAGGTGATCTCTGGAGATATATCAAAGGGGTTATTGTTTTCAAGGTCTTCCATACCTCTAATAGATGAATTCCTAGGAGCTGGAATGATTGATGTCACCAGAGGGATGGGTGGATGGTGTTGGAAGGAAGGAATTCTCATCACAAAAATCACTAGATTACTAGATCTATGAGGGGAGCATTTAAAAAAAAAGGATTTTAAACTACCAGGAGGCTCCGAACATTGTTGATAAGTAACACCTGTGCAGGGAGTAAATTCCTGATAGGGCCTTGGTAACTGAAGTACTGGTTAATGACCTTGGAGTTATTAAAACAGAGAGTGAGCAATAAAAGAGTGCTGGAAGATCCCTTATATTAGAACATGAAACACTACAGCACAGTGTGTGTCCGGGCCATGATGCCAAATTAAACGAATCCCATCTGTGAGATGATCGTATCTGCTTTCAGCAGTCCATGTGTTCCAAGCACCCACTCCTCTCCACATAAACAAAAATAATCTCGCTTTGTGCACCTCATTTAAACTATACCCTTGTGATAGAATGTTACAGGAGTAAGGAGCGGCAAGGCTAAATGAAAATTAATGACCATGATTATTAAACTGAAGGTTGCTCTCTGCCGACTCATGTAGGCCTGAGAGCACAGGTAGAATGGGAGAGAGCTTGGTACAAATTTGAATGCAGGCAGCAAAATTTATATGAGAAGGTTTGGTGAGTGGAAACAGGAAGAGTCCATTGAAACAAAATGGTCTGGAAGAAATACATAAATAGTTGGTCTCAGCAGCAGATTAGTTAATGGAGGGGAGCAGCTAGATTTTTTTTTTTGCCACGATTGTTAATAGCCTAATGTTAACTTTAAAAAGCTGAGGGCAGATTTCAACCATGGAACTATACGGGAACCTTTCAGCAGGAAATAGGATGAGTTAGATAAAACACAAAGGGAACATATGTGCATTGTAAACGAGCAATATGATCAACACCACAGAAGGAGGTATTTGTGTTAACTTGGGTTCAGTAAAACATATGTTTGGAACATCTGTATATCTTCTGCTAATTGGGCTTATTAAGAGTAACTTTAAGGGTGCAAATATATGAACACAGATACTTGAGTGCATTTGCCCTCACTTTTGTTCACACATATGTTTAAATTTAACTGAGAATCAGATATAAATAATACAATTGTATTGATTATACACATAAGCATGAAGAACAGTGTTATGTTGCAGACCAGCAGAAATTCATCGAGGCAATGTTATATTTTTCTTCTAAAACACTATTTTTATAAATAACTAATAATAATATAACACATTAGTCAAATCAAACTCAATTATAAGTGAATGTACGTGTGTGTGTGTGTGTGTGTGTGTGTGTGTGTGTGTGTGTGTGTGTGTCTGTGTGTGTGTGTGTGTGTGTGTGTGTGTGTGTGTGTGTGTGTGTGTGTGTGTGTGTGTGATACCCAAACCATTACATCTTAAGTACAATTCTGGAAAGTCATTCCAAAGTTTAGTCTTAGAAATCCATTTTCAAAATGCAAACTTTTAAACTGATGCACAGAAGTAATCATGACGGAGATGGGAGAGACTAAGAGGCTGCCAAAATCTCATGAATCCTTGTCGAGTATCTTACAGAGAAATATCCTTCTGTATGAATGGTTTTCACAACTCCCCTTTCCTTACATAGGGGAAATGAAACCATGACTTCCACGATGCTTCCAAAACCCAGGTATGGGTCAATTGAAATGACCATTACTTTGGTCAGGATCCGATGCAGCAATTCTCATTTTCCTGTCAGGGAGAATTAGCCAAATTGTTGATTATCACACATATATTATCCATGATCATTCCTGCTCCCTGTTTGATGAGATGGCCACTGGTCATTAAGTGTTGTTCCTTGAGTGTTCCACACACATGACTCTCTCACCATCTGTGTCCCTGGAAGAAGCAAAAAAATGTTCTTTCTCCTCTCCAAAGTAGTGAATTTGGGTACAGTCTGTACCAGCTGTTACCACCCAGTCTCCCCACAGCTGTGAATGATCGCAGCCTGTACTAGCCCTTAAAGTAATATTCAGACTAAATAAAATTGGGAGCTTGTAATATCAGAATGTAGTCATAAAGTGAAAAGTTGTCTTTCAACAATAATGGAACTAGGTTTGCTTGACAAAGTAGCGCACTTTTGGTATTTACTCAATAGTAATGTTTTAGAGTAACGGGGTACATGGAGAGTGAAGAGGGAGCTATTTGTTTCCTTGTGAATGACTAATGTATGCTATTTTGTTTCATTCTTTAACAGGTGAACATTGCAGTGTGTTGTGGTCCCTTGCTTTCTAATGCTAAAATAAGGTAACTTTTGTGTTTTAAGGTATTTTGTGAAGAACGGCAACATTTCTTCATGTTGCCAAATCAGGCTCGTTTATTTGGATATTTTTTACTGGTGGCATGTCAATGTCTTTCACTCAGCAAAATTAAGTCCAAAAAGACCATAAGACATTGGAGCAGAATTAGGCCATTCCACCCATCAATCTGCTCTGCAATTCCATCGTATTCAAATTAGAAAACATATTGATGTCAGTCTAATGATACTACTTTCATCCAGTTTACTTTTACATAAGATTCTTCAAAGTGAGAGTTATTTGGAAAAGTTTTGAGCTTGGAAATTTATTTAGGAATGGATTAGGCTTTATTTCAGGAAACAATGGTGCCTTAAGACTTTTGGCATGGCTAAAAGGTGCACATCAATGTACAGCAGCTCATTTTTATATTCTGTTTAATGTTCTGCCTGTAACATTGCCCAACTCTAATCCTACATCAGCTCAGGTGACACTGTGCCGCTCTTCCCACTAGTCCTGGCCATTCCATAGCCCTCCTGACTTTTTCCTTTGCTACACATTTGAGTGTATCCTTTACTCAGTTCCAAGTCACATTCACCTGTCACTTACATTTTGAAAATATTTTTAAAAAATGTTAGAATTTATACATACAGGACATTTTGGTCCATGGTCCATGCCACCCAATTACTCTCAATTAATCTAAAACTCCAAGTATGTTTTAAAAGGTGGGAGGAAACCGGGCCCACCAGGGATAACCCATGCAGACATGGGTCGAAGGTACAAATTTCTTACAGACAGAGTGAGATTCGAACCCTTGTCTTGATCGATGGTGCTGTAACTGTATTGTGCTAACCAAGCCACCCTCTTCTCAGCTTGGTGGCCTAGATTATTTTCTGGTTTGGTGATAATCACAAACGTAAGAACATTGAAAAACAGGAGTAAGAGCGATCAAACATTCAGTACAATTTTGGTTGACCTGCCTCAGATCCTCTTAAAATTCTCATCCTTGTTTTCCCATCTTTCCATGCTCTCAATCTTGCCTGTCTGCATTCTCCTCTGGCCTTGTAACCCACTGAGATGGCTACATCTCTTATTCTAGAATCTTGTTCATCCCTGAGTCTGTAGCCAAATCGGCTGTGATCTTATTGCATAATGGAGCAAGATCAATGGACTGGCGTGCCTCCTGCTCTTATTTCTTATGTTCTCAGAATTTGTCAGCCTTGTTTTCAGATGCCAAGGCCCGGGCCTCTGGAATTCCCATCTTGAAGCTCTCTTCCTCTCTACCTCACATTAGTTTGTTCCTTGGACAGCCCAGAGCATCACAGGCAAAACCCTTCCCACCAGTGAGAACATCTACAGGAAACACAGCCATTGGAGATCCACATCACTCAGCATATGCTACCATCAGGAAAGAGGTATAGGTACCACAAGACTCGGACCACCAGGTTCAGGAAAAACTACTACCCCTCCACTATCAGTCTCCTCAACAATAAACTCAATTAGGACTCATTTAAGGACTCTTACTTTGCACTTTATTGATTCAATTTCTCTCTATATTGCACAGTCACTTGTTTTATATTTCTTTATTTGTTTACATCTGTAGGTGGAGTACAATTTTTATTTGCAATACCAATAAGTGATAATTCTGCCTTGCCCACAGGAAAAAGAATCTTTGGGTTGTATGTGATTGTACTATGACAATAAATAAATGTGAAATCTGAAATCTTTTGCCCAGTCCTTGGGCATTCATTTCTGTATCTCATTATCTGAGCTGATATTAATATTTGTGTAATTTTTTGAAGTAATTTGCTGTATTAAAGAATCCATATAAATGGAGATTGTTGTTATTATTGAATTATATTCAATTGGATTTTAAAGAAAACATTCTCGTGTTAGTCTTGATGGAAGGATTCAAATATTAGTTGGCAAGGTTAAAGCTTTGCATTGCTTGTAAGTAAAATGAAGAGGTTGCAAAGTTTTTGTTATGATCACCTGCTTTTTTAAGTGGAGGACGTACATAAGCTTTCACTTTTGTGTTGGTCTCTGAGTGAAAATGTCATTCTGAGACTGTCAAACTAACAAGGAGAGTGCCTTTAAATTACAAAGACAAAAATGGAGACAAAAGCTGTGATCTAATTATAACACATAAAAGACATAATGGTAACTAGTCACATTATGCACCAGAAGGCAAAGGCTATTTAACGTCTGCAGTGTAGTACCATGCTTTATTATTTTATTGTTAAATATGTTCACACATTATGGCTACCTAGCTCTTATGGTTGCCTGGATACAACCTAATCAATGCAACAATGCTTGCAGCAGGAAAACAGAGGTAAAGTTGTTGACTCTTTGATAAGTGCCTCTTCAAATGAAACATCTTTCATCCCATTTTAGTCATAAAACTATTTTCTTAATTTTCCTGCAGCCAGCAAATTTGTAGTTTGCATTGAAGATCTGTAATTCACCATACTAGCTCACAAGGGATTTTCTACGTTAACTAGTTAATGCATTTTTTTGCAATAGTTTTTGCAACATTATCAAGCAATATTATTCAAACTATCTTGTGTGCATATGGGCTGGAACACTCGGATGTCTCTTTATTAAAATAAACAAAGAGATAATTAAGCACGGTCTAATCTAAACAGTACCAATGGGCCTGTTCAGGAAGTCATTGTTCAATGAGTAATGTATGCTTGCATGTGTGTGTGTAAGAAGCGTTGACAAGTAGTGTGTGCTGGATGACTCATTAGGCAATCCTTTAATCTCCCACTGTAACAAGAATGTTTGCATTGTCACCATCTTTTGTGTTGCTCCAAAGGCTAAACTTCTGCTGAAGGCACAATTATTAATTCTATCTCCACTGTTTATAGAATTGATGCAAGAAATAGAGACAACTTATTCAGTCTTTTCACCGTCAGAGGGAATGAACCAGGTGAGTGAGGCTAATTGAACAATGCTTTGAAGGGATGGCAAGGGCACAGGTATCTGAATGACCTTCTGTACTAAAGATTTAGACAGTTCAATGCTTTACCCTTTTCAACATAGACCAAGCCAGTAATCTGGTAACCTTCCCCAGTTTACCTGGCAAACTGCTGATGGTATTTTTTTGAAAGTTAGAAGAAACCTCCTGGCCTATGAGTCTGTGTTACCTAAATACATTAATTAACCAACAAACCCTGGACGATTTTGGAGAATGGGAGGAAACTGATGTTCCTGGAGGAAACCCATGCAGACACCAGGGAAAACATACAAACTCCTTACAGATAGAAATAGATTTTAACCCAGGTCGCTGGCGCTGTTATAGCATTGTGCTAGCTGTTACGCTAACCGGCCGCCATATTGGTGAGTGATTATTATTATATATATATTTTTAGCAAAATGTACCGATGCACCAAAATTCTTAATTGCAGTAGCCAAACAAGTGTGTTAGATAACCCACTGAGAACAGTACAAATTAGATTACCACAACATACCAAGACAGAAAAATGAATAATAAATATGAACAGATAGATAAATAAATATTCAGTTGCAGTTTATGCAAGAAAAAAGTGAAATTTCAGTTTGTTGTTCGGGTAACACAAGGAGGTTCAAGAGCCAGAAAGCCAGTGCATAAAAATTGGTCTTGAGCCAAGAGGTTCAGGATGTCAGGCTTCTGTACCTTCTGCCTGAAGGTAGCAGTGAGAAGAGTTTATGACCAGGCTGATGGCATATCTTCTTGGACATCTAGGGAAGTAGAGGCATTGGTGTGCCTTCATGGTTGCCTTGAAATGTTGGTTTCTGGAGAAATCCTCCAACATGTGATCTTCCAAGAACTTGAAGGTAGTAACCCTCCTCACTATCCTTCTGTCATAGAAAACAGGAGTGTAGATGCTTGGCCTCCCATGCTAAAAGTACTGCCCCTTGAAGCAGAATTACCATTCCAAAGTCAAGTATGCACTAATCCAATTGTGGAACAGCCCCTTAACTCTAGGCATTCCACCTTCACCAAACATATTAGAGCCACTGATGTTTTGAATCTGAGACCAGGAACCATGCCGCAATGTTCTTGGAGAGAGACTTGGAAGGTCTATTGAAGCGATAGGAGAAGGAAGGGTTCTACTTTGTGTAAGGGCCAGGAAGGGCAGGAAACCTCCCAGGACTACTTGCAGGAGGGTGTGGAATACAATGGACAAGCTAACTATCAGCCTGGTCACTAATTCCAAGGACTGTGGAACTGTGCCTGAATGATTTTCATGCCACAACCAGACATGTCAAGGCAAGACCTTGCATTCAAACAACTCTGCTCTTCAAATTTTTTTTTCTCTCTTTTCCACATTCAGCCTTCACACAAATAAAGAAGCAGGATAGCATTATGTGCAAGCTAATGGATTTACAGAAGTCCATGAACTCATCTTATCCGATGCATTCACAAATACCTTAAGATGACAAGAAGACAATATGATGGATCTTACTCATATATAAACTCCATCAGCAACAAAAGGACACACTAACACACACAATTTTCAGGAATTGCAGTCTGTCCTTTCAAACTCGTTTGGGTCCATCACAATCTTCTTCCCAAGGTCGATTATATGGATAATTAAATGCTAATTCCTTTGGCAGAATCAGGAAGTCAAAGAGTGTTAGAGTACTGAAAGTGACCCTTCAGCCCATCAAATCCACATCAACCATCAAACACCCATTTATACAGATCCCACAATCATCCCATGTTTATTCTCTCCACAACTTCACCTCCTTCCAGGTTCTAACACTCGTTAGCACGTCACGGGAAATTTAGCAATTAACCTATTGAGTCTGATGTCTTTGAGATGTGGGGGGGAAACTAGAACAACTGGAGGAAGCCCACGTGGTCAGAAAAAGAATGTGCAAAGTCCACATAGCCAGCATCTGAGGTTGGGTTTGAATCCCGGTCTCCCGTGCAGTGAGGCAGTAGCTCTATTTACTTGATGAAGGGCTCAAGCCTGAAACATCGGTTATGTAATTTTATCTTTGCTCTATAAAGGACACTGTTTGACCTGTTTTTATTTTAGGTTTCTTTGCTGGATTACTGAGATATAGAGTTATGGAGCATGGAAAGGACCCTTCAGCCCAACTCTTCCATGCTGACTATGTTGGCATTCTAGGCTAGTCCCTATACTTGGCTCCTATCCCTTTCAGCACTTGCTGCCCATAAATGTGTCCAAGTAACTTTTGAAAAACCTCTGCAGCTTCATCTAGCAGTTAATTTTTCAGATATGAACCTCTCTCTGAGTGTAAAAGTTGTCTCTGATGTCCCTCTTAAATCTTTCCCTCCTCTCACCTTCAACCAATTTCTTTTAGTTGCAGAATAATCTACCCAGTGAAAAGACTGTGAACATTCATTTTATTCATCCCCTCATGATTTTATATACCTTTAGTTTCCTGCAGCTTCTTATGCACAATGGAATAATAACCTAACTTTTCCAGCCTCTCCCAATAACTCAATCCCTCTAATTCTGGTGAAACTCCTCAGAATCAGAATCAGAATTTATTGCCATGAACATATCACAAAATTTGTTCTTTTGTGGCAACATCACAGTGCAATTATTTATAAAAATCTCCTTACAGAATAAATAAAATTTGTGCACGAAAAGTCAAAGTAAGGCAGTGTCTGTGGTTTATTGTTCATTCAGAAATCTGATGGCAGAGGGAAAGAACATCTGTGTGCTAGTGAGTGCTTGTCTTGAAGTGTCCTATAGTTTTTTTCCCGATGGTAGCAGAGTGATGAGGGCTTGTCTTGGGTGGTAAGAGTCCTTGAGGATAGAGGCTGCTTTCTTAAGACACCACCTCTTGTAGATGACCTTGATGGAGTGGAAATTGATGCCTGTGATGTAAGAGGCTGAGTTAACAGCCTTGTGGAGATTTTTCTTGACCTGAGCATTGGCACCTTTGCACGCACCAGACAGTGATTCAGCCAGCCAGAATGCTCTCCATGGTACACTGTAGAAGTTTTTGAGGATCTTCAATGACATACCGAATCTCCACAAACTCCTCACAAAGTATAGCTGCTGGTGAACCTTCTTAATGATTGCATCAACCTGGAGACTCCAGGACAGATTCTTGGAGAGATAAACATCCAGGAATTTGAAGTTCTTGATCCTCTCCACTGCTGACCCTTGATGAGGACTGGTTTGTGCTCTCCTGACTTCCTCCTGAAGTCCACAATCATCTCCTTGGTTTTGCTAATATTGAGTGCAAGGTGTTGTTGAGACACCTCTCAACCAGCTGATCTTTCTCCCTTCTAAATGCTTCCTCATTGCTGTCCTCTAAACCATTTCCAATTTCTTGATGCTCTTCCTATAGCTTTGTGATCAGAAATCCGCACAGTGCTCTAAGCATGATCTTTAAATACCTTAATCATAGATGTAGGGCCATATAGTGTGGAAACAGGCCCTTTGGCCCAACTTGCCATGCCAACCAAAATGTCCTACTCACACCGGTCCCACCTGCCTGTGCTTCTTCCATATCCCTTTAAACGTGCACTCAACAGCTTCTGTGTAAAAAATGTTCAGCTATACAAAATTACAATTCAACCTTGCACACCTGGATCATGAGGTCCCAACTTTTGAACTCAGTACCTTGCACAATGAAGGCAAGTGTGTCAAAAATCTTCTTCACCATCTTGTCCTTTTGAGTTATCATATTTATTGTCAGAGAACATACATGACATTCACATACAACCCTGAGATTCTTTTTTTCTTGTGGGAGCAGCAGAATTACCACTAATTGGTAGAGCAAAAAATAAACCATACACAGCGTAAACAGGTAAACAAAGAACTGTAAACAGATAACAAATGTAAACAAATTGACTGTGCAATACAGGGAGAGCAAAGAAAATCAATAAAGAGGACAAGTAAGAATCCTGACTGAGTTTGTTGTTGAGGAGTCTGTCGGTAGAGCGGTAGCAGCTGTTCCTGAACCTGATGGTGTGAGTCTTGTGGTACCTCTACCACCAGCACATGCATCATTTTATGAGATGTAGTCTTGGCTTGCCAAAGGCTTTTTGAGGGACACAGAGACTAGATGCTGGTCCAGAAGTCAAAAGAGGATCATTAAAACAACCAAGATGATCACTCTTTTCCTCTATTGACATTAACGGGAGTTTTGTATAAATAAGGCACAAGGAATTGTAGAATATATTTTCCATCCAGGGTCCAGTGTCTTTAACCCACAACCATCAAGAAGGAGTTACAAGAGTATCAAAATAAGGATTGCTAGGCTGGGAAACAGCTTCTACTTACAGGCTGTGAGATTGTGTAATCGTGTAAATCACCCCAAATATTTGAATATATATATTTTGATTAGTTATGTTATTATTATGTACTGTGTATTGTGTGTGTACCATGGTCCAGATAGATCCTGTTTCAGCGGGTTGCAAATATGTACAACCAGATGGTAATAAATTTGAATGTGAACTTGGATCTAGAACAAACAATGAATTGTTGGCAGTCAGATCATGGAGGGGAATGGACAGTCAATGTTTTGGGTTGAAACCATGGTTTAGGGATGTGAAAAGTGAGGGAAGACAGGCAGTATTAAAGAAGAGAGGGGGAGGGTATTAGTAGGTGATGGGTGGACTAGCAAGATGTGAAGGATGAAGGACAGGCGGAACCAGGAGAGGGGGTTTGTGGGCAGTCAAGTCAAGTTTATAGTTATCTGATTGCACAAGATCAATCTGACAAAACAGCATTCTCTGGTAATCAGTGCAAAACATGCAGACACACAACCGGACATAGAGCCAAACAATGCATATGCAGGACAAGCCTTCATGTATACAAAGAAATAAATGAACATTATTTCATGAATTTGAGAGTCTCAGGTGATTAGTGTGAACAGTTCCTTTAGTCATTCAGCATTCTCACTGACTGGGCGAAGAAGCTGTTTCGCAGTCTGTAATATTCTTGTAGCTCTTCCCCAACAGGAGTGTCTGAAAGATGCAGTGTGTGGGGTGGAAGGGATTTTCAATGATTTAGGATGTTGTCTTCAGATAATTATCCCGGTAGGTCATGTCGATATGGGGGTGGGGGGGGGGGGTGGAGTGGGTGTGGGGTGAGATTCCATCAATCCTCTCTGCCTCTCTTATGGTCCACTGAAGTGACCTCCAATCCATTTCTTTGCAGCTTGGCGGGCAGCAACCTCCTTTGAAGAAGACTGCAGAGCCCACCTCACTGACAAAAGACAAAGGAGGAAAAACCCAACCAACCAATTTTCCCTTGCAACCGCAGCAACCATGCCTGCCTGTCCCGCATCGGACTTGTCAGTCACCAACGAGCCTGCAGCAGACGTGGACATACCCCTCCATAAATCTTCGTCCGCGAAGCCAAGTCAAAGAAGAAGAAAGAAGAACTTCGACTTGACTACGTTTGATCATTTTTGCATTCTTAAAATTTCGCACTTCAACACAGTTGCCACTGTGTGATTGAATTTGGCAATGACCAAGAGACCATAAGATGATGAGATGAAGAAGCAGAATTAAGCCATTCAGCTCATTGAGTCTGTTCCACTATTGGAATCATGGGCGAGGTATTTTTTTCCTTTCAGCCCTCTTCTCATGTCTTTAAATCTACCCAATGACGGTCTCTACAGCTGTCTGTGGCAACAAATCCCACAGATTCACCACCCTCTGGTTGCAGAAATTTCTCCTCATCTCTGTTCTTAATGGACATCCTTTTATTCTGAGGCTGTACCCTTTGGTCCTAGTCTCTATCTGCCTGCTGGAAACATTTTTTCCATGCCCACTCTTTCCAGCCCATTCAACAGAGGCTAGAACTGAAGCAGAACAGACAACTATGGTTTGTGGAATTTGAAGGTGTGGTGGTACACCACTGGCCTACTGCAGGGGGCAACCTCTGTACCTGCAGGAGTGTAAGGGGACAGGACAACACCTGGCTGGCTGTCAATCAGTCGGCCTGAAGGGATCAAGCCCCACCCGGTCGGGTGTCAATCACCCTCCGGGATATAAGCCTGCGCCGGCCTCCCGAGGCCTCACTTAGAGTTGCTGAAGCCACAGCCAGTCTGGTTCTGTGGAAGTCTTTGTGGATTAAAGCCTGTTGTACAGTCTTTATCTTTATGTGTGTCTGATTCTGGCTAACAGTGCACCACAGAAGGAAATGAAAAAGACATGACTCTAGAGAACTTTGAAATCAATTATGATCATTTTAAAATGGAAGCTGTGACTGGGATCCAATGCAATAGAGCTAATGATTCAGTTGTCCCAGTGCTCTGGACTTGATTCAAGATTTAAGCTTATCTGAAGTAACTCTACAATTTATTTTTTGATGATACATGATGAGCAATTCTGAATGGTCAGGGCTATCATTTTATTTCACTGACATAGTAAGAATCAAGATTGATCAGAGATTCAAATGACTTACTGAGTCATGGCTGATCAGATTCCAATGTCTATTGAATTGATTGATCAGATTCCAATGACTATTGAATCAAGTTTGATCAGAGAATTCAATGCCTTATTTTTAAAATTAAATTAAAAAAAAATAGACATACAGCACAGTAACAGGCCTATGAGCCTGTGCCGCCCAATTACACTGAATTGACCTACAGCCTGGGTACATTTTTCAACGGTGGGAGGAAACCCCCTGCAGACACAAAGAGAATGTACAAACTCCTTACACACAGTGCTGGATTCGAATCCAGGTCGTTGGTACTGTAACAGCTTTTGCGCTAACCGCAAAGCCATTATCACAAACAAAAAGCAACCCATGTTAGTTGGCCAGCAACTAACAAGCAACTGGTAACAAGCAGAACTAAAAACAATCAATGAAGAAACTTGCAAAATGGTAGCTGCTGCTTTTTGTTGTCAGTTTTCCAAGAATACATTGTTGAAAATAAAATAGTGTACATTAAAAATGCATGTCTAACCTTTAATTTTTAATATATTTTCATTTTTTGCTGCAAATTTACCTGTAAAATTTGGCTATAGATAGAATATTTCCTCTCACAAGCTTGGCATAATAATGATATAGCAGAAATGTCAGTGTATCTGTACATTGTACTCGTATCATCTCATCTCTAGTTCCACGTGTTGTGACTAGCACCAGGAGATATGACAGGAATTTTAGTGCACTGCATTTGTGTATATGGCAATAAACTATCATCATCTCCATATATTATGGAGTTAGCTTGTGTCAGTCTGGTTTCGTTACAATTTAATTGGGATTTATTGTTTTACTCCTTCATGATTTTTTTTTCATGCATAAAGAAGCTGCTTTATTTACAGAACGGGGAGGGGAGCTGAAGGAAAAGAGACAGAAAGATATATATAGAGAGAGAGAGAGAGAGAGAGAGAGAGGGGCTGGACACAAATCGAAGAAGTCGATCTTAATTATAAAAACACTGAAATGCTGGACGAACTCACCCAGTCTTGCAGCATCCATTGGAGGTAAAAATATATTACCAATGTTTCAGACCTGAGGCCTTCTTCAAGCTAAAAGCAAAAAGCTTGAGCAAAAAGTCAATGTTAATGCCATTCGGTTGGAGAGTGACCAGATGGAATATAAAGTGGTGTTCCTTCAATTTGTGGGTGGCCTTGGATGGCAGTGCAATAGGCCATAGACAAACATGTCGTTGTGGGAATGGAGAACTAAATTGAAATGGTTCCCCACTGGGAGATCTCCGCTATTGCAATAGACTGCTGTTAAGTTAACTCTTTTCAAATAAATTTAATATTTTAATGTTTTGATTTTTCTCCGTGTTCATTACAATGGCTTCCCACCTTCTGTGAAAAATTTCCATCAATAAACATGGTATGTTTATTTAAAACTTAATGCCTCCAATGGAGAAGGAAGCATCAAGCCAATAAAAGGCATTGCACTCCACTCAGTTGTTCCACTGCCAAAATCTCTTTGAGGGATGCTTACCTTGAAGAAGTTTTCCTCTTTACCTTGAGGAAAGGCTCAGGCCCAAAATGTCAGTAATGTATCTTTAACTCCTATCAACGCTATGAGACCTGCTGAGTTCCCCCACTATTTTTGTGTTTTTACTACAATCCACAGCATCTGCAGGCTTATGTGTTTCACTGTGCTCCTTTCAGCCTTGTTCTCTGAGAAATGCCCCAGTGGTCTTCCCACGAGAATGAGTTCAAACATCCTGAGCCGTCTCCTCCTGGGGCCGAGCAATGTGACCTCAGCAGTGATGAGATCTCAGCTGGTGTAGCGCACAGACCTAGCCCCACATCCAAATTCATTGACAGTCTTTACACGGGGGGTGTGGGGGAACACGAGTAGTCTGACCCACAATCACAAGACTCTGGAGATTTTTGTGGTTGTGGGCAGAGTAGTTCCCATCCCATGCAATGATGCATCCTGAGAGGATACTTTCAATGATGCTCCTATAGAGTTGTTAAGGGATGCAGGTGACATGCCAAATTTCCTCTGATTTCAGTTCCTTGGCCATTGCATTGACATGGATGGTTCAGGTGTTGTAAATGGAGATCTTTTTTGCAAGAAACGTAATGTTGCCTACTATCTCCATTGATGGTGAAGACCGGGGATTGAGCTTCACCTCTCCTCCAGAAGTCTATGACCAGTTCCTTGGTGTTGCTGACATTGCGGAGGAGCTTGTTGTCCTGGCCCCATTATTTAAATTCACATGATATTAAGAAGCAAACATTAACAAAGAAACACTTTCATTCTTCAGAGTCAAAGGTACATATCAAAATGCTGGGATATCTACATCTGCTGCATTGTTACAAGCCTAAAGTCACCTCTGTTCCCAAACACTTATACATTTCCCATTTTTATTGCTGTACCTCTGGCACTGGTGACTTCAGTTGCTGAGACCTTAAATCTCTGGAATTCTACCCCTACACCTCCAGATCTCCTTGACTTCCTGGACCCAACGTAACTGTGAGAAACAACATTTCTTATACCTCGTGGGTAGCCTAAAATGCAATAGCATGACATTTGTGTTTCCCCAAATTTAGGCGATCCCCATCTTGATCTGGTTCCATTGTTTCATTCTCTCCTTCACCTACTCATGTTCTCGATTTTCTTTTAAACCTCCTCCAACTCAAACTGTTTCCTCTCTTCTCCTCTTCTACCTTTCTCTCCACCTCTCCCATCTTATTTCTTTAGTGTCCTATCACCTCTTGGCCTCTCTTCAACTGTACCTGTACCTGTACTTCTTCTTTAGGTTTGATATAACCCTTCCCACTTTAGTCTCCACATAGAGTCTGGACTTAAACCTTGATTAACCCTCTCTCTCCACGGACACGGCATGACCACTGAGTCCCTCCAGCTTCTCTTTGTTTGCTTAAGATCCCACCAGTTCTTGCACATCTCCTGGCCCTTTTGACATTTTTGGTTGTCTGTCCCTATGCCTCCTAACACTGCTCAGTGACAAATTGTATTTGGTTTCATTCTTTTTTTAACCTTCAGTTCACGATATCAGTTTCCAACAGTGGTCAAATTTAGGTATCTAATCTTTTTGAGATATTTTTACTGACCAAAATCTTGCCTCTTTTGAACAATTATCCACCTAATTTACAACACCTAGACACCACTTTTTTTCATTATTTACAGGTTAGGGGCTAATTTTTGAAGCTCCCTGAAGACCTGGAACTTAATATGATTGGGATAATTTATAATTTTCAACCTAATTATAAAAGGGTGGTATCTGGTCTTTATGAATTACTTCTAAATTCTAGAGATAGTTCCCTAGACAGAATTTAAAAAACAAACAAACTATGGGAACAGGATTTTCAAAAAATATTTTCTGAAACTACATGAAACTCTATTTTGAAGTGAGTGTATTCATCCTCTCTTTGTTACTCATTATTATAGTTTAAGGTAGTACATCGGACCCACTATTTCAAAGTCCAATTGGCTAAATTCTATTGTGATCTCTCTTCTAAATGTGACAAATGTAAAACTGTAGAAGGTACACTGTATCAAATGTTCTGGTTATATCCCTCTCCAATTTTTGGGAAGAGGTATTTTGGACCTTCTCTTTAGTTCTTAATATTAATTTGACTCCAAATCCTTGTCTTGCTCTTTTTGGAACAAGTGGGCTAATGGGTCTGTTATTTTTTTTTTTTTTATTTTTTTATTTTTTTTTTAAATTTTTTATTTTTCACACCATAAATCACAATAGCCATGATATACACTTTTTCTTTTCCACACATTTACAGTGACTTTTTCTCCCTCCCCCCTCCCTCCTCCCAAGCCACCCCCCCATCCCCCCCCCCCCTCATCCATTTTAGTTATACAATCTAGGTTGCATTAATTCAGTTAGACAATGTTGTCATTCAACAAAAATACACCAGAAATTCTACTGAGTCCATTCTTTTCTTCTCTTCTCCTTCCATCAACTTAGGTAATGTTTGTTCCCGGTAGGTTTTCGCTATTGTATTTAATGTAAGGCTCCCATACTTGTTCGAATATTTCAATATTATTTCTTAAACTATATGTTATTTTTTCTAATGGAATACATTTATTCATTTCTATATACCATTGTTGTATTTTCAAATTATCTTCCAATTTCCAGGTTGACATAATACATTTTTTTGCTACAGCTAGGGCTATCTTAACAAATCTTTTTTGTGCATCCTCCAAGTCAATTCCAAATTCTTTATTTTTTATGTTACTTAGGAGAAAGATCTCTGGATTCTTTGGTATATTGTTTTCTGTTATTTTATTTAATATCTGATTGAGATCATCCCAAAATTTTTCTACTCTCTCACATGTCCAGATTGCATGAATTGTTGTTCCCCTTTCTTTTTTACATCGAAAACATCTATCAGATACTGTTGGGTCCCATTTATTTAACTTTTGCGGTGTAATGTATAGTCTGTGTAACCAATTATATTGTATCATACGCAGCCTCGTATTTATTGTATTTCTCATCGTTCCAGAGCATAACTTCTCCCATGTTTCCTTTTTTATCTTTATATTTAAATCTTGTTCCCATTTTTGTTTAGTTTTACCATTTGTTTCCTCATTTTCCTTTTCTTGCAGTTTAATATACATATTTTTTATAAATCTTTTGATTAACATTGTATCTGTAATCACATATTCAAGGTTACTTCCCTCTGGTAAACTCAAGTTGCTTCCTAATTTATCTTTCAAGTAGGATCTCAGTTGGTAATATGCCAGCGCTGTATCTCCCGTTATATTGTACTTATCTCTCATTTGTTCAAAGGATAAGAATCTACTTCCTGAAAAACAATTTTCTATTCTTTTAATCCCTTTTTTTTCCCATTTTCTAAAGGCAAGGTTGTCTATTGTAAAAGGGAGTAGCTTATTTTGCGTCAATATTAGTTTTGGTATTTGGTAATTTATTTTATTTCTTTCTACATGAATCTTCTTCCATATATTGAGGAGATGGTGTAATACTGGAGAAGTTCTATGTTGTACCAATTTTTCGTCCCATTTATATAATATGTGTTCAGGTATCTTTTCCCCTATTTTATCTAATTCTAGTCTCGTCCAGTCTGGTTTTTCCCTTGTTTGATAAAAATCTGATAGGTACCTTAATTGTGCGGCTCTATAATAATTTTTGAAGTTTGGCAATTGTAAGCCTCCTTGTTTATACCATTCTGTTAATTTGTCTAGTGCTATCCTCGGTTTCCCCCCTCTCCATAAAAATCTCCTTATTATTTTCTTTAACTCTTTGAAGAATTTTTCTGTCAGTTGTATTGGCAATGCCTGAAATAAGTATAGTATCCTTGGAAAAATGTTCATTTTAATACAGTTTATCCTTCCTATCAGTGTTAGTGGTAGCTCTTTCCAATGCTCTAAATCGTCCTGTAATTTTTTCATTAGTGGATTGTAATTGAGTTTATATAATTGGCCTAGATTTTTGTTTATTTGCACACCTAGGTATCTTATTGCCTGCGTTTGCCATCTGAATGGGGATTCCTCCTTAAATTTTGAGAAATCCGCGTTATTCATAGGCATTGCTTCACTTTTATTTACGTTTATCTTGTATCCCGACACTTCTCCATATTCCTTCAATTTCTTATATAGTTCTTTTATTGATAGTTCTGGTTCTGTTAAGTACACTATCACATCATCCGCAAACAGACTGATTTTATATTCCCTGTCTTTTATTTTTATTCCTTTTATATTATTATCTCTTCTTATCGATTCTGCTAGTGGTTCTATAGCTAGCGCAAACAATAATGGTGATAGTGGGCATCCCTGCCGCGTTGACCTGCTTAAGTTAAATTGCTTTGATACATGTCCATTTACTGTCACTTTCGCTAACGGTCCCTTATATAATGCTTTAATCCAATTAATATACTTCTCCGGTAAACTGAATTTTTGCAATACTTTGAACAAGTAATTCCATTCTACTCTGTCGAAGGCCTTCTCTGCGTCTAAAGCAACTGCTATTGCCGGTGCTTTATTTCCTTCTACTGCATGAATTAAGTTAATAAATTTACAAATATTGTCTGTTGTGCGTCTTTTTTTGATAAATCCAGTTTGGTCTAAATTTACCATTTTCGGTACCTGTTCTGCTAATCTGTTCGCTAATAGTTTAGCTATTATCTTATAATCTGTGTTTAGCAAAGATATTGGTCTATATGACGCTGGTGAGAGTGGATCTTTCCCTTGTTTTAGTATCACTGTAATTATTGCTGTTTTACATGAATCTGGTAAGTTTTGTGTCTCATCAATCTGGTTGATTACATCCAGGAGGGGCGGTATTATTAGGTCTTTAAATGTTTTGTAGAATTCTATTGGGAGTCCATCCTCTCCTGGTGTCTTATTATTTGGTAAATTTTTTATTATCTCTTGTATTTCTACTGTTCCAAATGGTTCTGTTAATTTATTTTGTTCCTCTATTTGTAGTTTTGGTAGTTCAATTTTAGTCAAAAATTCATCTATTTTCCCTTCTTTCCCTTCGTTTTCGGTTCGGTATAATTGTTCATAGAATTCTCTGAAGTTTTCCTTAATTTCTTTTGGATTATATGTAATTTGTTTGTCTTTTTTCCTTGTTGCCAATACCATTTTCTTAGTTTGCTCTGTCTTAAGCTGCCATGCTAGGATTTTGTGTGTTTTTTCCCCTAGTTCATAATATTTCTGTTTTGTCTTCATTATATTCTTCTCCACCTTATATGTTTGTAATGTTTCATATTTTATTTTTTTATCCGCCAATTCTCTTCTTTTGGTTGTATCTTCCTTTATTGCTAATTTTTTTTCTATGTTTATTATTTCCCTTTCCAACTGCTCTGTTTCCTGATTATAGTCCTTCTTCATCTTGGTTGCATAACTTATTATTTGCCCTCTAATGAATGCTTTCATTGCGTCCCATAGTATAAACTTATCTTCCACTGATTCCGTATTTACTTCAAAGTACATTTTTAATTGTTTTTCAATAAATTCTCTAAAATCCTGTCTTTTAAGTAGCATGGGGTTTAATCTCCATCTATACATTCTTGGAGGGATGTCTTCTAGCTCTATTGCCAATAACAGGGGTGAGTGGTCCGATAATAGTCTAGCTTTATATTCCGTTTTCCTAACTCTCCCTTGTATGTGGGCTGATAACAGGAATAGGTCTATCCTTGAGTATGTTTTATGTCTAGTCGAGTAGTATGAGTATTCCTTTTCTTTTGGGTTTTGTTTCCTCCATATGTCCACAAGTTTCATTTCTTGCATTGATTTAATTATAAATTTGGTTACTTTGTTCTTCCTGTTAATTTTTTTCCCCGTTTTATCCATATTTGGATCCAAATTCAGATTGAAATCCCCTCCTATTAGTATGTTCCCTTGCGTATTAGCTACCTTCAAAAAGATATCTTGCATAAACTTTTGATCTTCTTCGTTAGGTGAATATATATTAAGTAGATTCCAAAGCTCTGAATATATCTGACATTTTATCATAACATATCTCCCTGCTGGATCTATTATTTCCTCTTCTATTTTAAATGGCACATTTTTGCTAATTAATATAGCCACTCCTCTTGCTTTTGAATTATACGATGCTGCTGTTACATGTCCTACCCAATCTCTCTTTAATTTCTTGTGCTCCAATTCAGTTAAATGTGTTTCTTGGACAAATGCTATATCTATTTTTTCCTTTTTCAGTAAATTTAGTAGTTTCTTCCTTTTAATTTGGTTATGTATTCCATTAATATTTAGAGTCATATAGTTCAGCGTAGCCATTTTATATTTTGTTTATCTTCTCTTTTCGTTTTTCCATCATTACCTTTCCTCCTTTTCCATTTCTGTTTTCTTATTTTCAACTCTTTACCAGACAACATTCCTACAACATCCAACATTTTCCTTATTCTCCTATTTCTATCTTCTTTATCCCCAATCTCCCCTTCCCCTCCTGAGTTGCCCTTTATCCCTTGTCGGACAACCACATCTCCCCTCTCCATTTGGATTTGCGAATCCACTCGCAAGCGTCAACTGATTTTGCAGTGACCGCTCTTTTCCCCCCACCCAGCCCCCCCCAGAAAAGATTTCGTTTTTTATATGTCACAAAGGTCACTCTTTTAGTTCCCTCCTTATTCTCTCTATTCCATTACCTTCCCTTATTAATTCTTGTCTATACTTTCTATGTTTTCCTCTAATTACAGATATTTTCACATATGCCCATTGTCTCTATTCACTCTTATACCTCTTTACCCGCATACATATCAATCGTGGTCATTTTTACCCTCCTTACTCGTCTTCATCCCTCAGTCTATTTTTGTCTTTACCCACATACATATCAATCGTGATAATTTTTGCTCTCATTACCCGTCTTCATCCCTCAGTCTATTTTTGTAATTGTTCTGCAAATTTTCGTGCTTCTTCTGGATCCGAGAATAGTCTGTTTTGTTGTCCTGGAATAAATATTTTCAATACCGCAGGATGCTTCAGTGTAAATTTATATCCTTTCTTCCATAAAATCGCTTTTGCTGCATTGAACTCTTTTCTCTTCTTTAGGAGTTCAAAGCTTATATCTGGATAAATGAAGATTTTTTGCCCTTTATACTCCAGTGGTTTGTTGCCCTCTCTTACTTTTTCCATTGTCTTCTCCAGTACCTTTTCTCTTGTAGTATATCTTAGGAATTTTACTACAATAGATCTTGGTTTTTGTTGTGGTTGTGGTTTAGGGGCCAATGCTCTATGTGCCCTTTCTATTTCCATTTCTTGCTGTAGTTCTGGACATCCTAGGGCCTTAGGGATCCATTCTTTTATAAACTCCCTCATATTCTTGCCTTCTACATCTTCCTTAAGGCCCACTATCTTTATGTTATTTCTTCTGTTATAATTTTCCATTATATCTATTTTTTGGGCTAGTAATTCTTGTGTCTCTTTAGTTTTTTTATTAGATTCCTCCAATTTCTTTTTTAAGTCTTCTACCTCCATTTCTGCTGCTATTGCCCGTTCTTCCATCTTGTCCATTTTTTTCCCCATTTCTGTTAAGGTCATATCCATTTTATTTATTTTCTTTTCTGTGTTGTTTATTCTTCTTCTTAAATCATTGAATTCCTGTGTTTGCCATTCTTTAAATGACTCCATGTATCCTCTAACAAGAGCAAGTACCTCCTTTACCTTGCCTATCTTTTCTTCTTCTATTTCCCTGTACTCTTCCTCTTCCTCTTCTTCTTCCTCTAGGTTGACCATCTGTTGTTTCTTTGCTGCCCTTTCCTCCTCTTCTTTCTTGTTTCTATTGTCTTCTGTGGTCTCTTCTTGCTGCAGGTGTTCTGCAGCTGTCGTTGCCGGCTGTGGAGATCGACTCCCCAGCTGGTCCCCCCTCCCGTCGGTGTGTTTTTTTGTATGCGCATCGCGCATGCGCGAGGAGTCGCGCATGCGCGGTTGCGCACTTTTACTCGGCTCTGTGAGCCATTGTTGTAGTTCTCTTTCTACCGACCTGAGGTAGTGGGGTCTTCTCTCCACAGCGGGCCTCTTCGGACAGGTAAGGCCTTCACCTTTTTCCTCCGTTGTCTTCTCTTCCTCTCTTCTTTCCGTTGATTTTGATTTTTCTCCTTTTGTCTCCATCTTCTTTCCACCTTTATACTCACTTTTCTTTAACTTGTATTTCTGTGCCTTTGTATTTTCTCTTGTTTTTCCCGACTTTTCTGGAGAGGGCTGGAGTTCACCGTCCGGCCACTACTCCATCACGTGACTCCTCCATGTGGGTCTGTTATTGACTGCTTCACAATCCCATATAGTTACCCTCACCTCCCTTATCGCTAGAAGGGCCATATTAATGAGATGGAAAGATGCTGTCCCTCCCACTCATACTCGATGGCTGTCTGATATGATGGCATGTCTGACTTTGGAAAAAATTAAATGTTCAACTACTGAAATGAATCATAAGTTTGGTTCTTTATGGGGTTCTTTTCTCAATTATTTTCAAAATTTGTAAGATTAACCATTTTCTGGTTTATGATACCATTGGTTACCTTATTTGTTTTATTATCAGAAGTGGTCTGTCCGTTTTAGGCCAATAGCCTCTATAGGGTAGGGTTAGATAAGTAGAATAGTAATGTAGTGTTTTTAACCCCCAATTCTTTTTAATGTAACATAGGTTACAATATCATCTGTATTATTTTATAAGATTTGTTAATATTCTATGTTATTCTCATATTCTTTTTCTTTGGCTTGGCTTCGCAGATGAAGATTTATGGAGGGGTATGTCCACATCTGCTGCAGGCTCGATGGTGACTGACAAGTCCGATGCGGGACAGGCAGGCACGGTTGCAGCAGTTGCAAGGGAAAATTGGTTGGTTGGGGTTGGGTGTTGGGTTTTTCCTCCTTTGTCTTTGGTCAGTGAGGTGGGCTCTGTGGTCTTCTTCAAAGGAGGTTGCTGCCCGCCGAACTGTGAGGCGCCAAGATGCACGGTTGGAGGTGATATCTGCCCACTGGCGGTGGTCAATGTGGCAGGCAGCAAGAGATTTCTTTAAGCAGTCTTTGTACCTCTTCTTTGGTGCACCTCTGTCTCAGTGGCCAGTGGAGAGCTCGCCATATAACATGATCTTGGGAAGGCGATGGTCCTCCATTCTGGAGATGTGACCCACCCAGCGCAGTTGGGTCTTCAGTAGCATGGATTCGATGCTTGCAGACTCTGCCAGCTCGAGTACTTCGATGTTGGTGATGAAGTCATTCCAATGAATGTTGAGGATGGAGCGGAGACAGCGCTGATGGAAGCGTTCTAGGAATAGGAATAGGAATAGCTTCCATCAGTGCTATTCTCATATACTTAAGTAACATATATACAATGAAACTAATAAAAGTATTGAAACAGAATTTATATTTGGTTTCACCGGGAGAAATAATTTGCGATGCTTTGTGATGTTCTAAGATGCTCTATAGGTTCCAGCCATTGTTGTTAAGGGGCTGTTTTCTGAAGCTGGAGTAAGCCGAGAACTCTGAATTGTGATAATTAAAAGTAAGTTGATGTAATATGAAGTTTATTGGTCACATTTTACTAAATGCAGTGAGAATGGTTCCTCTGTGAGCAGTCAAACTGGATAGCTTTAACATTCATATAGCAGCATAAAGAGCAGAGGAGAGGATTACAATGAAAAAAATAAGACCAATTGATACCAAGCACAGACAGCATGAGATCACTTTTCATTCAGGAGCTTGATAACTGCAGGGAAGAGATCGTCTTTAAGCCTGTGGCTGCATGATTTCACACTAAATCTTCTCCCCGATGGGAGGAGGGAGAAGTGAGTATAACGGTCATTCAGTGTGTTTGTCTGCCTTTCCTAACCAATGAGAGACAGAGATAGAGTCCATGGAGGGGAGAGAAGTTTGGGTGATGTTTCTGAGATGCGTTCACTACCTCCTGCAGCTTGTTCCAATCTTGAGCAGAACAGATCCTGTCACATGCTGCGATTTATCCAGCAGGTATGCTTTTGTTGAAATGAGGTTGGATGTGTGCAGAAGAGATTTACCAGGGTGTTGCCTGGATTTGGAAATACATCTTATGAGGCAAGGTTAGCAGATGAAGATTTATGGAGGGAGAAGGATGAGAAGTGACTTAATAGAGGTCTATAAGATTATGAAAAGCATAGGTAAGGTAGACAATCAGCACCTTTTTTCCCTGGGTGGAGTAGCAAACACCAGAGGACATCTGTTCAAAGTGAAGGGAGTAAAATTTTGGGGAGAAATCAGGGGTAATTTATTTTTAAATGCAAAGAGTTGTGGGTGCCTGGAGTACATTGCCAGTGGTGGTAGTGGAGGCAGGAACAATAAGGGTATTTAAGAGACTCTTAGACAGACACATGGATGAAAGAAAATAGAGGGTTATGAAGTGGGGAGGGTTTCTTTTTTTCGAGGTATATATGGGATGGCACAACATCATGGGTCTGTACTCTGATATAATGTTCTATGTTTTATTTCCTTTAGTCAGATTGAAAAAGGGCAGTCGTCTACACTTCAGTGACTCCAACTAACTTTCTGCAGACCAGGTCCAGTAGTGAACCTCCTAATGTTTCTTGTCAGTGTGAATCAGTGAACACCATCATGTGGAAAAAAAAGACACACATTGGTAAGAGTGGGTTACCTCATGTGCTATTGGAAGTCATAATGAAACAAATAAACAAAAATAATAGATTTTGAAATTCAATTTAATACTATTTTTCCCTCTTCACCTGAAAACTGGTGCATGACAGCAAGTCCTATTTACCATTGTTGGTCTGCAGGTTTTATTGCTATGGTAATAAGCTCTTCATTCAATAAGGATTGGCATTTTTATCACTATTAATTTAAAAACTTTTTAATTTGTGCTTCTTTTTTATCAGTCAATAATCAAACTGTGTGAATAGCCAGGCATTCACTGTTCTAGAGGCACTTACTTTGCTTTATCATAGATTTGTATCTGTGCAATTCATCTGCACTCATTCATCATCAAGGTTGTCTTTTATATTAAGTCCCATATATCATCTTCTGTCAGCTCTTGAACATATCATTATGCTATTTAGTACTATAACTTCCAATCATTCAATATTTCTCCCTCCCCTCGTATCTGATACAAATATACTTGATTCTGTATTGCAGATTTATATGCTCAGTTTCAAAGTATCTGGTAATTGCAAATGTCCGTCACTGTTTCACCAGCTGTGACAAAGAGTGCATGAACATTCACTAAGGATTATTATATATGTTGGTCAACACTGCTTTCAGATGTAGCCTCATACTGGTGCATTGTAGTACTGGTCAAAACTAGCCCATAAACTCAAACTAGGGAATGTACTATTTTTGGGTGTACCAGCCCCTCTTGTCCGTCAAAGACATCTATGATAGGTACTGCCTCAAGAAGGAAGCCAATGTTACATATGATCTCCAGCTAAAGATATCTCCACTAGATATCAGGTTCTCTTCTGATTCGAACATTAATCCAGCCTTGAGGGAACACCTCCTGAATTCCAAACCTAAACATTTCTGCCTTTCTCCTCTTGATTAGGAAGCTCCATAAAACTTTGGTTATCTATCACAGCGTTCCCTTATGTGGCTAGTTAACAAACTTTGTTGGATCACAGATTGGTGAGTTAATGGTTTTCGACTGTATGAATGACACTGTGGGATGTGCCTTCACCAGCTCCTCCCCCGATAGCCCAATTCAAAGAGAGCAGTGATTATTTTGTATATATTTATTATTTTAGAGATACATCACAGTATTCGGACCTTCCAGTCAACAAGCTTGCACTGCCTAAGTACACTCATGTGACCAATTAACCTACCAAATACCTCTTTCCCAAACCCCTTTCCTTCAACTTCCCATCCCATTCCACTCCTTCTTCTATCAGTGAGATACTCTTCTTAGACCTCTGCCCTCTCCCCTATCACTTCTCAGCTTCCTTTGCTTCTACCCTCCCACCTGTATCCATCTCTTACCAGTTAGCCTTTACTCCTTCCCCTTCCTGTTCTTCCCTCCTCTCTTCCTTCCCCCTCCCCCAGTCTTTTTATTCAGGCATCTACCTATTTTTCCAGATTCCTGATGAAGGGCCAAAACCCGAAACTTCCTGTGGATTCTGCATGACCTGGTGAGTTTCTCCAGCATGGTTGTGCACTGCACTGGACCCCAGTGCCTGAAGACTTTCTTGCTTGTGACCTACCAATCCCAAATGTCTTTGGAATGTGTGAAGAAACCAGAGCACCTGGAGAAAACCCATGTGGACATATTGTACAAACTCCTTACAGACAGATTTGGACCCTGGTCACTGGTGCTGCACCACTGTAACAGCACTGCACTAACGTGACACTAATTGTACACCTTTGGTTAGTCAGAGCTTAGTCTTGGGGCCCATCACCACTAAGGCCAAGAGACTTAGTCAGCATTTTCAAGGTACTTTTGACTGCTTTCCCTAAAGATTTGCTAAGAGTTGGTGACTGTGAAGGATTATGTTATATTTTATATTGTATATAGATATGTTTTAAAGGAGATAAATGGTGGCAGGTTTTTTAGTGTAAGTCACAAACAAACACTTCACAACACCAATCTCATTTAAAATGGCAGACCTATGCTCCGAGTGCCTTTGCAAAAACTTTGAAGAAGGCCTATAGAGACTTCACAAGTAGGTGTTAGTTAATTGGACATGCAGTGGAGTAATGGAATATTGTTTTGGAAAGCAACAGATGAATGGACTCGAAAGATTGAGTCCAATGCCACAGTCTGTCTGAATGCAGTTTGCTGGAGAGAGAGAGAGAGAGAGAGAGAGAGAGAGAGAGAGAGAGAGAGAGAGAATTTAGTCTCACTGTTCAGCAGCAGCAGCTGGGACTGGAACATGACAAGCTGGCAAGCTTGTGGAAAAACCCCATTTTGAAGATGGGTTGTGAATTCTTAGTTCAGCCTGGTTAAAGCCCTTGTGGCCCATACAAGAGGAGATGGCTGGATGCATAATGTTTCACCTGAGATAAGGGAAACAGAAAAGAAACTCTGTGGTGACCTGAAAAAAAGAGGTTATCATCTGGAAAACCCTGATGGGGAAAGTTTCTTCAGCAAGGCAGTGAAGTGGCTGATTGGAAGGAATAGCTTTGTATCCAATGAGCAACAAATCTCTCTCTGATTCAAACACCAAAACCTGGTAAAGATACATAAATGTTAAATTCTGGGCAGTGTATAAGAATTGCCTGATACCGGCGAACTTAGAGGAGTGAGAAGTGAGATTGGAAAGTGAATCAAAGAACTTTTCAGAAATTATACACACATTACATACATGTGCGCTTAGAATTAGAAGGGGGTTAAGTTAGGTGATGTTAATAGTAATAAGTTAGAGTTTGAACCTGTTTTCATGTTTAAAAATAACTAAAAACAACTTTTGTTTAAATAACCATTTGTCTTGGAGAATTTCTATTGCTGCTGGGTTTGGGGGTCCTCTGGCCCCGTCACAGTGACAATGTGAAGCAATGGCTGTAATTAAAATGTTCAAGTTTATTACAATCTGCCTGTACTTATACAAATATTTCTCTGTACCACAATGCACACACATAATACACCTCTCATGCAGCACATTATAATTATATCTATCTATCAGAAACATTGGTGACCGCCTCTGAAGATTGTGAAGGAAGGAAATCTTGCTGACTTAATATTTGAAGTTATCAAAGTAACACAGAAATGCACAGATGCACCATCAATTACTTGAAAGACTGTTCTTGAGAAACCATTAAGTTTTTCTTTACTTCAGAACAATGGCACATCCATACTGTTTGACTGATCTGCACTGAGGAGGGGGCTGTGGAACAGCCACCTTCATACATGAGCCCGTGGGAAGGGGCCACAGGTGCAATTGGCCAATAGGTGTGGCTGACCAGACAATTATACATAACAGGGATTTACCACATGCACCAAATACTCACTTCTCTGCATTCTATCCTTCTTCATCCAAACTTACAGTACTTTTTATTAAAAGTTGCCCAGGCATCTGCCCCTCATTCCAGGTTTAACTAACTGGCTAACCTTTCTTCTGGAGTTAATTCAGTGTCAGTAGGTTATGGAATTGTCAAAGAATTCTCACAATAATTCCTAATCTTGCCCTCTACATATCATTCATTATTCACCAAGGGGGGTGCACCAACTATTCTACTTCCTCAGAAGGAAAGGAAATTCGGCATGTCCTTGAGGTCTCTTCCCTATTTTTACAGGCACACCATGGAATGTTTCCTGTCTGGATGAATCACTGCATTGGGCAGGGACTGCACATTCAAGATCACAAGAAACTGTAGAGTTGTGACTCCATCGCAGACCATCACACATACAAACTTTCTCTCTGGCTCCATCTACACCTCCCATTATCTCTGGAAAGATGTCAACTGATGAAAAGACTCATCCTGCACTGTCCAAACTCTCTTTCTCTTTCTCCCTTCCCACTTTCATTGGGCCAAAGATGCATGAACTTGAAAACACCAAATTCAAGGACACTTTCCTGCTGTGATCAGACTCTTAAATGAACCTTCTATTGATGAAAGATAACTGCATGTTTCTTTACACTGTGCACTTTGTCTTTGCAACACTAGCTCAATACCCTGCAATTTTGTTTTTATTATTGCACTACTGGTTATATTTAAGTACAGGTTGACTTGCCTGTATAGAATGATAACCAAACCTTTTCCTTATATCTTGGTACAGTGACAATAAACATTTCAATGCAATTCATCCTTCCAGCATCAACCTACTGAGCATTACAAATGTGTGCAAACATTGAATTTCCAGTCATATTATTTAATCACTTATCTAGCGCTTTACAATGAGCTGTTGGAGAGACTCAGCAAGTCAGGTAGCATCTACGGGTAGTTAACATTTTGGGTTGGGACTCTTTATCCAGACTAAATAAAAAAAGGGAGAAAGAATATGGGGGATAGACCAAGAGAATTATTGTTGTATTGGAAAACCATCAGGTTCTGTGGGTTCACAGAAAGATGACTCTGGACACAAGTGTTAATCAAAGGTAACATCATTGGGGGGGCGTGGCAAGATGGCGTAGGGAACAGACGTGCCTTCCAGACCTCTCCTGACTCTGATTTATTGTTTTGTCTTTAAGTGCCCATTAAAGTTCTTTTAAAAGTTTATAAATAATAAGAGGTGTTGGATTAGTGCCTAATGGTTTATATGCAAAAAAAAAGGTAAAAGAAAACATCAACAGACTGTTAAAAAACTACATTTTCCGAAATTGTCTGAGCCTACTTGTTTACAAGAAGCCAGGACTCAGCGTAGAATGGATCCAGAGGAGGACGTGCAGAGTTCGCCATTGAAGCTTCGTTTTAAGCCGGTGAGGCTCTCTGAAGGTCGCACTCAACAGCTTTCAGAACAAGGGGCTGGATGGGAGCCAGTGTTTCGCACGGCGGCCACTGTGGGTGCTGTTGCTGAGGCTTTGACAGTTGAATCAGCTGGGGTGCCACCAGCTGGAGAGTAAAAGAGCTGTCATTCGACTGCTACAGTGGTGGCGTTGCAAAATGCATCTTCAATTACAATGGTTTTTCCAGACATCGATTCAGTGAAGATGATTAAAGAGATTTGGCTTAAAGATAACCCTGATCTTCAGTCTCCTGGCATTACTGGGGGGACTTTGAGAGGGATTTTTATACGAAGTCAAACTGCTAGAAACGATACTAAATTAAGGGAAGGGACAGAAGATCCCGTGGTCTCTAAGGAACAGCAAGACCCCATTATGCCTGAATCTACTTCTGTTGAAATGTCTGTTAAGGATCTTGAGGATAAGATATATTCTGTATCGAGTCACTTAGCTAATTTTGTGAATCTGTTTATTTCCAAGATTAATGCAATGTCTGTATCGAGTCACTTAGCTAATTTTGTGAATCTGTTTATTTCCAAGATTAATGCAATGGCGGAAGTTATTAATGGAGCTTTTAAGCTTGATACCATTGAAAGATTTGAAATGTGTGATCAAGGTTTAGTCGATGCACAGGATCAACTGCAAGATGAAAATAGAATAATTGAAACATTGCAGATCCAAAATAAAAATTTTGCAAAAAAGGTTGATTATTTGGAGAATCAATCTAGACGGAACAATGTGAAAATTGTTGGTTTGCCAGAAGGCATAGAAGGACCAGATCCAAGAAAATTTTTTACTGAATGGATTCCACGAGTGTTAGGACAGAATAAATTCCCTGAAGGTTTAATACTGGAACGTGCTTATAGAGTTTTAAGAAAATCTTTTTCAGGACAGAATCCAAGATCTGTTTTGATCCGTTGTTTAAACTATTGTGACAGAGAGACAATTTTACGTACGTACGGCTATTAGAAATGCCCAGCAAAATAGATCTCCTTTGATGGTTCAGAATAATCCTGTTTTCTTCTATCAAGATTTGAGTCAAGAAATTATGTTTCAATGACGTGAATTTAATTCTGTGAAAGAACGGTTGTGGAAAAAAAGTCATAAGGCAACATTCAGTTATTCTGCGGTACTGAAGATTTTTTAGGATGGAAATTAGCTAAAGTTCATTGACAATCCTAAAGAGGCTATGGACTTTGTTCAGTCTCTACCAATCATGCAGTTTCAGGAACGATGTAGTCCTTCAAGGTCTCCAAAGAGAGTAGAGATGTAAGGTGGGATCCAGTTTTTTAAAAGAAATGGAAGCAATGGTGACCGAAGTGGTAACGTTGATTTAAAAAAATAAATCTTTTATCTTTTTTTTGAGAAGAGTTTAAATAGTTTAAATAATGATGATAGTTTAATGAAATGGGAGTTGGGAGAGGGAACTGGGTGGGCACTAGTTTCCAGAAGTCATCAGCTACTTGTGAGTTATCTCACAACCAATATTTTGGGGGAGTTACCATTTGGGGCGGTTTAAACAGGAGGAGGTAGTTGTGACCTCTGACCTGTTTTTTTAATCTTTTTAATTTTTGGGTTAAGAAGTGAAGGTTTTTTAAAATTTTTTTAAAAAATAAATATTTTTTTTTAAACTCTTTTTGTTTTCTGATTGTTCTTTCTTTGGCTTGGCTTCGCGGACGAAGATTTATGGAGGGGGTAAAAAGTCCACGTCAGCTGCAGGCTCGTTTGTGGCTGACAAGTCCGATGCGGGACAGGCAGACACGATTGCAGCGGTTGCAAGGGAAAATTGGTTGGTTGGGGTTGGGTGTTGGGTTTTTCCTCCTTTGCCTTTTGTCAGTGAAGGTAATTGAGAGGTAATTAGAAGGGTTTTTTTCTCTCCTTTTTTTTCTCTTTTTTTGGGTTTTTTTTCTCTTTTTTCTTTCTTTTTTAAGAGGATGATGTCACAGACGATAATAAGTCAAAAGGAAGAAAATTAAGTACAAATACATTGAGGGAGAAGAGTTTAATTTAAGTTAATTTCAATAGAGAATTTTGAAGATGTTATAAATGAAGAATATGGAGAATTTTATAAGAGTTTGAACTTTTTTCTTTTTTTTCTTTTTTTATATAAAGGGAGGGGAAGGGAATAAAAAGTTTATCTGATTGTTTTTCTAAGGGATGTTTTTGTTCTCTCAATGAATTATAAAGGAAACTTGGTATTAATGGAAATTCTGTATTTATGTATTATTAATTATGATTTTTTGTATAACAGATATGTGGTTGATATATTATTTTAATATTTGAACTTAGTTTTAAAGTGGATTTCATTTGTTAAATACATGTTTGATTTAAATATATGTTTAAGGGTATTATTTTAGTATTGATATTTTTTTTGTTGTTAGTAATTTTTGTTGTTAAGTTTTATCTTTTTTTTTGTAAGTGGGGTTTTTTCTATTTTATTTACAACATTGTTAATTAATTCTTCACTTTTTATTGGGGGGAGGGTTGGACTAATTTTAAATTAGATTATTAATGTTGGTTATAATTATTGGGGGGGGTTAATTTGTGTTGTTTAATGATGTAGTATTCTAATTTTTATTATCTTATTTTTTATTATTTCTTTAAATGTAATTTTTATTTTATTCATGTCATAAAATTTTAAATAAAGTTTAAAAAAAAAGGTAACTTCATTGAACACATGGGTAACAAAAAGAAGAAGACATCAAACGTTACTTAATTACTCCACTACTTAATAGCTATATAGACATTCACAAGGTTTGACTCCAATACCATTGCTCGCCTATCTTATACATGGTATGAGACAAAAATTATAATGGAGTAAGCAGGGACATTGGGTGCAAGGGCCCTCATTTTCAATGGCTGCTTACCCGACCACACTTTCCCGCATGTGTACATACTCATAGACAGGGACCTCAGCAGACACTCCTGATTCCTGTACCTCGGGGTGTGGCTCAGTGTTAAGTAATATTTGGTTGCTAACACACTCTATCAAGACAGGGGCTTCAGCAGACACACCCGATGCCTGTACCTCAGGTTGAGGTCAGTGTGAAGTAATATACACTCTTACAAGACAGGGACTTAAACACATCTGCCCCAATGGGGTGGGACAGTTGGGTGGCTCAATGCTAAGTACTGCCAAAAAATACTATGTACCCGCTCTAAGTGTAGTGCCCACATTACCAACGACTCCTTCAGTGATGTCACAGTTAGATGACCTGGCGTAGAGCAGTGTTTGTAGTCAGGACCAAGGAGCAGAGAAGAGAGATGTGGCATACATCGCTGTTTATACTGTTCTGAGCTGGGTTTCTGGTTAATGATGATGCTGAGCAGGGCCAGATTAAGCAAGTACAGGGCCTGTAGCATATGTTATAATGCCCCCTGCACTCCACCCCAGCTCTAAATTAAAAAAAATACACATAAATATTAAAACATCAAGTAGGTTAAAAGAGAGAGCTAAAGGGACACCAATTGCCAGGGGAAGCTAAATTCAGAAAAGAGAGATGAACTCAAAGCCATAAATCATTGCAAATGCAGCCAGCAACCTCATGCATTTTAGAAATGGATACAAGCTTATGTGGGTGTCAGTGACTTGAGGACACAGGTCCTTTGGGCCCGGCTTTCTGGCCACTCGGAGAAAGTCTGCCACGGTCTATTCTAGACATGGGATGGCAGCGTAACAAACAGCATGCTATTGTTTTGTTTTCAGAATGGCGGAGTGAGGGGGGGCGGGGCAAGAGGGCGTAGAAGAAAAACGTGTAATTCCACCTTTCCCCAGCTAGATTCTTAAGTACCTGATTTTAAAAATTACAAAAGTGGTTAAAAATAGTTTTTAAAGTCTTCTGAATAAGAGTAATTTAATATTGCTACTAATGTGAAGAAATCTAAAGCTCAACTTCAGAAAAAAAATTACCTTATAAAAGTGTAGAAGAATTGAGGCCTACCTGCACAGTTGAATCCATGGAGTCATCGTTGGGAGCCTCCAAACCTCAGAGAACTCCTGCCCGTTTGAGTTTGACGCCGGCACATTGGTAAGTTCGGCCATTGCCGACCCGCGTGCATGGTGAGCGAGCAGCCCAACTGACAGAGGATCCCGTGAGCCCACGATACTGCCTGGTGGCCCGGGGATGTGCAGTGTAGTGTCGGAAGATGCACCTGCGCGTTCAGCAGTTCTGCCGGGCATGAGTGGTGCCTCCTGGGTGCGTGAGCTTTTGGAAAAGGTGTGGGCTGTGGGCGAGCCCAAACATCAGCGGCCTGACAAGGTCGGTGTGCTGCCATCGGGTATCCAAACCTGCAGCTGCACAAGTAAAGGACCTATTGTGCCTGAGGAGGAAGAGGAACTTAGCTTGCTGGAACCTGCTTAGGAGGAGGAGTCTGAAGTTAGAGAAGGTAGGCCTCAAAAGATGGTTATGGATCCTGGACTGGACTCAGTGTTCACTATTTTGGAAGGGATTGCTTGTCAAATGGAGAATATGTCAAAACAAATGTCAACTCAAATAACCCGAGGATTTATGGAGGTGAAAACAAAAATGAATACTTTGAGTGATGAAACGACAACTATGAATCAAGAAATGACTGTAGTTAAAAGTGATATTAACAGATGTATAAAATCTGTTGAGACTGTACAAGATAATTAAAAAAATATTGAAACAGCTTTCTCTAAATGTCGAAATCAGGTGGAAAAAGAAGAAAAAGTGGAGGATTCTTTTGTAGACTGGGGGATTCAAAAAAGGGATTTATTGAAGAAGATTGATTTGTTGGAAAATCAAAGCCGGAGGAATAATGTGAAAATAGTTGGTCTTCCAGAGGACTTTGAAGGTTCTGATCCAATAAAATTTTTTAAGCACTGGATTCCTGAAGTATTGGGCAAGGAGTTTTTTCCTGAAGGTTTGGAATTGGATCGTGCTCATAAAGCGTTGAGGAAGAAACCACTTCCAGGTCAAACACCAAGATTCATTGTTTGAAATATCAAGATAGAGAGATGATCTTACGAATGGTGGTACAGAAAGCACGGCAAAGTCAATCTCCCTTGATGGTTCAAAATAACAGAGTGTTTTTCTATGCCGATTTGAATCAAGAGGTTATTAGAAGACGACAGGAATTTAATTCGGCTAAAGGGTTATAAAGGGTTATAAGTTTGCCTTTCGTTACCCTGCGATTTTGAAAGTTTTTAATGGAAATTTTCAATCCTAATTGTTTGAGAATGATCATGATGCTTTGGGTTTTGCTAATTAATTCCCAGAACTGTGAAGGAGTGGTCAGTTTTCACCATCATCTTCTAAGAGGAGGGTAAATGGAAATGGGAATGGGAATGGGAATGGGAATGGGAATAGAAATGGGTATGGGAAGAATGGTAAGAATGGAAAGAAAGAAGAGCTTGACACAAAGTCTTCTTGATATTGAAGACCCGGAACAATCACTGGGTTTGGAATCATTGGGCTGAATGTATCTATTATATTTGCTTGTGCTTTCTTAAATAATGAGTATGCGTCTGGCTGGGGGGATGGATGACACCAAAAGCTTTGATAGTCATCTGCCTCTAGTGGGTTTAGCACATCCAGAGTTTTAGGGTGTTACTATCTTTGGGTGTTTTTTTAAAATAATTTTTGGGTTACTTTTTTTGAGGGGGAAAAAGGGGGAATTTTTTTTTTACTCTCTCTCTCTCTCCTTTTTTTTTCTTTTTGTCTATTAAGTTTTTTTTTATTTTGAAGATTTATAAGGGGGAGCGATAGTTTATCATCTGTAAATATATTAGTAGTTAGTAAAAATGTCTACTTTGAATTTTGCAACTTTTAATGATTAGTGATTAAATAATCCAATTAAGCAAAAGCTTATATAAAAAAAATGAAAATTGATATTGGCTTTTTAAAAGAGACACATTTGACCAAAAAGGAACATTTGAAATTGAAAAGAGACTGGGTTGGACATGTGTTTTCTTCTTCTTTTAATTCTAAGGCAAGAGGGGTAGTGATTTTAATTCATAAAAAATTACCATTTGAACTGGAATCATCAGAGGGAAATGTTGAAAGAGTTTTATGAGTGAATTGTAAAATTTTTGCTGAATCTTGGACTTTATTTAATCTTTATGCACCTAATGTAGATGATGAGTGGTTTATTTCAGAAGCTTTTTTATTGTTAACTAGAGCTAACAAAAATATTTTAGTTGGGGGAGATTTTAATTGTGTTTTGGACCCTTTATTGGATAGAAATCTGAAAAGTATAAGAAAATCAAAGATTGTAACACAAATTGGTGCTTTGATGAAAGATTTAAATTTGGTAGATATTTGAAGAAAGTATGCCAGAAGAAGATTTTTCCTTTTATTCTTTATGACATGATTCATTTTCTAGAATAGATTTTTTTGGTATCAGCACACCTACAGGGTAGAGTATTGCAAGCTGAATATAAAAGTAGAGTTATATCAGACCATTCGTTATTATTCTTTTCTTGTGAAGGAAGTGGTACGTTCGTCGTACAGATGGAAGTTTAATGCAATGTTACTGAAAAACCCAGAGTTTGTTACTTTTATTAAAGAACATATCTCTTTATTTCTGACTGAGAATGTTTATTCTGTGGATAGTTATTTTGTGTTATCGTCGCTTTGAAAGCTTATTTGAGAGGGCAGATTATTAGTTATTCTACGAAAGTTAAGAAACAATATATGGCAGAAAGTTTAAGGTTGGAAAAACAGATTGCTGAGTTAGAGAAAGATTTTTAGAAGGATGGGACGGAAGACAAAAAAGCTGCCTTAGCGAAGTTGAAATTATGTTATAATTCATTACAAACTTATCAGTTTGAGCACTTAATTAATTAATCTAAACAACGTTTTTATGAGTTGGGAGAGAGAGCTCATAAGGTACTTGCTTGGCAACTGAAAACTGAATAGATATCTCAGACTATTAATGCTGTTAAACAGAATTCAACAATTACCTATAAGCCTCAGGAAATTAAAGACCATTTTTATTCATTTTATCAAAAATTGTATACTTCTGAGGGGAAGCAATTGTTCTATTGAATCTTATTTATCTAAATTAATGTTATTGGCATTAGAAGAGAAAGATGTTCAGGAATTGGAAACTCCATTTACAGATTTTGAAATTAAGGAAGCTATACAGGAAATGCCAAACTGAAAGTCTCCAGGGGATGATGGATTTTCTGTGGAATTTCATAAATATTTTTATGATGATTTATCTAATGTATTTGGAGATGTGTTAAAACAAGTTATTGAGGATCAGACATTACTGGAATCTTGTTCAAGTGCTTTAATAACTGTTATCCTGAAAAAAGATAAAGATCCACTAAAAGTGTCTTCATATAGGCCTATTTCCCTATTAAATGCAGATTATAAAATTATAGCGAAAGTATTAGCTAACAGACTTCCTAAGTATTTACCTAAGTTGATACATACTGATCAAATAGGTTTTATTGAAAATAGAAATGCATCAGATAATATTCTTTGATTAATTACTTTGGTTAATGCATACCGAAATCAGCCTAACCATCCTATTGTGGTTGCAGTAGATGCAGAAAAGGCTTTTGATAGGGTTGAATGGGACTTTTTATTTAAGATGTTAGACAAGTTTAAATTCAGCCCTTTTTTTATTGGTTGGGTTAAAGCTTTATATACAAACCTGATTGCCAGGGTGGTGACAAATTGTCAGGTTTCTTTACCATTTAACTAACATTAGTTGGAGTGGCATTGTATACACTTACATGGAGATATGCGTTGGGTAGACTTCAGTTACCACATTTTCATAATTATTATGAAGTGGCCCAGTTGAAATTTATTAGCAGATTGATGGATTTAGATCAACCCCCTAGCTGGGCTAGGGTGGAAATGGCATGTATTTCTGAGGCTGAGGTACATCAATTTATATTTTGTTGGAATTCAAATTTGTTACAAGAACAAAATATGCCAGTATTGAAACATTTGTTAAAGATTTGGATTAAAAGAAATGTGGCTTTGGGATCAATTTTAACTCCATTGTATAATAATCAGCTTATTCCTTTTTCAATGTTTAACAATTATTTAAAGAGTTGGGATCCTAAGGGTATAAAGACAATACAGGATTGTTTTGAAGAGGGACAATTTCTTTCTTTAAATCAATTGAGGGAAAAATTTGGTATATCTGTAAATTCTCTGTTTGTGTATTATCAACTCAGAGCCTTGGTAAAAGATAATTATAGTAGAGAGATGAATTTACCTACTTTGACGTGATTTGACTCTTTGATTTCCTCTGTACCAAAGAAGGGTTATATTTTGGTTATGTACCATTTGTTACAGGATAATATGGATAAACTGGATTCGAAAAAATCTAAACTTAAATGGGAAAGTGATTTAGCGTTTATTTTCCCTGAAGATGATTGGGCGGATATGTGTCAGGATAATGTAATTAAATTGACTAATGTAAGATATGGAATGGTTAATTATAATTTTCAACATCAATTATGTTTGACCCCGGAGAAATTGAAAAAAATATGGGTTTTGTCATTTGGATTCTTGTTATAGATGTGGCTTATGTACTGGAACTTTTTTACATGCTGTTTGATCTTGTGTTAAAGTTCAACCATTTTGGCAAGGAATTAAGATAGTTTTGGAAAAATTATATAAGTTTAAATTACCTTTAGATCCAACGATTATTTTGTTGGGTGATAAGGTTTCTCTGCGAGGAATGGGGCTGCATAACATTTAAATTGCTTTTGTATGTTTAGTGCTATCAGTCGCGCGTAAATGTGTAGCTCGTACCTGAAAAGATAGTACAGAGATTAATATAGCATGTTGGCATAATGAATTGAAAGCTTGTATTGTTATGGAAAAAATTACTTATAATTTACATGATAGCTATTCTTTCTTTGTTGATAAATGGTTTCCATATTTGGAGTATATGCATTTAGATATACTTTGAATTGCTATTAATACATAATTTTTTAAAAATAATTCATATTTTTGGCTCCCTTTAAGGGAGCTGGCTGATGGGGTGGATGGGTGGTATGGGTTTTTTTTGGTTGGGTTGTTTTTTTTAAATATATATTTCTGTAAAATTAATTTTTGATTGTTATTAGACTGTACGTTATGCTTTTATTATCTTTTAAATAAAGTTTTTGAAAAAAAAAGAATGGCGGAGTGAGGGGCTGCGCTTACACTTTAAGTTCACCAGGCAGCAGGTGGATAAATTGTTTTCCCTTAGGGGATTGCATAATTTTTAGCAGATTCGAAACAAATGAGGGGAGAGAGAGAGATAATTAGAAAGCGACTCATCCAATTAAATTCCTTTTTTTGCAAGTACTGTATTCATTTGTGTGGAATCTCTATGATTTTTACTTTGAGTCAACATTGATAACATTTTTACTCACTCAATCTTGCCAACCACATTTATTACCTCTTCAAAACAATTGAACTTATTCTTAAAAAAATGATATTAGCTTCCTCAGATCACTATATATTCAGTGATCATCCTTGAAGAAAGGTTATAATAATTTTTGCTACCATTCTTTAAGCTTTCATATTTCTCACAAATTCCCCCAAACCCAAACAGCCATTATATAATACTGATAGTATTACTTAAACTTTCATAGAAATATATTTTAATCACCCTACACCATGACATTTATCCGCTGATATAACATGAAGGTGCAGTGTTGTGGTATCTCATAGCCATTACACAAATTATTCAACCAGTAAACAGGCTTGTCAATATGACTTGTCTCATGCGGGTTGATGGGTTGACATAAAAATGGACAGGAGTAACATTTTATTCAGCAATAATTTTCCAGGGAAGGGGGTTTGAAGGATGATTTTTCATTCATATCCGGGCTGGTCTGTACAAACAACCCCTTCGCTGCCTTCTCAATAGCACAGAAAATCAATTAGTTCATGGGGCAATAACAAGTACCCCCCCAAGCCAATAAATCTTGTGATGGTTCCGTCAGGATGATTCTGTTACTTATTTCCAAATGATGGTTTGAGTTTGAGAGAAATGAGCAAAATTCCAACGCACAACTGGGAGTGTCCCCGCGAATCCTACAACAATTCATAATCGCCCCACTGACGTAAGCAAAAGACTTCAATAGGCACTTCTCTGGAAGAAAAAAGTATGACTGTGGGAATGGAGGACAGGGTTTCAGGAGATTAAGTCTGCCTTCTGCATCTAATTCTCATGCTATTGAGAAACACAGGCATCACAGTGATCGCCAACCTTAAACAGTTTAAGGTTAGCAATTTTAGCCAATTAACACCTTTAATCGGTGTTATTAACACGGACTGTGGGAGTATGGAATCTCATTGCTGCCGCACCAAGATGCAAGCAGAAATGTTTAAGTTAAACCACCCAGTCAGTCGTTCATAATTCATAGTACATAAATAGAGCTAGTCAGCAAGTATTTAGCATAGGGCCCATGAAAATGTGGGGCCCGTAGCATATGCTACTTTTGCTATTACATTAATCTGGCACTGATGCTGAGCCATTTAAATGAGCCAATGGTAGTAGGCACTAAAGGGTGGCCGGAGTCCAGCCTTGATTGGCAGGTGATGTGACTTCCAATTAGGTTCAGACAGAGAGGTCACATGATCATCTGCAATCCACATATAATACCTTTCCATCCACGGTACAGTATCTTTGGTCCTCTGCCATTATGAAGGAGGTACAAGAGCATTAAAATCAGGAATGCCTGGCTGGAAAATAGCTTCTTCCCGCAGGCTGTGAGATTGATGAATGGTAACCTGTAATTGAGTAAATTATTTCAAAATATTTGTGAATATGTATTTTATATTTTATCTTTCATGTATGTATGTGATTAATATGTGCTGTTTATTATGTGTGCATGTTTGTGCACTGTGGTCTGGAGAAACACTCATTTGTACAGTTAGATGTTAATAACAGGTCAGGTCACTTGTTTGAGTGCTACTGGCACCATGTAACTCAAGTCGCATGGTTGGGTGATCAGCGACTAAACTGGCTCCCCCACCAGGCTTGCCTGGTGCGGAGGGTGGCTAGACACCCTGCTGGATGAAAAAGAAGACCTATCAAAAGGTGGATGAACCCTCTTGTAGGGTCAATGGCCATCCAGCAAAATCGTGCCATGAAGCGCGGAAAGGGCATCCCTTGCATCAAAGCTTGGTCTGGCCATTCACTGTGACAAAACTTCTCCCAGCTGCCTTGGACCTCAACACATCACAGGATTTTGGAGGGGATGTCGAGATGGTGAGTCTGGATCTGTGCAACCCCCCTACTCACCTAAATCCATTCACACACACACTGTCCCTTTCTGAGGAGCGGGTGTCCCATATCAAACCCCACAAACTGAATGAAAGGAACCATCATATGGGATGGATAGTCGGAGATGTTAATTAACCAACTTGAAATGGAGGTGAAAGAGCATTGGACAATAGGTAAGAGAGGTGGAGAGACAGCTAGAGAGAGAGCCCACTGGGGATGGGTGGGGAGAAGTTTGAGAAAAAAATCAGAACAGGAAAAGCTAAAAAAGAGATGGAAAGAGTGGAACCAGATAGAAGTGGGACTACCTAAAAATTGATGATCATGTCTGTGGGTTTAAGGCTGTACAGGAGAAATATGATGAGTTATTGCTCAAGTTTATTGTTTGACCTTACCCTGTGCATCTGCAATCTTTATGCGTTGACTGATCATTTCTCCCCATGATGTTACTTGACCCACTGAGCCCTCCAGCTGTAAAGGCTCCTGACCCAGAGCACTGACTGAGCATCTCTCCCCACAGATGCTACGAGACCCACTCGTTCCCTCCAGCAGGTAAAGGGTCCTGACCCAGAATGCTTACTGACCATCTCTCCCCACGGATGCTACGAGACCCACTCGTTCCCTCCAGCAGGTAAAAGGTCTCGACCCAGAACGCTGACTGACCATCTCTCCCCATGGACATTGCTAGACCTGTTGGGTCCCTTCAGCAGCTCCTCGTTTGCTCAAGATTCCAGCAACTGCAGCCTTTGTGTTTCTGCTCTACTTTATGCAGCAAATGGACTCACGATTTTCAAGGTTCAATTTATTGTCATGTAATAGAACAGTTTCATATTACACAAAATTGCTCTTGCCTGCTGTAAGGCCGACAGATTCGTTATCGGCAGAAAATGCATGAAGCGCCTCTTCCAGTCAGAGAAAGAGAATCAATATAGAGTCCCCTCAGAGTCAATGAGTGTCCATAAATTCACCACCGGCATTTCAGCAGTTTTGCAACCACACAGAATCCAGTCCAAACCATTGGCAACCGAGCTCCAGGTCCGAACCTCCGACACGATCAGGAACCTTTCAGTGGCCTCGGCACCCCCTCGCAGTCGGTTCCGATACTTGGTACACCTTCAGCCAGTTTCGAGCCTTTCGTTCCTTAACCTAATTCACAAGCAGGACCTGTTTGATCTTTGCACAGCAGGATTCAGGAATAAAAGTATTAAATGAAAGAGGGAAACTCAGGCTCTAGGGAGTAAAAATAATTATTTGTTGCATTTCATCCATAGAATTCTTTAAATTGAGCAGTGAGATGAGAAGCTGCTTGAATATTGTATCCAGTTCATGGAGTCTCACTCCTGAAACCCACTGTAGTGAGATGGAGCCAGGAGCAGACCTTGGCCACTGAGTGTTTTCACTGTGAGAAGAAATCAGTTTACCACTGTTGAATGAAAGGCAGGGTGCTGCTTTGAAATAAGTGAGTGTGTTTCTGGCAGGCTGACAATACATTACTGTGAAAAAATGCCACCTGTGAAGGCAACGGACTGCCCTCTTAATTAACAGTAACAAGCACTGAATTATTAATGACACTTTACCAATTAGGATTAAGGGGGAAATGAGAAGGAAGGTGAAATTATCCCAAGTCACAGGTTATATCAGGCAAACAAATTGCCACATGTTTGTGTCTCTGTGTGTGATGGGGTGTGTGACATTGTATGGTTGTTTGTGTGTACAATTGTGTATGTTTCCTGTGTATGTAAGTTTGTAGTGAATATTTGTGCATGTACATATTTCTATTATGGTAATGTGATTGTATATATGCAATTGATTGTGTATAATTGTGTCTGTGAAAGTGAATGTGTGTGTTTGTGCAAATGTGTAAATGGTGTGTGTGTGTGTGTGTGTGTGTGTGTGTGTGTGTGTGTGTGTGTGTGTGTGTGTGTGTGCGCGCGCGCACATGTGATTATGGGGTTGAGAGGTAACTCTGGGGCATGATTTCCTTTCTCAATCCCAACACCAACACCCCCCCCCCTCACCGCCACCCCCACTAGACAAGTGGCAGCTGGTTGGAAGGAGATGTGTCACCAACCTGCATGGAAGGTGGGACCTATGTGAAACAGGTGCAGTAGGCTGGAAATTGTGAAGTGAGTTAGGAGTAACTGTGAGCCAGCCACTCAGAAGTGGACTTCACCCTTACCTTGAGCTGAGCACCTGTTGCACCAACGAAGCTCCACAGTGATCTAAAGCACCTGCAGACTTAGGAATGCTCCATAAGAACAGTGCAGGCCTGTACCACTCCTCTCAGCCTTCCCTAGAGGCCCAGCTCAGCACCATCTCAAGGAAATTGGGTGAGAAATGCCTGCTGGTTATTCAGTTAAAGAGAGGGCCCAATATTTCACCAAACCTGGGGTTGAAGAAAGCAACTTAATTATTATTGAAAGAGAGAGAAGTTGCAAATCAGAGATTTTCAAAGGGATCTGGATGTTTGAGTGGGTGAAGCACAAAAAGCCAGCAAACAGGAACAACAAGCAGTTAAGAAGACAACAGAACATAGAATATAGGAGACAGAACATAGATTACAGACCCTAGAACACAGAGCATGGAACATAGAACACAGAACATAGAACACCAAACATGGAACAGAGAACACCGAAAATGGACATAGAATACCGAACATGGAACACCGAACGTGGAACACAGAGCATGGAATATAGAACACAGAATATAGAACACCGAAAATGGACATAGAACACAGAATACAGAACACTGAACATGGAGCACAGAGCATGGAACTCAGAATCTAAAACAAAGAGCATGGAAAATAGAATGCAGAATCTAGACAAAGGGAAAAATTCTAGCTTGAACCAAGTTCCTTCAGAAGACATTTTCTCCAATCCAGGTAAACATCCTGGTAAATCCACCCACTCTAAAACTTCTACATCCCTCCTGTAATGAAGTGACCACAACTGCACGCAATAATCTAAGTGTTGTCTAACCAGAGTATTTTTTTAGAGCTGCAATATTAACTCATGGCTCGGAACTCATTTCCACAGCTGACGAAAGCCAAGACCTCACACACCTTCTTAGCCATCATCTCAAGTTGCTCCGTAACTTTGATCTAATTCTGGTCTTATAACCTTTTACAGCACGGAAACAGCCCATGTCGGTCCTTCGAGTCTGCACAGTTCACTTGAACAACACTACTAGCTCTACCCTCCCGCTCTCTGCCCATAGCCCTCCAATCCCCTCATCTCCATATACACATCCGACCTTTTCTTAAATGACATAAGGGACCATGCCACAACTTTCTCTTTTGGAAGATCATTCCATTCTGCCTTTATTGCAAAAGGCTTGGAGTTTAAGAATAGGGGAGTTTTATTATAATTGTACAGGATGCTGGTGAACCTATTCCTGCAAAATTTAAAAAGGGATAATTGTGGCAGTCTGAAGGAGGTCCTATCAAGAGATGTGGGACAGTTTGTGTCTATATTACTTGGAGTTTAGAATAGGATACAAGGGATGGCTACAGCAAAGCATTTAGGAGGGGATGGTCAAGATCAGAGTGTACAGGTTCTGTTTGGCAGGAGGGAGAGGGCTTTTTGTCCCATGCTGTCTGTCATGTGACCCAGGAGAGGGTTGTGCCACTGGCAGGGCAGGGCACCTCTGTATTGGGATTTGGTGAACATGGAACACGGCATCTCTCTCCCAATCGAACCCCACCAGTGGGAACCGCCACTCTCCTATCACAAGTGGGGGGGGTCACTGCATAGAGATTTATAAAATCATGAGGGGCATGGATAAGGTGAATGCTCACAGTTTTCTCAGGGAAGAGGATTCCAGAATGGGAGGGCATGGGTTCCCGTGAGGGGAGGGGTGGGGAAAGGGGGGAGGGGAGTGGAGGGGCTGTGTCTATTTAAGGGAGTCACCAGAATTCTCCCTGCTGACTGAAAGAAGTCAGGGTCTGCAGGAAAGTATGAACAGCAGCTCCAAAGATAAAGAAAATAAAATACTATTTCAAAACACAATGTTCCTAATCCAAGGCACTTCACATTCTCTGATGGAAATCTTGAAGGCAAACAAGAAAATGGATAAGAATGATGACAAAGTTTTTTGTCATATACATTGTACAATGCACTCATGCACCAACATTCTGCAGCCAAACAGGTTCTTCATAAAAATAACTACATTCAATTAATAATGATAATAAATATTCATAGATACCATCATGCAAGAAAAGCGGCAGCATGGTTAGCGTAGGGGCGGCGCGGTTAGCATGGGGGTAGTACAGTTAGTATATTATAGAGTTTAGCGCAATGCTGCTACGGGGCCAGCCACCGGGGATCGATTCCCATGCTGTCTGTAAGGAATTTGTGTGTTCTCCCTGTTTCTGTGTGTGGGTTTCCTCTGGGTGCTCCACTTGCCTCTCACTGTGGGGGGGGGGGGGGAGTGGTGGGGTGTATGTTAATCGGGTGCAATTGGGTGGAATGAGCTCATGAGCCTGTTACTGTGCTGTACACCTAAAACATTTTTTAGAGTGGCGCTACCATAATGGAGACAGGTTTTATTGTGTCAGTGGAGTGGTTTATGGTGAGGGTTAGGGAGGTTCAAGAGTCTGCTAGCCAGTGGATAAAAAAAAACTAGAGGTGGAGTTAAACAAGAAAGTCTGCAGATGTTGGGGTAAAGTGAAATACACAAACGTGCTGGAAAAACACAGCAGGTCCCGCAGCATCCATAGGAAGTAAAGGGTAACCAATGTTTCAGGCCTGGGCCCTTCATCAGGAACGGAGAGGTGCTGGACCTCAGGCTTCTGTACCTTCTGTCTGAAGGTTACAGTGAGAAAAGAAGAGGTTGACTGGCATGATGGGGGTCCTATATGATGTCAGCTACCTTTTTGAGATTGCACATCACATAGATGTCTGCAATGGATGGGAGGTCAGAGGCTGTCATGAACTTGGTCAGGTTTTCCAATTTCCACAGACTTCTGTGGGTACTTCAGTTTTCAGACCAGATGGTGATGAAATCAGTCAGTATGCAATACTTTCCACAGGACCTCTGAGAAGTTCAACACACAAAAGTGCTGGTGAAACTCAGCAGGTCACACTGTATCTCTAGGAGGTAAATGAATGTTATATTCCTGCATGACCTGCGGAGTTTCTCCAGCATTTCTGTGCATTGCACTGACACTGCATCCATAGACTATCTTGTTTAACACTGGTGGAGGTTTGATGGGAGTATTTATAGAAAGTAGCAGTGCTGGGGTGACTTCTTTGAGGTTGTGCTGGCTCCAGGAAAGGTCATCCAACATTTGGGATCTTGAAAGCAGAAACCTTCTGCATCACCATCCCACCAATGTGGACAGGTGGGTGACCCCTTCCTAAAGTCCACAATGAGGTCCTTGATCTTGGTGATGTTGAGAGCAAAATTGTTATTCTGGCACCACACAACCAGGATGAGTCTGATTTATCATTACTCGTCCTGGTGTAGAATAGAGCTTGGGAAGAGGGCTCCAGAGTCTACCAAAATTCCTGCTTTCACTGGGCTGGAAACCCATTGACCCTGACACTGGACGGCAGCAGTGAGACCAGGATTGAAAATCAGAAGTATGCCTGGAGTTTAAAAACCAGCCCTGTCACCTGAACGTTGCAGCTCCACTGCACTTAGATGTGACAATGCTGCCATCCTCTGGGTGACCTCAACACTGCAGCTTGTGTGTGTGTGTGTGTGTGTGTGTGTGTGTGTGTGTGTGTGTGTGTGTGTGTGTGTGTGTGTGTGTGTGTGTGTGTGTGTGTGTGTGTGTGTGTGTGTGTGTGCGCGTGCGTGCAAATGATGGAGTGTCTGCTTATTGATTCTGATGTCAAGACCAAGCAAAAATATGCTTGTGCAGGCTTTATGATGCTTCCAAATTCAATTCCCATCTACTGTGATCCCAACCAGAGCTCCCACCTTGACAAAGGGCTCAGACCCAAAATGACGGTTACCCTTTTACTTCCTATAGATGGTGAGGGACCTGCTGAGTTTCTCTACCTCTCTTGTGCAGATCTCCCACTAATGCGGCTCAACCCCGCTGCATCTCCTGACTTCAAGTTCGTTGGTTTCTGTCACCTATAATCCTGAATTAAAAGCCTGAAATAGTTCCTGAGTGTCTTATCTAAACTTTCAGACGTGGAGGAGCAAGGACCACTTGAGACTATCTTGCTATCATTTTAAAAGATGGGCTTGTGTCAATTCACAATCCGGTGCATTTGGGGTCATAAACAAGATAAACCGTAAAGCTTCACATTTGTTCAATAAACTTTGCTTCAGAATTTTGGTTTGCTCCTAAACTATCAAATTCACAGAGGCAAATTATGTTAATTCTTTTGATCCAGTGAAGGCTATTTTTGGGCCATAAATACCCATCACTGGCTATTGCTGAAAGTTTGATTGAAAGTTTAAATTTATCTCTCCACCAAGAAAAAGTACTGGCCTTCAAAGAAATTGTAAACCTGAACATGTGTGACTCCATATCACCTGGGAATATATTTGGATAATAAATGGTATTCGTGGCAGATAAAGCCAATTGCAATCCTCATGAAATGGTTTATGTTGACAGGAAACAGAACTAAAAAGAATTGTTTCTCTGCTGAGTGCAGAGGTGGCCAAAAACTCCTACCTTCTACTCTTAGGAGACAGGAATGGTGCAGAGCACTCACATGTGTGATCTATTAGCACCATCAGCTGGCACAAACAAATACTGCACCTACTGCTGAAATCCTCATTTCCCAATTTTATATATGCTTCAAAAATGCATGAGGGAAATTAAAATATTACCTTTCGCCAATTTGCCTTTTAATATAGGGTCAAAAACACTTAAGTGACTGGGAACAAATTGTTCATCTGAATCTCCTAAAAATAAAACAATTTGTGTGCAACACATAAACTGCTGGAGAAAGTCAACAGGTCATGGAGCATCCAGAACAAGGAAAGACTAACCAACATTTTTCAGGAATCTGTACAAAACAGGCAGATGTCTGAATACAAAGGCTGGGGGGGGGGGGGTGAAGGTGGGGGGGGGGGGAGGGGGAGGAGTATAGGCCACCAGACAAGAAGGTCACCACAGGTGGAAGAGTGCAGGGAAGATTTACTAGGATTTTGCCTGGACTTCAGGAACTGAGTTACAGGGAAAGGTTAAACAGGTTAGGACTTTATTCCCTGGAGCACAGAAGAATGAAGGGAGATTTCATAGAGGCATTTAAAATTATGAGGTGGATAGAGTAAATATAAATAGGCTTTTTCCACTGAAGGTAGATGAGATACAAACGAGAGGACATGGGTTAAGAGTGAAAGGGGAAAAAAAATTAGGGGGAAGATGAGGGGGAACTTCTTCACACAGGGAATGATGGGAGTGTGGAACAAGCTGCCAGATGAGGTGGTGAATGCGGGCTCAATTTTAACATTAAAGAAGAATTTGGACAGGTATATGGATGGGAGAGGTATGGACTGGATGCAGGTTACTGGGGCTATGCAAAAGAAAAATGGTTCAGCACAGACTAGAAGGGCCAAAGAGGCCTGTTTCTGTGCTGAAGTGTTCTACGGTTCTGTGGGAGGGTAGAAGAGAAAAACCTGAGAAGTGATGGGAGAGGATGAGGGCTAAGACAGATAGCTTTCTGATCAGATAAGGAAGGGTAGGCGGGGAGCTAGAGGAAAGGAAATAGGGGGATAGGGAAACAGAGACATTGGTGGAGGGGGGTTAATAGAAATTGGAGAAGTCGATATTCATGCAGTCTTGTTGGAGTCTGTCCAGACAGAATGTAAGGTGTTCTTTCAGTTTGTCAGTACATGAGGCTGTGGACAGAGATTTCAGCGTGGTAATTATGTGTGGAATTAAAATGGGGGCAGGGCATAGTGTGATGGCATTAGAAGAAGAAATGTAATTCCACCTCTCCTCAGTTGGACTAATAAATGCCCGAATTTAAGATTTCGGAAAAGTTTGAAAATTTCTTTTAGAAGTGTCTGAATATTACAAGAGTATAATGGCTGCTAATACAAAGAAGTTGAAAGCTCAATTGCAGAGGAAACTTCCATTCAAGAGAACAGAAGAATTAAGGCCTACTTACCAAGTTGAATCCTTGGAGTCGACTAGTCTGGGATCCAAGCCTCAATGTACTCCAGCTCGTTTATGTATTACCCCGGTGCCCTCTTTGCAGTCGCAAGATGGTGCCAGGATTCCGATATTTTTCAGCTGATTTTGAAGCGTGCATTCAGAGCTTACAGCTTACACGGGCCCGACGTGCGATTCTACGGTTGTGCCGGGCAGCGCGGAGACCCACAGCGGCATGTCGGAAGACGTGCCTCTGTGTGCAGTGATGCTGCTGGGCATGTGCGATGCATCGAGGGTCCTTTTCCTTCTCAAAAAGGTTTGGGCTGTCGGCGATGTCGGCTGGCAATGGGCTGAGGACGTTGGCTCCACGTCGGTCAGCATGCAGACGAGAAGTAAAGTTCAGAAACTGACAGTAAGTTTGATTGAACAAAACAACTCCTTTACAGATGGAAGTTATGCAAGAAGAAGTAATGGTTACTGCTGAAGTTCAAGAAGGTAGGCCTCAAGGAGGGTCAACAGAAATGACTTTTGATGCAGTTTTTACAATTTTTGAAAGTATAGCTCAGTAAATGGGTAATATGTCAACTCAGATGTCCACTCAGATTGATTGAGGATTTATGAATATGACTAAAAATGAATAATATTTGTGATGAGGTTTCCTCTGAGAAGAAAGATATGTCTATTGTTAATAGATGTTTGAATATGGTGGATACAGTTCAAGACAATTTTAAGAAAATTGAAGGGGCATTTCAAGATTGTAGAGAACAAGTGGAACGAAACAGAGAAAAAATAGAAAAAGTGGAAGATTCATTTATTGGATGGGAAATTCAGAAGAGGGAATTATTGAAGAACATAGGAAGTGGGAACAGGAGTAGGCCAAAAATGGCCCATTGAGCCTGTTCCACCATTCAATAAGATCATGGCTGATCTAATTTATGACCTAACTCCACCTACCTGCCTTCTCCCCATATCCCCTAATTCCTCTATCATGTAAAAATTTATCTAACCAAATTTTAAATATGTCTAATGAAGCAGCCTCAACCACTTCCCTTGATAGAAAATTCCAAACATTCACTACTCTCTGGGAAAAAACTATTTTTCCTCATCTCTGTCCTAAATCTACTCCCCCGAATCTTGAGACTGTGTCCTCTCATTTTAGTTTCCCCGGCCAGCTCAAAAAACCTTCCTACATCTATCCTATGTGAGAAAAAGTACATCAGTTACTTATAAACCTCAGGAAATTAATAACCAATTTTTATCATTTTATCAGAAATTATTTACTTCTGATGGGTTTGAGATGATGGATCTATTGAATCTTTTTTGTCTGGTTTAAGTTTGCCAATATTAGGGGAAGGTGACCTGAGAAAACTGGATTCTCCTTTTACAGATCTTGAGATAAAGGATGTTATACAACAAATGCCAAATGGGAAGTCTCCGGGTGACGATGGATTTTATGCTGAATTTTATGAAGTTTTTTTATGAGGATTCATCTCCTTTATTTATGGATGTTCTTCAACAAGTGATGCAGGAACAAGCTTTACCGGAGTCTTGTTCAAGTGCAATTATAACAGTAATACCAAAAAATGATAGAGATCCTTTGAATGAAGCTTCATACCAGCCAATTTCTTTATTAAATGTGGATTATAAAACAATAGCAAAATTATTGGCAAATAGACTTGCTATATATTTGCCTCAGTTAGTACATGTAGATCAGGCAGGTTTTATTAAGAATAGATATGCTTCTGATAATATTCTTAGAGTGATTTCTTTGATCAATGCATCATGTCAGCAACCCAATCTACCAATGGTGGTCACACTTTTTTTTTAAATTTTTTTTATTTTTCACACCATAAACCACATTGACCAAGATACATACATTTTCCTTTTCAAATATATAGTGTCATTTTCTCCCCCCCTCCTATCCCACCCTCCCTACCTCCCCCCCATTCATTTAAAGTACAAAATCTAAGATACATTAAACCAGTCAAACAATGTTGTCATTCAATAAAAATAAACAAGAAATTCCACTGAGTCAATTCTTTTCATTTCCTTTCGTTAATTTAGGTGGTAAATGTCCCCGGTAGGTTTTCTCTATTGTGTTTCATGTATGGCTCCCATATTTGTACAAATATTTCAATATTATTTCTTAAACTATATGTTATTTTTTCTAATGGAATACATTTTTTCATTTCTATATACCATTGTTGTATTCTCAAATTATCTTCCAATTTCCAGGTTGACATAATACATTTTTTTGCTACGGCTAGAACTATCTTAACAAATCTTTTTTGTGCACCATCCAAATCAAGTCCACATTCTTTGTTTTTTTATGTTACTTAGGAGGAAGATCTCTGGGTTTTTTGGTATATTGTTTTCTGTAATTTTATTTAATATCTGGTTTAGATCTTCCCAAAATTTTTCTACTTTCTCACATGTCCAGATTGCATGAATTGTTGTTCCCATTTCTTTTTTACAACGAAAACATCTGCCAGATACTGTTGGGTCCCATTTATTTAACTTTTGAGGTGTAATGTATAGCCTGTGTATCCAGTTATATTGTATCATACGTAACCTCGTATTTATTGTATTTCTCATCGTTCCAGAGCATAACTTCTCCCATGTTTCCTTTTTTATCTTTATATTTAAATCTTGTTCCCATTTTTGTTTAGTTTTACCATTTGTTTCCTCATTCTCCTTTTCTTGCAGTTTAATATACACATTTGTTATAAATCTTTTGTTTATCATTGTATCTGTAATCACATATTCAAAGTTACTTCCCTCTGGTAACCTCAGACTGCTTCCTAATTTGTCCTTCAAGTAGGATCTCAATTGGTAATATGCCAACACTGTATCTTGAGTTATATTATATTTATCTTTCATTTGTTCAAAGGATAATAATCTATTTCCTGAAAAACAATTTTCTATTCTTTTAATCCCTTTTTTCTCCCATTCTCTAAAGGAAAGGTTATCTATTGTAAAAGGGAGTAACTGATTTTGCGTCATTATTAGTTTTGGTAATTGGCAATTTGTTTTATTCCTTTCTACATGAATCTTCTTCCAAATATTGAGCAGATGATGCAATACTGGAGAACTCCTACGTTGTACCAATTTTTCATCCCATTTATATAATATGTGTTCAGGTATCTTTTCCCCTATTTTATCTAGTTCTAATCTAGTCCAATCTGGCTTTTCCCTTGTTTGGTAAAAATCTGATAGGTATCTTAATTGTGTGGCTCTATAATAATTTTTTAAGTTTGGCAGTTGTAAGCCTCCTTGTTTATACCATTCTGTTAATTTATCTAGTGCTATCCTCGGTTTCCCCACTTTCCATAAAAATTTCCTTATTATTTTCTTTAACTCCTTGAAGAATTTCTCTGTCAAGTGTATTGGCAATGCCTGAAATAGGTATAATATCCTTGGGAAAATGTTCATTTCAATACAGTTTATCCTTCCTATTAGTGTTAATGGTAAATCTTTCCAATGCTCTAAATCACCCTGTAATTTTTTCATTAGTGGATAATAATTGAGTTTATATAGATGGCCGAGATTTTTATTTATTTGTATACCTAGGTATCTTATTGCTTGCATTTGCCATCTGAATGGTGATTCCTTCTTAAATTTTGAGAAATCTGCATTATTCATTGGCATTGCTTCACTTTTATTTACGTTAATCTTGTAACCCGACACTTCTCCATATTCCTTCAATTTCTTATATAATTCTTTTATTGATAGTTATGGTTCTGTTAAGTATACTATAATATCATCCACAAATAAACTGATTTTATATTCCTTGTCTTTTATTTTTATCCCTTTTATATTATTTTCTGTTCTTATCAATTCTGCTAGTGGTTCTGTAGCTAACGCGAACAATAAGGGTGATAGTGGGCATCCCTTCCTTGTTGATCTGCTTAAGTTAAATTGCTTTGATATATATCCATTTACTGTCACTTTCGCCAATGGCCCCTTATATAATGCTTTAATCCAATTAATATACTTCTCTGGTAAACTGAATTTTTGCAATACTTTGAATAAATAATTCCATTCTACTCTGTCAAAGGCCTTCTCTGCGTCTAAAGCAACTGCTACTGTTGGTGCTTTACTCCCTTCTACTGCATGAATTAAGTTAATAAATTTACAAATATTGTCTGTTGTGCGTATTTTTTTAATAAATCCAGTTTGGTCTAGATTTACCATTTTCGGTACATACTCTGCTAATCTGTTTGCTAATAGTTTAGCTATTATCTTATAATCTGTGTTAAGTAATGATATTGGTCTATATGATGCTGGTGCAAATGGATCTTTCCCTTGCTTTGGTATTACTGTAATTATTGCTGTTTTACATGAATCTGGTAAGCTTTGTGTTTTGTCAATCTGGTTGATTACTTCCAGGAGGGGAGGAATTAATAAATCTTTAAATGTTTTATAGAATTCTATTGGGAATCCATCCTCTCCTGGTGTTTTATTATTTGGTAGTTTTTTAAATTATCTCTTGTATTTCTACTATTTCAAATGGTTCTGTTAATTTATTTTGTTCCTCTATTTGTAATTTTGGTAGTTCAATTTTAGTTAAAAATTCATCTATTTTGCCTTCTTTCCCTTCGTTTTCAGTTTGGTATAATTGTTCATAGAATTCTCTAAAGTTTTCATTGATCTCCGTTGGATTATATGTGATTTGTTTGTCTTTTTTCCTTGATGCCAATACCATTTTCTTAGCTTGTTCTGTCTTAAGCTGCCATGCTAGAATTTTGTGTGTTTTTTCCCCTAGTTCATAATATTTCTGTTTTTGTCTTCATTATGTTCTTCTCCACCTTATATGTTTATAGTGTTTCATATTTTTTTTTTATCTGCCAATTCTCTTCTTTTAGTTGTATCTTCCTTCATTGCTAATTCTTTTTCTATATTTACTATTTCCTTTTCCAACTGCTCTGTTTCCTGATTATAGTCCTTCTTCATCTTGGTTACATAACTTATTATTTGCCCTCTAATGAACGCTTTCATTGCATCCCATAGTATAAACTTATCTTTCACTGATTCCGTATTTATTTCAAAGTACATTTTAATTTGTCTTTCAATGAATTCTCTAAAATCCTGCCTTTTAAGTAGCATGGAGTTTAATCTCCATCTATACATTCTTGGAGGAATGTCCTCTAACTCTATTGTCAATATCAAGGGTGAATGGTCCGATAATATTCTAGCTTTATATTCTGTTTTTTTTACTCTATCTTGCATATGAGCTGATAACAGAAATAGGTCTATTCTTGAGTATGTTTTATGTCTACCCGAATAATATGAATATTCCTTTTCCTTTGGGTGTTGTTTCCTCCATATATCCAAAAGTTGCATTTCTTGCATCGATTTAATTATAAATTTGGTTACTTTGTTCTTTCTGTAAATTTTTTTCCCAGTTTTATCCATATTTGAATCCAAATTAAGGTTGAAATCCCCTCCTATTAATATGTTCCCTTGCGTAACTGCTATCTTCAAAAAAATATCTTGCATAAACTTTTGATCTTCTTCGTTAGGTGAATATACATTGAGTAGATTCCAAAACTCCGAATATATCTGACATTTTATCATTACATATCTCCCTCCTGGATCTATTATTTCCTCTTCTATTTTAATTGGTACATTTTTACTGATTAATATAGCTACTCCTCTTGCTTTTGAATTATACGACGCTGCTGTTACATGTCCTACCCAATCTCTCTTTAATTTCTTGTGCTCCAATTCAGTTAAATGTGTTTCTTGCACAAATGCTATATCAATTTTTTCTTTTTTCAGTAAATTTAGCAGTTTCTTCCTTTTGATTTGGTTATGTATTCCGTTAATATTTAAAGTCATATAGTTCAACGTAGCCATTTCATACTTTGTTTATCTTCCCTTTCCGTTTCTCCATCATCACCTTTCCTTCTTATCCATTTCTGCTTTCTTGTTTTGAACACTTTATAAGACAACATTTCTAAAACATCAAACATTTTCCTTATTCTCCTATTTAAAACTTCTTTAACCCCATTCTCCCCGCCCCCTCCTGAGTTGCCCTTTATTCCTTGTCGGACACCCACATCTCCCCTCTCCATTTGGATTTGTGAATTCACTCGCAAACGTCAACTGATTTTGCAGTGACCGTAACTCCTCCCCACTCAGCCCCCCCCCCAGAAAAGATTTCAATTTTCATATATAACAAAGGTCACTCTTTTAATTCCCTCCTTATTCCCTCTATTCCCTTTCATTCTCTTATTAATTCTTATCTATACTCTATACATTTTCCTCTAAATACAGATACATTCATGTATACACATATATATACATACACATCTATATATATATATATACCCATATACACACATACATATAGTTCGTGGTCATTTTTACTCTCATTACATGTCTTCATCTCTCTGCTTGTTTTGTAGTTGTTCTGCAAATTTTCGTGCTTCCTCTGGATCCGAGAATAGTCTGTTTTGTTGCACTGGAATAACTATTTTAAGTACCGCTGGGTACTTTAACATAAATTTATATCCTTTTTTCCATAAGATCGTTTTTGCTGTATTGAACTCCTTCCTTTTCTTCAGGAGTTCAAAACTTATGTCTGGATAGAAAAAATTTTTTTGACCTTTGTATTCCAGTGGCTTTTTGTCTTCTCTTATTTTCTTCATTGCTTTCTCCAATATATTTTCTCTTGTTGTATATTTTAAGAATTTTACTAAAATGGATCTTGGTTTTTGCTGCGGCTGTGATTTCGGGGCTAGTGTTCTATGTGCCCTCTCTATTTCCATTTCTTCCTGTAATTCTGGTCTTCCTAGGACCCTGGGAATCCAATCTTTTATAAATTCTCTCATATTCTTGCCTTCTTCATCTTCCTTAAGGCCCACTATCTTTATATTATTTCTTCTATTATAGTTTTCCATTATATCTATCTTCTGAGCTAACAGCTCATGTGCCTCTTTAACTTTTTTATTAGATTCTTCTAATTTCTCTTTTAAGTCCTCTACTTCAATTTCTACGATTATTTCTCGTTCTTCCACTCTTTTTCCTATCTCTGATGTGACCATTTCTATTTTATTCATTTTTTCTTCTGCACTCTTAATTCTTCTTTTTATCTCATTAAATTCTTGTAATTGCCATTCTTTCACTGATTCCATATATTCTTTAAAAAAGATATATCCATTGTCTTTCCTTTATCTTCTTCTTCCATTTCTTTCTGTCCTTCTTCTTCTTTTTCTTCCTCTGGGTTGACCATCTGTTGTATCCTTGTTTTCTTTTTACCCTCTTCTTTCTTGTTGTCGTTATTTTCTCTGTTCTGCACCTGTTACTGTGTTGCAGGTGTCTCTCTCAGCTGTGGAGATCGACTCTGCAGCTGTTCCCCCCTCCCGTCAGTGTGTTTTTTTTCATGCGCATCGCACATGCGCATCGCACATGCGCGAGGAGTCGCACTTTAACTCGGTTCCTCGAGCCATTTTTGTAGTCCCGAGCTCGGGACTTCCACTGACCTGAGGGAGCGGGCTTCTCTCTCCGCGGTGGGCCTCCTTGGACAGGTAAGGCCTTCACCTTCTTCTTTCGACGTTCTTTCTTCTTCTCTTCTTCCTGTTGTTTTTGACTTTTCTCTCTTCGCTGCCATTTTCTTCTCACCTTTATTTTTACTTTGTTTTAATTTTTACTCTTGTACCTTTGTGTTTTGTGCATTTTTTAAAACTTTTCCAGAGAGGGCTGGAATTCCCTGACCGGCCACTACTCCATCATGTGACTCCTCCCAATGGTGGTCACACTTGATGTGGAAAAGGCATTTGATCGGGTTGAATGGAATTTTTTATTTAAAGTGTTGGAGAAGTTTAAATTTGGACCATTTTTTATTGGTTGGGTTAAGGCATTATATAATAATCCAGTTGCTAAGGTGGTGACAAATGGTCAAACCTCTTCATTATTTAAATTATCCCATTCGACACATCAAGGTTGTCCTTTGTCACCAGCTTTATTTGCATTGGTCATAGAACCATTAGCTCAAGCAATAAGACAGAACAAGACTATTAAAGGTATAAGGATAACAGATGATGAATATAAGATTAATCTGTTTGCAGATGATGTTTTGATACATTTATCCTATCCGGAACAATCTTTAATTCATTTGCAAAAATGTTTAGAGCAACATGGCGTATTGTCTGGATATAAAGTGAAATGGGATAAAAGTGAAATACTACCAATTTCAGATGGAGATTATACTCAATGTAGGCAAATTACTAAACTGCGTTGGACTGATAAAGTTAAATATTTGGGTATAATGATTGATGTAAATTATTGTATAAATTAAATTATGTTCCTTTCATGAGAAAGATTAAGGCAGATTTGATTAAATGGAAAGATTTGTCTTTGTCATTAATAGGATGAGTAAATTGTATTAAGATCAATATCTTTTTCAATCGATTCCTTGTTTACTTTTGAAATCTTTTTGTCAAGATTAAATAAGGCTGCACGAGAATTTTTATGGAAGGGAAAATTAGCTAGAATAGCATTGCATAAATTGACCTGGAAATAAGGTTTTGGAGGTTTACAATGACCTCATTTTCAGAACTATTATGAAGCTGCTCAATTAAAATTTATTAATCACATGTTCGATGTTTTGTATCCTCCTAGTTGGGGTAGGGTTGAATTAGCCAAGATTTCAGAGTTTTATCCTCATCATTTTATATTTAAGTGGAATCCTGTTTTATTGCAGAAATATAATGTGTCGGTTTTAAAACATTTATTAGAAATTTGGACTAAAAGGCATTTTATTATAGGCACAAAAGGAAAAATACCAATTCAATCTCCATTGTATCAAAATAGACTTATTTTTCTTTGAATTTTAGATTTTTAAAGGAATGGCAAATACAAGGTATAAAAGTGTTAAGGGATTGTTCTGAGGAAGGTAAAATTCTTTCTTTTAATCAACTTAGGGAAAAATTTGGAATATCAGCGAATTCTTTATTTGTGTAGTTAGAGCATTAGTGAAAGATAATTTTGGAAGAGAAATGAAAATTCCCAAGTTAACAAAAATTTAATGTTAAAACAAACATTATATGTTTATATATATGTGGCACAATTTGAACAAAACATTCATTTTTAAAAATGGAGTAATGATATAGCATGGATTACAAGAAATCACTTTAAGTCATGATTTTTCCTGAACGTTTGTATCATCTGACCCATATAGAAAATTGACGGATCTATTGAGAATCTAAAGTTGGGATCCAAAGCACAACCTGCTGGGCTGAACAGCATCAGTGGGAGAGAAAGAACGCGTGAGTTTCAGGTTCCAACTCTCAATTGGGGATCATTGTTTATTTTTTTTTAAAAAAAAAGGTGTCAACCATTTAATATAGAGAGGAAGCAAAATATTTTTTTCCTCTGGGTGTTTTTATGGAGGGGCTCCGCTTCGAGGCCAACTCCATCGGTGGGGGAAATAAAATCTACACTTCCCTTTTTGTCGATCTCCAGCGTCACTTTAATGTGGAACGGCCCCTCGGAGCGTCCTGCAGAGCCGATGGAGGCGGGAGGACTGGCGCCACCCATCAACATGACGGCATAAGATGCAGCGAGCAATGGCTGTCTTCATTACCCATAGTCCTCCAGGCAGCTGGAACCACTCTGGCAAATGTCTTTCTTTGGCTTGGCTTCGCGGACGAAGATTTATGGAGGGGGTAAAAAGTCCACGTCAGCTGCAGGCTCGTTTGTGGCTGACCAGTCCGATGCGGGACAGGCAGACACGATTGCAGCGGTTGCAAGGGAAAATTGGTTGGTTGGGGTTGGGTGTTGGGTTTTTCCTCCTTTGCCTTTTGTCAGTGAGGTGGGCTCTGCGGTCTTCTTCAAAGGAGGCTGCTGCCCGCCAAACTGTGAGGCGCCAAGATGCACGGTTTGAGGCGTTATCAGCCCACTGGCGGTGGTCAATGTGGCAGGCACCAAGAGATTTCTTTAGGCAGTCCTTGTACCTTTTCTTTGGTGCACCTCTGTCACGGTGGCCAGTGGAGAGCTCGCCATATAATACGATCTTGGGAAGGCGATGGTCCTCCATTCTGGAGACGTGACCCATCCAGCGCAGCTGGATCTTCAGCAGCGTGGACTCGATGCTGTCGACCTCTGCCATCTCGAGTACCTCGACGTTAGGGGTGTGAGCGCTCCAATGGATGTTGAGGATGGAGCGGAGACAACGCTGGTGGAAATGTACAGTGGTTCCAACCGCACGTGGGGTTATGGGTAACAAAGTCGGCCATTGATCATTCTTCTGCTCCGTTAAAAGAAATCTAGCCTCCCAAATACGATCGACCACTGCCCGAGAGCGTCTTCCTCTGCTTCCTCCTGGGCACCTTCGCCTTCAAGGCGGATTTTGCCACCTGCGGCTGCTCCTCCGCGTCCATCGCTGTGGCTTCAGCCTCACTGCGGCTTCACCACCTGAGCAGAGAGCACCAGACCCGCCCACAGGAGCACGCTGCAGCCCCATGCCCCAAATCTCCCTGAGCCGCGAAATCAACCTGCTGGTATTACAACGAACACAAAACACTGCAGGGTCCGAGGGCAAGGATGGCTGGAAAGGCTGGGCAGGACGGTCATCATTGATGAAGTGAGGCGGAGGGCTCCGCTCGACTGCTGGGACGACCCCCTGGAAGGATCGGAGTCGGCGTCTTGGAGCATTTGTGAAGGCGGGGTGAACGAGGTGAAGGCGGAGAATCTCCGCCTTTCCAGTTGCTTTTTTTGTTAACTCTAGAGAGCTGCGAGTCTTTGGAATTGAAGTTCCTTACGCAAATATGCTCGAGAAGCTCAACAGGTCATGCAGCCTGCAAAGGGCGGTAGGAGCAGTCTTTGAATATTTTAGATAGGGGGAGTAAATAAGTTCATATGACAATAACTGAGGAGGTGTAAGGTTCCAATGGGAATGCGAGCTGATAAAGCTGGTAGAGCGGGTTCAGCCTTGATCTCAAGTCACCTGTTGGTGTGCTTTCTGCTGACTTGTGGTTTCCCAAGATTACCTGCCTTTCCACTGACATGGTGTTAATCAGTTTAACCTGAAACATGAAGGTCAAGGGAGTTGTGAAAGTGAAATCAAAATTGCAAATGTTGCAAAAGCAAAACAAAACAAAAATTGCCAGAAACACTCAGGAGATCAGGCAACATCTGTGGGGAGGGATGAAGCATGCCCTCTGTTTTCTTTCATCCCACAGCCCCTTCTAAATTGCAGCACCTGGGTAGTCCTCCTGGGACCCGGGTTCAATTACTGAGGCAAAGGTGCTGGAAGTACCTTTCAAATCTCAGGGGGGGGTGGGGGCGGGGTTGACCCATTAAACTGGCTATTTAAGGGGGATCCCACCCCCGCAATGATGGGTCACGCACTCACCGCAAGTACTGCCAGAGGTTCGGATGCCTGGCTGCCCGGTGATGTATGCACGCAAACGCTGATGTCACCGGAAATAAGCGGGTTGGCCATTTTCAAACCGGCTGTGGACGAGACCTTAGTAAGTTTAACTGGGCTCCCCGACTACCTCTGAGGTAGGTCAAAGATCTGATTGGATCCTGACAGTGTTGATCTAGTTGGACCCTTTCTGACCTTGCAAATTGCCCGGTTATCCCCATTTTTACACGGCAGTTTGAAAGGGCCTACTATTCGAGGAGATATGGCATTAAGAGAATGAATAAGTCACCAACAATCAGCTGAGGAGGATTCTTCCATCATGGAACAAGCATGATACAATGGAATAGCAATCAAATGCCATCAACACATCATAGCCCAAACCCAAGGAGAAGCCCAATAGTGCAGAGCACTGGGAACCAGGGGTGGAATGCACAACCCCCCTCTAACACATCCACATATATTCTCCAGCCTTATGCTCTGAGAACAATCTACCGATTTTTACTGAATTTTGGCAAAGACAAAATCTGTGTGAGCACATGATTTATGCAGTGAATGTTTGCAGATTTTTGTTTTTGGTTTGGAGGCTGCCGTCGTTTCTTTCTCCTTGTCTTGCAAGGTCAAGGTTTACCCTAAACTCCACTTGTTCTCAAACAAAATGGGCAACACGTGCACTTCACGGGTGGACAAGAATCACTTGCATTGATGTGGCACAGGTGAGGTGAGCCAAACTAGATGACACGGGCAAATTCCACTTCCGGAACCATTTGGTGAGTCAGAGGAATTTTCCAACAGATCTGCAGGGGGATACACAGCAGATCGAGCAGCATCCAGACAACATAGAACATTACAGCACAGTTCAGGGCTTTCAGCCCATGATGTTGTGCCAATCCATGTAAACCTACTCCGCAACAATCTAATCCTTTCCTACCTCATACCCATAACCCTTTAACATCCATATGTCCATCTAAGAGCTTTTAAATACCCCTATTGTATCAGTGGCCATCGCCACTCCCAGAAATGCATTCCAGGTACCCATCACTCTGGGAGTAAAAAAAAAGGTACCCCTGACATCTCCCCTAAACTTTCCTCCACTCTCCTTAAGCAGATATCCTCATCTATTTGCTATTGCTAATCCTTCGTCACTTCAAACAGAAAAGCCCAAGCTTGGCCAACCTTTCTTCATAACACATTTTCCAATTCATCCGTGGAAGGAGAAGTGGGTGGTTGATGTTTTGGGCTGGAATCCTTCACCATGACTGGAATCCACTGAAGGGGAGCAAAGAGAGAGAAAGAGAGAGTAGGAGGGTTTCACCGAGGTTGCACTGAGGAGAGGTGGAAAATGTCTGCAAAGTGATCATGCTTTGAAAACACCGCAATGGATTGTTAAGGGTTCTGGCTCAAAACATCAAATGCTCTTGCTCTCCAACTGACACTGTTCGACTGGCTGAGTTCCTCCAGCAGGTTATTTTTTTTTGTTCCGGTTCCAGGATCTGCAGCATCCTGTGGGTCTCAAATTTTACCAACATTCAGGAAGTTTCCTGGCAAAGATTATTATGATCAACCTCTCTTGAAATTCAGCTCCCAACTATTTCATGTTTTGAATTTAAAACTCGCCCAGACATCTTGGAGGAATTTGAACTTTTATCACCAGATCTTCAGTTGAATTAACCAAACCTAATGGAAAACAGGATGATCCAGAGAAAACAGTGAGTCAAAACATAATGTTACCTTTGCAGAACAAAGAGTGCAGGCCCTTGTGCCCCCCAATGTTGTACTGATGCACATCAATTGAACCCTTCCTTTCCTCCTAGCCCATCACCCCTTCTTCTGATGAAGATCTTGCTGCAATGCCTAGATGTCCTGTTGTTTGCCATGCTGTGCCATGCCTTTTCACACATGGAGAGCACCTGATATTTATGCATTCCATCAAAAGCAACCAAAGAGGTTGGCACAGTTATATCAGAAAGGGGTGAGATTTTCCTGTTGCTATGGATATGTTTGAGCCAGGTAGATGTGCAGATGTGAAAATCTGATATAATTATTATTGTCCTGGAGAACAGATTCTGATTCATGCCTATTCCATGTTTCATTGGACAATTAAGTGTGCACAAAATAGCATGGCAAATGGTTGGAGTTGAGGAAAAATTCATAACGCACAATGCAAATTAGTTAACGCAGATTGAAGTGCAACTTCCAGTGAACTGGTCTGCAGGTTTCTGATCAAACTCATGGTCAGACCACAAGGAATTTGAGAGGAAGGAAAGAGTTAACACTGAAGAGTCGATTGTGCGACCTTGGTTTAGCAGTCTTGTTCTATCTCACAGGAGCAGACAGGCTTGGCAACAAGAGTTAACCAATGGGCTTGAGACAAGACACAGGTGTGTACAGAACTGTGTATGTGCTTTTTCACCCTTCTCTCCTTCGTTAGTCCTCTTTGCTGTCGTGAAGCAACTTAATTCAAGTTTACTGAAACAAAAATCTTAGAAACCGACATAGCACCTTTGTTAAAATATGGCAGCCACATCCTGCCAATAATTACCAATAGATGGATTAACAAAAGAAATTACATAAGGGGGTGGCTCCACGGTCAGTCGTCAGGAGCGCCGACACCACACCCAGCCTCTTTCTTTCCTTTCTCTCTTTTCTTTTAAGGGGGTGGGAGAGGGAGGTGGAAAAACACCGCAAGTATGTAGATTGTTGGGGGGAATATCTGTGCATCTTGTAACAGCCTGTGATGTTATCTCCTTGTTTATTGATGGAAAACAAAAAATAAAATATAAAAAAAGTTTACTGAAACAAGTCCGCCAACTCCGGGATGACCCCCCCCTCCCCCCCCCACCATTGTGCCGGAGTATAATAAGTTAATGTGAAGTTCAGCATCCTGATTCCTAATTCCAATGTGGATGTTCCCAGCAGGAATTCCGCACTCCAGGAGGGGTGGTTTCCAAGATGTGCCACGATTCAGGATGACCCTTATTTCCCAACACCACGCAACAACTTGACGAAATTAACCGAGATGGAAATATTACTTATCCTTCAATCATTCCAAATGTTCTTTGGACTTTTACGACAGCTTTTTCATACAAGCGATGAAGAGCAAATAACTTGAAAAGATATTAGACATATCACAGGAGCATTTAGAACTGATGGAATGAGTGAAGATAATGATCCTTTCAGCCTTTAGAAAGGAAAATAAAGTAATATGGGGAAACTAATTTTGCCCAGATGCAAACGACCATAAAATTAACAAAAGGGGTAAGTTTCATGACTCAGCTTTTACCAAGGAAGAGATAAGAATGTTACCTGATGTAGAACCGGGCTACAGATGCAAGCTGTGACAGTATTCACTTCAGTACCCGTATGAGTGTGGGGCAGCCATGTGTGCTCACAATAAATAAGCCTTACACAGAACAAGGTGCATCCTTCGATCCTTAAGGAAGCAAAGAACTCTGGCAAACATCTTGGATGTCATCCAGAACTGTCAAGAAACCAGGGGTGAGGGAGAGGAAAAGTAAAATAAAGCTTGGTTAATAAAAGGTGAAAATGAAATCACAAGCCACTAAGATCTGAATTTGCCATGGGTGACCTTTACTGAATGGTGAAGTGGTGGAACATTTTGTCAGAGGGACACTGGTTCTTGATGGGGAGATCTTGGTCATTTTTAATTTGATAAGTCAGCTTGTTGGGGGTAGGAGAATGCAAATGGGCTACTCTTCGATCTTTGTCAAACCTTTGATCCAATTTAGACATATTTACATCACAGTAACAGGACTTTTCAGCCCACAAGTCCATGCCGCCCAATTTACACCCAATTAACCAATTAACCTATACCTATAGGAGAAGGCCACTCCGATATAAAACCTACGACCCAAGGACCTCGCTGCCACGTCCCAGCTTGCTTGGCCACGGCACACGAACCATGGGTGTAAAGGGTAGGGCCAGTACTGCGCGCACTGCACTCCACCTAAAAGCTCCTTTGCGCAGGCCCGAGGACAGGTCCACGTCCTCCCCCTCAACGTCCTCCCCCTCCACGTCCTCCCCCTCCACGTCCTCCCCCTCCACGTCCTCCCCCTCAAAAGATGCTCACAAACTCAAGCTAGCATGCTGGAACATCAGAACCATGCTAGATAAGACTGACAGCCATCGACCTGAACGTCGGTCTGCCCTCATTGCACATGAACTCCTCAGACTTGACATCGACATAGCCGCTCTCAGTGAAGTCCGCCTGGCAGATGTAGGCAGCTTCCAAGAACGCGGCGCGGGCTACACACTCTACTGGTCTGGCAAGCCTTCGGATGAACGACGCCTATCTGGTGTAGGCTTCATGGTCAAGAGCTTCATTGCCTCCAAACTCGAAAACCTTCCGACAGGCCTCTCGGACCGAATCATGTCCATGCGACTCCCACTTCAAAACAAGCGTCACATCACCCTCATCAGTGTCTATGCTCCAACCCTCCAGGCGGAACCAGCAGAAAAGAACAAGTTCTACACCGACCTGCGCAACCTCATCCAACGTACCCCTACAGCCGACAAGGTTGTCATCCTGGGCGACTTCAACGCTCGTGTCGGCAAAGACTCAGAAACCTGGCCAGGAATCCTGGGCAAGCATGGCGTCGGCAAGTGCAACGACAATGGGTGCCTCCTGTTGGAGCTCTGCGCAGAACAGCGGCTTGTCATTACAAACACCCTTTTTCAGCAGAGGGACAGCCTTAAGACCACCTGGATGCATCCCCGATCCAAACACTGGCACCTCCTGGACTACATCCTGGTGCGAGAAAGTGACAAACAAGATGTGCTCCACACCAGGGTCATGCCTAGCGCGGAATGCCACACTGACCACCGGCTGGTTCGCTGCAAGCTCAACCTTCACTTCAAGCCAAAGCCCAGGAACAATAAAGCCCCCAGAAAGAGGTTCAATGTTGGAAAACTGCAGTCAGACGAAGCGAGAGGAAACTTCCAGGCAAACCTCAAAGCAAAGCTCGACGTTGCAACCCGCCTCACGGACCCGTCCCCTGAAACCCTCTGGGATCAGTTGAAGACTACCATACTGCAATCCACTGAAGAGGTACTGGGCTTCTCCTCCAGGAAAAACAAGGACTGGTTTGACGAAAACAGCCAGGAAATCCAGGAGCTGCTGGCAAAGAAGCGAGCTGCCCACCAGGCTCACCTTACAAAGCCGTCCTGTCCAGAGAAGAAACAAGCCTTCCGTCGCGCATGCAGCCATCTTCAGCGCAAACTCCGGGAGATCCAAAATGAGTGGTGGACTAGCCTCGCCAAACGAACACAGCTCAGCGCGGACATTGGCGACTTCAGGGGTTTCTACGAGGCTCTAAAGGCTGTGTACGGCCCCTCACCCCAAGTCCAAAGCCCGCTGCGCAGCTCAGACGGCAAAGTCCTCCTCAGCGACAAGATCTCCATCCTCAACCGATGGTCAGAACACTTCCAATCTCTTTTCAGTACCAACCGCTCAGTCCAAGATTCCGCCCTGCTCCAGCTCCCTCAACAGCCCCTAAGGCTAGAGCTGGATGAGGTTCCCACCCTGGATGAGACATATAAGGCAATCGAACAACTGAAAAGTGGCAAAGCAGCAGGTATGGATGGAATCCCCCCAGAGGTCTGGAAGGCTGGCGGCAAAACTCTGCATGCCAAACTGCATGAGTTTTTCAAGCTTTGTTGGGACCAAGGTAAACTGCCTCAGGATCTTCGTGATGCCACCATCATCACCCTGTACAAAAACAAAGGCGAGAAATCAGACTGCTCAAACTACAGGGGAATCACGTTGCTCTCCATTGCAGGCAAAATCTTCGCTAGGATTCTACTAAATAGAATAATACCTAGTGTCGCTGAGAATATTCTCCCAGAATCACAGTGCGGCTTTCGCGCTAACAGAGGAACCACTGACATGGTCTTTGCCCTCAGACAGCTCCAAGAAAAGTGTAGAGAACAAAACAAAGGACTCTACATCACCTTTGTTGACCTCACCAAAGCCTTCGACACCGTGAGCAGGAAAGGGCTTTGGCAAATACTAGAGCGCATCGGATGTCCCCCAAAGTTCCTCAACATGATTATCCAACTGCACGAAAACCAACAAGGTCGGGTCAGATACAGCAATGAGCTCTCTGAACCCTTCTCCATTAACAATGGCGTGAAGCAAGGCTGTGTTCTCGCACCAACCCTCTTTTCAATCTTCTTCAGCATGATGCTGAACCAAGCCATGAAAGACCCCAACAATGAAGACGCTGTTTACATCCGGTACCGCACGGATGGCAGTCTCTTCAATCTGAGGCGCCTGCAAGCTCACACCAAGACACAAGAGAAACTTGTCCGTGAACTACTCTTTGCAGATGATGCCGCTTTAGTTGCCCATTCAGAGCCAGCTCTTCAGCGCTTGACGTCCTGCTTTGCGGAAACTGCCAAAATGTTTGGCCTGGAAGTCAGCCTGAAGAAAACTGAGGTCCTCCATCAGCCAGCTCCCCACCATGACTACCAGCCCCCCCACATCTCCATCGGGCACACAAAACTCAAAACGGTCAACCAGTTTACCTATCTCGGCTGCACCATTTCATCAGATGCAAGGATCGACAATGAGATAGACAACAGACTCGCCAAGGCAAATAGCGCCTTTGGAAGACTACACAAAAGAGTCTGGAAAAACAACCAACTGAAAAACCTCACAAAGATAAGCGTATACAGAGCCGTTGTCATACCCACACTCCTGTTCGGCTCCGAATCATGGGTCCTCTACCGGCACCACCTACGGCTCCTAGAACGCTTCTACCAGCGTTGTCTCCGCTCCATCCTCAACATCCATTGGAGCGCTCACACCCCTAACGTCGAGGTACTCGAGATGGCAGAGGTCGACAGCATCGAGTCCACGCTGCTGAAGATCCAGCTGCGCTGGATGGGTCACGTCTCCAGAATGGAGGACCATCGCCTTCCCAAGATCGTATTATATGGCGAGCTCTCCACTGGCCACCGTGACAGAGGTGCACCAAAGAAAAGGTACAAGGACTGCCTAAAGAAATCTCTTGGTGCCTGCCACATTGACCACCGCCAGTGGGCTGATAACGCCTCAAACCGTGCATCTTGGCGCCTCACAGTTTGGCGGGCAGCAGCCTCCTTTGAAGAAGACCGCAGAGCCCACCTCACTGACAAAAGGCAAAGGAGGAAAAACCCAACACCCAACCCCAACCAACCAATTTTCCCTTGCAACCGCTGCAATCGTGTCTGCCTGTCCCGCATCGGACTGGTCAGCCACAAACGAGCCTGCAGCTGACGTGGACTTTTTACCCCCTCCATAAATCTTCGTCCGCGAAGCCAAGCCAAAGAAAGAAGAAAAAGAAACCTATACCTCCAGTATGTTTCAAGCAGTGGGAGGAAACTGGAGCCCCCGGGGAAATCCCATGCAGACATGGGGAGAACATACAAACTCCTGACAGAATGCATGGGATTCGAACCCTGGTCCCAATTGCTGGCATTGTAAAGGAAGTGCACTAACCGATACACCAACCATGCCATCCAAATTTGTTGGAAAGACTAGCACTAATAAAATAAAGAAAGGTATAGCTAGAAATATATTGCAATAGGTAACAATTGGGTAACCTATAAAACACAGTTTGTTGGACAAAGTGATCGACGATGACCTGGGAAGAGAAAGCAGTTTAGTCTTGTCAGGGAGATGTTTAAATTTTGTTGGGACAGATCAGGAACCAGGGTCAATATGACAGAATATGAAACTAAGGGAGCTACTTATGTGTAGCTTATGTTTTGGAATGCACACGCAGACAGATGTAAGACACACAAATGTACACACACACACGCAGACAGACGCACAGACACACAAATGCACACACATGCATACACTACATACACACACACACACACACACACACACACACATGAACAGACTCACACAAGCACACAAAAGGAGAAGAAAGTGAATCACATTTGTCAGAGCAGGGGAGGGCAAAGTATTCAGCCTTCAGTGTAGAAATAAGGGATGGATCAACCAGCGCATTTACTGTAAGTGGAGCAAATAAATTGTCCAGCACCTTTCGGTTCAAGATCAGGTTTTTTTTCCATCAGCCCAATGGAAGTAAATAAGACATTTGCAGATGCAGGAAAACTGGAGCAACACACAAAATCCTGGAGTAACTTAGCAGGTCAGGCAGCATCTACAGAAGGCAAAAAAAAAAGGGCTAAAACCCTTCAACAGAATTCTTCCAAAAACTATCAGGCTCTTGAACTGGCCTGTACTCCCCAAACCCTAACCCTGAATTTCTCTGGAACCACCTGAAAATCTGTCTGCTCTACTGGAATCTCACTTTGTTTTCTTGCACCAACTGCAACTATAAACATCTATTTCTCTATCTTTGTAGATTTGTAACCTTTCTTCTGTCTTGGCATATTGTAATAATTAAATTAATACTGCTGTAGTAGGTGTGGTTGCAGCAAGTCTGACAGAAGTTGACAGGTTATTGTTTGATTGAAATCCAAGCAGAATTGTGGTGGAAACGGAAAACTGCAGGCTCTGGAATCCTGAACAAACAAAGGGTGCAGAGTTAGGCCATCCAGCTCATTGAGTCTGTTCCACCATTCAAATCAAGGCTGATGTATTTTTGATCTCCTGCATTCTCCCTGTAAGCTTTGACACCTTTCCTTACTGGTCAGGAATCTGTCAACTGGAGATTAACTGGAGAGACTCATCGGGTCAGGCAGCATTCATAGAGAGAAAAGGACAATCATTGTTTTCTAGCTTGTTGTAACCTTCCTCTATACTGTTCAGTAGGAATGGGAGTGGGGATGTGAAGGTGTCTCACAGGCTGCAAAAGCTCTGCTAACTCCACTGAGACCACTATCCTCCTTAGCACCAACCACAATAAGTTAAACCAGTGGTTCTCAACCTTTTTCTTTCCACTCACATACCACTTTAACTAATCCCTATGCCATCGGTGCTCTGTGATTAGTAAGGGATTGCTGAAGGTGGTATATGAGTGGGAAGGGAAGCTTTAGACCCAATTGTTACTGAAATATTTTGCTTCAGAAAAATTGTCATTGGCCCATTTCCTTTGGAGTTATGAAATCGTGCACATAATGAGTCAATTAGGTACGATTAAAACAGTGGCTTTCAAACTTTTTATTTCTACCCATATACCACCTTCAGCAATCCTTTACTAATCACAGAGCACCTATGGTTTAGGGAATACTTAAAGTGGTATGTGAGTGGAAAGAAAAAAGGGTGAGAACCACTGAGTTAAAGGCAATCTCAATGAGAAAGCAGGAATCCATTAAAGTCATGCTTTTTTTTTAACGTCAAGTTCAGTTCAACTTGATAAAAGTCTGATTTTATTGTTCATGCGATGAATCCTGTGGCCTGTAAGAAAAATATTGGAGTCATAAACTAGCCTTTTTTCAAGTTCTAATTGGTTTTAATGTAAGCCCTGGGGAAATCTGTGGACATTAAACTCATCTGTCTAGTGTGTGGATCAGCCACCTTGCGAAGGTCGTGAAAGGAAAGCTGACATTCAGTCTTGTCACCCTGCTAGAGGTCAAACACTGTTCCATTTCCCAAAGATGGCAATTCTTCACAAAATTAGTCAGAAAGATGCTATTGAATTAATGACACGCAGTAGATCAAATCTCTGAATTTCATTGAAAGCTCAACAATTGGGTTATGCCTGTCCAAATAAGGAAATTATTTATTTTTTGTGTTTGACAGAAAATGATGAATAGGACTTTGATATATTTGTCGAGGTTGTTGAAACAGATGATAAAATGGGAAATTTACAAGGTGGAATTTCTACTGCCAAAACCACACCCATGATTTATGGTATTCTTTTGTGTAAGAAGGTTAAATCTTCAATGAGGATTGATGTTTGCAAATTTGACTCTTAATTATTATTTAGTCTTCAAAATACTTTGTCTTCTGAAGTCTCCTTTCACATGGGATATTTTGACCCTCTCATCCTTATGGATCTGCTTTCATAAATAACTGTGAAATATTTGGTTAACTCAAGCCTTCTACTCGTGGATGTGTAAAAAATGCTATCAAACTGATGACACTAATTACCTGTCACTGTAATATGAGGATGATTTCCCCCCAATATTATCAGCTTGCAATATGAATAAAAACTGCAGACATTTATAAACTCAGTGTTGTGTTTCGTGGGCTACTGCATTGATTATTTTAATGATCTCAGAGCCAGAATGGCTACCGCTTGCAATAATTTGTCATTTCTCAATGTCAAAACGATGAGCATTCCACCGTTTCTTCACAATGGGCCAGGTGCAGGACTGAAGAATGTACTCAGTCACACATGTTCTGGTCTTGTACATCTCTTTCCCATTTTTGGGAAGATATTTTTTGGACCTTATCTTTAGACTTTAATGTAAATTTGAGACCAAATCCCTTAATTGGCCTCTTTGGATTAATTAAGATAACTGACATGAATTAAACAGTTTCTCAATTCTATGTAATCTCCTTTGCTTCCCTTATTGCTAGATGTTCAATGCTGACGAAATGGAAAGGTGTTGTCCCTCCTGCACATACTCAATGGCTATCTGATATGGTGGCATTTTTAACTTTAGAAAAAAAATCACATGCTCTACCAATGTAACGGGTTTGATTGTTAAAAAAAATTACGGGGTCCTTTTATCAACTATTTTCATAATTTATAAGATTAATCAGATACTGTTTTAGTCTTCTCTATAATATGGTTGTAAATTATATGTAACTACCAAAAACTTTTGAAGGGAAAGTGTCGATTTTGTAGATTAATGATATTTTTTTTTGTCTTTTTCAATTAGCCATTTTATGTTTGTTTAAGTGCGTAATATACATTTTTGTCTTTCTTTTAGTCTGTTTGTTAAAGTACTTTGTTTATATATAATGATTTTTTTTCTAGGTATAATTACTACACCTGTATATTCCTTTTTTTTGTTCTTACTCTGTTTCATGACCCTTGTTTGTTATTATTGAAAACTTGATAAAAATATTGAAAAGAAAGAAAATCATGAGTTTGAGCTGAAACAAGGAAGCAATCTCACTGCAGGATAGCAAGTATCAAGAGAAGATGGCTTTTCAAACATAAAAATGTTGGCGGGGGTACAACTGAGCCTCATGTCATGGTTCACATCAAGTTCTTTGTGCAATTATGATAACAGATGTCAAAGATATTGCTTTGTGTGGAATGATTGAATAGTAGCTGAAAATCAGGCACTAACACAGTGAGAGTAGAGCATCGAGTGAATTGGATTGCAATTCTGATGAAACTTGCATCAGACTTGTAATGTGATTCCCTGGTAGAATGTGACCAAACATGTAAGACTAAAAAAAATTCTTCTTTTCTGCCTTCGATTCTTTTTGTCACCAGTCTGCTTTGTTGTCGTCGGTGACTGGGCATGGAAATCTGGCAATGACAAGTGCAACAGAGCAGTCGTATTTCAAACATTTGTGTGAAGCTGAATGTCACTGGAGGAGTGGTGCCAAAAGCTGGGATCAGTTTAATTTGGTTCCATCTGAGAATGAAGCAAAACCAACATCCTCGTTCTCCAGAAGTTTCACAGCACAGCACAGCACTGTGTCCCAACTTATCTATGTCAACAAAATGAGTCTAATTTGCCTTAATTCGCTCCCTATCCTGTTAACCCTTTCCTATCTATGTATCCAAGTGTCCTTTAAATGTTACGATTGTCCCCACCTCAACCACTTCCTCTGGCAGCTCCTTCTATATACTCATCACCCTCAGTGTGAAGAAAGTACCCCTTGTGGTGAAACCACTATTGTACATATTTGTCATATGTAAATTACATGACCTTTCCTGTTGACCCTGCTCTCACTGGCCAGCTCATAACTCCTCCCCTTTCTTCCCCATAAAGGCTGTCATGCCACAAGTCTGCCTCCAGTTCGAGTCTGGGTCAGTGTGAGTGACCAATACAGGGATGCTCTCCATCTCTTGGAAATAGAAACCCTTCAGTTTTGCAACTTCAGTCTTTGTGTAATTGATCGTGCATCACCCCTCAGGTTCCTTTTAAATCTTTCCCCACTCAACTTTAATCTGTGCCAATAGTTTTGGATCCCCTTCTCAGGAAAAAAAGTTATGATTATTTTCCTTATCTATGTTCCTCACGATTTTATAAGCCTCTGTAATCCCTCTCAGTCTCCTATACTCCAATGATAAAATGTCCTAGCCTATCTAGCATCTGTTTGTAATTCAAGTCTACCAATCCCAGAATCTCAAGAATCTTTCAGTACAAAATTTCTGGAGAAACTCAGTAGGTCCATAGGAGGCAAAGATAAATAAGCAATGTTTTGGGCCAGAGCCCTATGTCAAGGTATGAGCAAAAAGTAGACAGGTGTCTGAATAAAAACGTAGGAGGAGGAGGGAAGACACCACGTTATATTCCGTCTGGGCACCCTCCAATCAGATGACATTAACATTGACTTCTCCAGTATCCATAAGGCAACACAGCCCCCCCCCACCGCACCCCACCCCTGTCTCTCTCCTTCCTTATCCCTCGGTCTTCTTTCCTTCAGCTCTACATTCAATCAATTCTCAGCTTTTCTCTCCTGCCCTCCTATCCATGTCCAGCTATGGGCTCTTGGCTGTTGGTCTGTGCTCCTCCACCTGCCTGTACATTCCTCCTCCCCCACCTTTTAATTCTGACACCTGTCTGCTTTTGATCCGTACCTTGTCAAAGGGCTCAAGCCTGAAACGATGATGATATATCTTTGCCTCCTATGGACACTGCAGGACCTGTTAAGTTTCTCCACCACTTTTGCATATTTACTATAATTACGGCATCTGCAGAGTTTTTTGCTTCAGAATTTTTTAGGAACCCTTCCAGCTTCATGATATCCTTCCTGTAGCTGGGTGACCAGAACTGTGCCTCTGTACTCAATGCCCTGACCAAATGTGCCAAATGCCTTTTTTTACCACCCTGTCTGCCTGCAATGCCACTTTCATGGTAACCTGCATGTTCACCCTGGAGGCCTTAACGTTCTGGGGAGTTTCACTTCGTAGAATTTAGTGAAGCTTTTCAGTTTTAGTCTTTGCCAAACTTGGGTGATTTTAGATACGAGAGAGGCATGTACATTTTAGTTTCTTTTTTTTAAACTTTATTTATTCGTTCAAAAAACAAATAATATATGACATATGCAGCAATTAAACATAAACATTAATTTTTTTTATATATAGAAAAAAAGAAAAGAAAAGAACCCCCCCCCCCTCCCTTCAGCCAACTTACACTTTAGTTTCTATGAAAATTGGTTTTGATGGCACTTACACTCATTCCAACTTTACCAATTTATTCAAGAAAACTTTTCAGGAGATTGTGAGCAGTCCTTGTCCAACCATCCGTACTTTCACCTTTCTAAATCTGTTTGCTATGGAGCCATCATACCAGAACCAAGTTGGTTCGATTAGTTGCACAATGCTTACAGCTTTCTTAAAGCAATGCAAATTCTGCATTTCTATTTTCTCTTGACACAGAATTTCTCTGATGAAAAAACTAAGACCATTTCCAAATATCCTTTAAGGTGAGTTCTGTTTTCTTCTAGGTTATGAACTTAAAGCTGACAAAAAAAACGATAACTTGTACTTAATATGAAGTGTCCTTTTTCGAGGGTGCTAAGGAGTTTATTTTGTTTGTAATTATATTTAGTCAATATGAATCTGGAATAAATTAAATTGGAGATTGCTTCACAGAAGATGTAATTTCTAATCAGATGAGTTATTCACTCCAATGTGTGCTATGTTGTGCATCATTTTCAAATTGACTCTACTTTTTATAGACACACAATGTTAGTCTATTGGTATCTTGCACACCTAAACTGATAAGAAATCTTCTCAACTATTCACACATGATGATAAGCAGTATCTGTTCATTGCTTACTATTCCAACAAACAATAATTGCACGCACATTTATTTTGCCAACTGATCTGCAGAAAAAAGGCAATCGCAGAACAAGTGAAGTACTTTCGCCCAGCTTTACTGGTTGACGTAAGCTGAGCAATAATCTAGCCAGGTCATTATGATGTTAAAGTCATTGTGATCGGAAAGATGGCTCTTATTCCGCAAATGAGCGAAGGCATAACCCTATTGGCCACATAGTAAAAGTGCCAAGAGATGTATAGGATCCTTCCACTTTGGAGGTCTGAGAGAGGTGAAAAAAGACAGTCTCCCTCAAAACACAGAAGGGGATGGAACCCTGGGACACATTACTGGCAATGGTGCTCTAAATGGTTAATGCTACAAGGAACAATAACAAAATGTACAAATGAATATGTTGCAATGGCTATGAAAATACCTTGTTAACAATGTTTATCTTGAAGTATTTAAAAAAAAGGAGGAAAGAAAAAAAAGTTAATGAGTGCTGCTGATTGGCACAATCCATAGTCCTGGAGTATGTGAAGGAATCACTGAGGCTTGGTGCAGTCAACACTAAGGGATTTGTGTGACCATTGGATTAGAGAATGTATCCTGTGTGGCAGCAATTTAATCATTTAATGGATGTTCCTTAGAAAGTGTCCTGTCTGGATGCATCACTGTGTGGGTTGGCAACTGCTCTGCCCGAGACTACAAGAGATTGAAGGGAGTATTGAACACAGCTCAGACCATCAAACAAACACCCCTCCCATCAATTAACTGTCTACACTTCTCCTTGCTCTGGGAAAGCAACCAACATTTTAAATGACCCATTCCATCCTGGTCACAATCTTTCCTCTCCTCTTTTTAGGGAGAAAATATATGCCTCTCAACTTGAGGACAGTTTCTTTCTCAGAAGCCTCATTAGTAAATGAAGGTCTCTTGATCTCACAAACCTTCCTCATCACAGCCCTTGCATGGGTTTAACTGTACTTTTTTCTGTAATATTAGAAAGACTTTTATTCTTTGCACTGTCTGCTGTACTGAAGTATGGACTGACTTCCATGGATAGCACACAAAACACAGTATCTCAGTACATGTGACAATAAATAATTCAATTCATATATTTGAGTAGAAAACATAAGTGGCAATGATGCATTCTAGGAAAATATGTTGATTAGAAGGTACAATGAATACAAGGAAGGGTGTGTACTGATTGCATTTCCCATATGTTATCATTGTTTAAGTTTATTTGTCACAAAATACTTTGCACAGAGGGAAAGGTTCTTCTGCGAGCAGACTAACAAGTAATCTGTAACATTCATACTGCCAGGCAAAGAGTGCATTCACAGAGCATAGGATTACAATGAAAAGCAAGGCCAAATAGCACCAAGCAAGGGCAGTGTGAAGGGACTGATGTGGGATTCATTGAGGATCCAGATGGATGTGGGGAAGAAGCAGACTTTTAGCCTGTGCTTTTACAGACTTGATGGGAGGAGGGAGAAGAGAGTGTGTCCGGAGCATAATGGGTCCTTCAATATGTTGCCTGCCTTTTTAGGCAGCAGGAGATATAGCTGGATAAATAAATCATAAATAAAGTTTATTTTATTAATTAAATAAGATAATAGACATCAAGCATTTTGGCTCTAAGGGTGGGTGACAACCCCTCAAATGTTTAACTGATGGAGGTACTTAAATGTGAGTTATGTGATGATATTGGTTAGTAAATGAAGATAATGACATAGGGCCCAATTATATTTACCACATACATTATGAATAATGCATACTTGGAAATAAAGGTAGTACAAGTGCACACCAAGTATGTTTGATGGTGTGTAGGGGCCTCTCGCCCAGAACCTTCATGTACAGCTGGAGCTTACTCACACGGCACTGTTCACTTGAGGAGGAGAATGTAGATGAAACTGTTATCCACTTCCTTTTGGAGTGCATGTATGCTGCAAGTTCTGGAGAGGGATGTCTTGGTCCATCCTGAACAGCGGGGTGACAGAGGAACCTGTAATCACCGGTTTGGGGCATGTGGAGACGTACATTGATTGGTGTCAGGAGACTATCAACTCAATGAATAGCAACACTTCAGTTTACCCCAAACCGATTTGCCTTTCAGTGGAAAGCAATGCCTGCAATTGAATGATACTGATCTGGCACATTCCAAGATGCAGGAGTACACGCTGAAGGATCCAATCAATTTCTGCGCCGAGCATGCAAAGATTCCGTGGGAGTGGGTCACGCTATAGAATCCTCCTGCCATTGAGAAGCTGGGTGCTCTTGTCATAAACATTATTAAGCGCAACATAAGCTTAACACTATTACAATGCCAGCGGGCTCGAATCTGCTGCTCTCTGGCAGGAGGCGTGACCTGCTTGGGTTTCTTACGGTGCTCCAGTTTCCTCCCACCCTCTCAAACATAAGGGGTTTGTATGTTAATTCATGTATTTGGGCAGCGCGGGTTTGTGGGTCACCTGTTACCACACCATGTCTCTAAATTACATTTTAAAAAATAACCTCACAAGCTTATGAGACAGAATATTTGGAACTCTTGAGATACTGTGAATCAGTGAAGGAACTTCAGAAAGTGTATGAAAAAAAGTCCTGTTTCTGTAATTGTAAATACTATGAGGAAAGCACAGTTCAATAAAAACAAAATACTACCAAATTAAAGCATCATTGTTAAGATTTAAAGGCAATGTGTCATTTTTCCACAGCATAAATATATGTATTTCCACTGATTTAAATATATAATGCTCTTACAAGGCTAATTTATCATGTTTCTAAGTAAGTTAGGTCTGAATTTGTATGGTGCTGCCATTCCTTGCTTCAAATCAAATGAGCCCCAGTATCATTCCGGCAACATGATGCTATTCTGTCCAGATATAACGCCATTTGTACGGGAACTACTTTGCCACAGGACCGCAAGAAATTGCGGAGTTTTGAACACAGCAAACAAACATCCTCTTTTATTGATTCTGTCAATAAGTCCTGCTGCATCGAGAAAGCTACTGACATATTAAATGATCATCCCGGTCACACACACTCCACCCCTCTCCCATTGGACAGAAGATATGTGCATTTGAAAACAGGCATGGCTAGATTCAAGGACAGTTCCTCTTCTCCTTTCATCAGATCACTGACTAGACCTCCCATTTGTAAAATGGCATTGCCCTTGCACGTTTTTAATGGATCCTTTTCCCTGTCACACTATAGTCTTCCGTTTTAATTTTACCTTACCTGTGGTACTCAAGAACAAACTGGCATGCAAAACAAAACATTTTCACTCAGCACACGTGACAACAAACAGTTCCATTCAATTAAGACCATGTTGAGCTGTACCTCCAAACAAGATGTTCCAGTGCAACACAACATAGAAATCTGTCCATGTGCATCCAACTCCCCCACCCCACAAAGACAAATTCAATCTAACTAAGTATTGCTTAATCAGTTAATCATTAATATAAACAGACAGAAGGTGGGAGTGATGTGGTCTGACGCACAGGCAACTTTACCAATGCTCTTTTTGGATTCCACCAACCCTGTTTGGTTTCAGAGAGTTCCCTGGCCTTCATGGAGACAATGGCAGGAGAATAGATTTCAAGAGCAGAGGAGAAAGTGATGGAACTTTAGGTTTATTCCAATGACTATAGAGCTCTTGAATCTCACTGTACTATCCTAATCTTAAAAATATTCTAACTCTACCAAAAGATCTGTCTGCAGTACTGAAATGCCACTTAAACATTCCACTGATAGTTTTCTGGCATTCAACCTTGAAACGTTAAAGATAACTTGCTAGATCTTCTGTAAAAATAGCTGTAGCAGTTGATTTTCCAGCAGATTAATTGAATTTTCTTTCTGAAGGTTAATGGGTCTCATGAAATTAGATCCTACTGCATCCATACCAGGACCTGGGCACAGTAAGAGCTTTAGACAGCAAATTTCATGGCCTCTGGACATAACAAGGCACTTTGAGGCCAATGAAGGATCTTAGTAATGCAGCAAGCAATTAACAAGAGTAAGTAATCCCATGAACCTGTATTTGGATTATATGGGGTTGAATTATTAAATCCCCTTCCCGCACGTTAGTGGTGTTGCACCAAACCATGGCAATTAACTGACGAATGTTGATGTTTTGTCATCTCCTCTTTCTTTCTTTCCTTTTTTTTCCCCTTTTTTTGGGGGGAGGGTAGATTAGAGGGGGTGGGTTGGGTTGGGTGGGTTAGGGAAGAGGGGTGGGGGGTTGTAGGGGATTAGTTTTCAAAATATATGTGTGTATTTTATGTCCTTTCTAAGTTTTATTCATCGATTGTATGTTTAACATATTGCATCATGATTCAATAAATACAATTTTTAAAAAAGTAATCCCACAAACACCAACTGATAATGATCAGATTTCTTTCATTTAAGTAACACAAACTCAACTGGTGGGGTTGTCCCCGGTTCAATCCTGTCCTCTGGTGCTGTTTGTGTGGAGTCTGAATGTTCTCCCTGTTATTGCATGAATTTCCTCGGGATGTTCGCGTTTTTCCCTCTTCCACATAGGTTGGTGGGTTAATGGGCTACTGTAAAATGTCCCTGTTTGCATAGGTGAGTGGCAGAATCAGCAGTGGAGTTGAAAATATGAGGAGAATAAATGCGGGATTTATATAGGATAAGTGCAAATAGGGGGTTGATTGTTTGGGCAGACTTGACACCTCATCCCTGTTCTAAAAGTGTGTCCTTTTATTCTTGAGCCCTCTAGTCTTAGACTCCTCCACCACTGGAAACATCTTCTCCACATCCAGTCTCTCCAGCCCATTCAATATTTGATACGATATCCAGCCTTTTGATATTCGGTACAATATTATGTAATATTTAAAATAATGAAATAAAATTGTGTTGCGGTATTAACAAAAATAACAGAAATATCTATCAGTTCAGAACCACCAAATTCCTGGGCATGCCAGATTATTGGAGTTTTATTATACTTTCCTCTTGAAGTCAGTAAAGAGAGGTCAGAAATGGGCAGCCAATTCATAATGTACCTTTCCACAGTCAAAACTTTCCCAAATAATGGGGAAAGCACCAGGGGTAAAGCATTCCATTTTATGTAGAGTCAATAAAAATCTGCATCTTATTCAATAAATTGGTTAACAGCTCTGTTACACTTTAATTGAGAGATTCAGCATGGTAACAGGTCCATGAACCCATGCCACCCAAATAAGCCCATGTGATCAATCAGCCTACTAAGCCATAAGTCTTTGGAATGTGGGAGGAAACCAGAGCATCCAAAGGAAATCCATGTGGACGCAAGGAGAATGCACAATCTCCTTATAGACACGGCGGATTCAAACCCAAGTTACTGCTGTTGAAATATCATGGTGTTAACCCTTATGCTAACAGTAGAACTCTAAACTTGGCACACTGTTTTATCCTTGTGGACAAAAGGAATTCCAGTTATTATCACATTGAACAGGATTACTGAAATATACAGCCAACCATTTAGATGACATTCACCAATTGCACATACATCCCTTATATGATTTTAATGCCATTTAAATTTGTCTATTCCAATCTCCACTCCAGATTATTCCATTCACCTTTTTTCAAACTTTTTCTTTCCGCCCACACACCACCTTAAGCAATCCCTTGCTAATCACAGAGCACCTATGGCATAGAGAAGACTTAAAGTGGGATGTGAGTGGAAAGAAAAAGGTTGGGAACCACTGAGTTAAATGCTGAGAGAGGCAAGTGAATAGAGCATTCAGAGGTGGAATTAAATATACTGCAATGATTGTTGGAGAATGAAGTAGGGGAGGGAATTGTTGCTTGAGATTATGCTCCAGGAAGTGGTTGCGTTGAGCAATAGCATTCTTATCTTGCCAACATCAGTCAGGCCATTGAGCTTCTTTTACATTGGTTGTTTTCTCTGGGAGTTAAGTTCTTTGTATTTTCCCCAGCCAGCCAGCCTACCTGCTTAGATGCTTGGAGGGGTTTTGGCAGTTGGATTCACATTGTTCCTCCAGTATCTGGCTGAGTGTACAGGCCTTGAAGAATCTGGTTGCTTCATCTGCTGTCTTTCCCATCATTTTCGCCAAAAGAATTTTATTTCCAAAACTAAATTTTATTCATAATAAAATTCCTTTCCCTTCTCATCACAGCCCCTCAACACATGGTAGATGAAGGACTCTAAACTGTCATCTTTCTCACAATGTCCTCATGTTGGCTGCTCCATGTCTCAGTGTGCCTCTCAGCATGGACTCCTGCAGCCTGGAATGTGCCAGACAGCATCATTGGTTCACCGACATCTCAGTATGCTGGAAGACCTATTGGTTTCGGGCAAACCAAAGGGCATTTTTCACTGAGCTGGTGATCTTCCAGCAGTTCTGCATGTCTGTCCCTGTGTGCATCCTTGGGACAGCCAGTAAAAAGAAATGTTTCATGCATTTTGCAGCTGCAGCACACCTCTCCTTTAATAGCCTGCACAAGGACAGTTTCTAAGTATATCCCTTCCCCTTTAATTGCTGTGAGGATAATTCTTGTTGGTAGATCTCATCACCTCCCCCACCCAACCCATTTCTAAATATAAGGATAGCCCAAGAAGCATTGCACAAGTGCAATTGTCAGTATTGTTAAAAATGACTTTAGTTACCTTATTTATGCTATCCGGAAATAAGATGCAGAATCAGGGTGGTAGTATTTCTCTTCATTCTATGAAACACATGACAGCAGTGATAAATATTAGAGGACATTGTTGTCTTTGAGAAGCTCCTGGTCTAGCAAGGCACTGCGTGTTCTATGATGTCTCTGTTGTAACCCTTTAACTCCATGATAGCTGGCACTAGAAGCATATAGATAGGAGCAGCACAAATTAATCACCTTTATAATAAGTTTCAAAATTAATGTTTTAAGTATTTCCTCAACTGGCATCCATGTATTTGGAAAATAAAGTTGACATAATCAGAACTCCCTTCTCAGAAGAACCTGAGAAAATGAATGATGTTTAGCATTGGTCCTGTAAGAGTGACACTGGAAGTATTCTCAACCTTACAGCTCCTGCAGCCCGGGTTCAATTCTGCTCGCCAGTGCTGACTGTGTGGAGGTTTTCCATTCTCCCTGGGACTACCTGGGTTTTCTCTTCAAGCTCCAGTGATCTAATTTCTTGCAGAGCCGGGTTGGTGGGTTAATTGTCTGCTGACAGGATGATTTTTTTTTTGCAGTATTGCCCAATGTGAATATTTATTATTTGGCTTCTTTTCTCTCTTTTATATTTAATCATAATGTCTTTCTATTTGTGGCATCTTAATATAGTTTCTTGTGGTCTTGGGCAGAATGGTTCCTGGTCCATGCTGTGATGCATCTGTAAAGGTTGGTAAGAGATGTGGAGCAATTAACAGAAAACTGGCCATTTGCCTGATATCCCAGGTTGCCCTGACATGCAACCAAAAACATGTGCAGAGCCTGTCCCTTTGCTGATCGTGGTGGAGTGGCAACAAACCCGGAAAAAGGGGGACCGTCAAGATGGTGGTACTGCTCCAGCCGCTGTAACTGTCACTGGTGCAGACCCAGGAAGAACACAAAGTGGCAACATGGTCCTTCAGACTTCCTCCACAGGATCCTGCTGCCAGGAAGTTCCACCTCATGGTCCACTGTAGGTTTAAATCTGCCAAGAAGGAGAAGACTGGGAGAGGGCCCTACATGGTGGATGGGGAGGATTGCGGGAGCAGACCAGTGAGAGGCTCACTGGCCGAAGGAATTGCACCAGGCCATGGATTGGTGATGACTGGCCTATGGAAGCCAGAGATTGGGACCAGAATCCGTGAGTTCACCAATGGTGAGCAGGGTTCCAAAGTGCCTTGGCCGCTGACAGCTTCCTGATCATATCAGGGGTTGGGAACCAGAGGCTGAGGAGAGTGACTTGGATGCCTCGAGCTCAGGTTCACCCTTGGGCTAGAGAGGAGGCGGTGCAGCTACAGAGGTTACAGGGCTGCAGGAGCTGGCAGCATCAGAGTGGGTGGAGGGATCTGAAGGAACACTCTTTTGGTTTTCTTTCTCATCTTGAAAGTGATGCTGGACTAGTGGTGCCTCCATATGAGTCTTTACAGGGCAAACAAGGGAAATCAAGTTTCCTTGTAGGACAATAAATGAATTTTGAAACCCAACCATAAATATTTTGACAAGAAAATGAAGGTTGATTGTACAAACTATGGATTGCTTTTTTACACCACTTCTGCTCTTCCCCCTTTCCCCTTCCCTTCTTCCCAGCTTCCCACTCGCCTCTCCTTATCCCCCTCCAATATGCTTCCATCCTCCCCCTCAATTAAATACAAAATATCCTGGATTGCAGACTTAGCCTGAAATAAATATTGTTTCACACTGAAAAATAATCAACTGTTTAAAAAAATTAACTTAAAAAAAGTGCATAAAACAAGGTTTCAAAAGACACCAATACTTTAAAAAAATCTTTAAAAATATAAATTGATGAATAGTTATTTGAGCTGGGCCCAGCCCTTCTCCATTGGAATCAATGGGGCAGTACTGCTTACTGCAATGGGTCAACATGGCTAGCATAGCAGTTAGCCCAACGCTATTTTACATGCCAGTAATCAGGACCAGGGTTCGAATTCCATACTGTCAGTAAAGAGTTTGCACGTTCTTCCTGTGTCTGCATGGGTTTTCCCCAAGGTTTCCTCCCACCCTCCAAAACGTACCGGGAGTTGTAGATCAATTGGATGTAATTGGGTATGGGCTTGTGGGCTGAAAGAGCCTGTTACCATGCTGTAGGTCTATATTATAGAAATTATCGACAAACAGATGGAAGGTCTGCCAGTTTCTTGTTTACTAATGCTGCTTGACCCATTGAGTTTCTCTAGATTCCAGAATCTGCAGTCTGTTTTGTCAGGGTGTATAGGTCGAGACGCATAACAACAAACTTGAACTTGAACACGGTCTCTGATGTTCCCTAACCTTAATCTTACTAGCAAGTTAAGACAAGAACTGTGAAGAAGAATGAAAAGCATAACATGGCGCAGGCAACGTGCTTTTTTTCAGTCTCGTTTGGAGTTTTTAAAATTCCTTTTTAATTTAAATGATTTTAATTTAATTCAAATTCTTTTAAATTTTTTATCCTTTGTTACTTAGCCTTTCTGATTGTTTTTTTCCATATGATTTTTTAATAGGTTTTTGTATAGGTTTTCGTCCCCACTTGAATTTGTATTGATGCAATTTAATTGACTGCATGATCAGTTTTATGAGAGTGATGGGGGTGGGGGGGGGGGGGAATAAATACAGTCTGTATGTTAGATGAATATTAAAAAAGACTATATTGTTTGTTTGAATCTTATGAGTCTATGAAAATCAAAATAAAATATTTTAAAAAAATGAATAGTTTGTTTTCAAAGTTAATTCTTAAAAGGGTTAATTAAGTGCTTAATTGTTGACAGGTGTAGACAAGCTCAATGTGCAATTAAACAGGAAAGAATATTAGTAAAAGGAAAAGAATATGATTAGCATGTAAATAAACAGGATGGAGTAGATGATTAAAACCAAAGAAAACTCTGGTCACACTCAGAAATTTAGACAAATTTATTTTTAGAATTTTCAATTTTTATTTCTGATTTCTAGAATCTACACTTCTCTTTTGGATCTGAGATTCAAAATGGAACAAAGCTTTGCCAGATTCAGAATTAAATATTGACCGTTTACAAAGACTTCAAAGAAAAAGTTGTACTTATTTATTTAGCACCTTGCTGTTGTCCTCAGGAGTGCCATAAATGTTTTTATACTGAAAAGTCACCAATTTTAATACGCAGTTTCAGATTGGCAGGTCATCTGTGTGTGTTTGATACCTCAGTGGATAAATTGTTGAATTGTTCTGGAGAATTTTCATCTGAGTTCCTTTGTCACAGACTGTCCATTGAACCATTGGGCCAGAGCATGACCTGGAGGATTGGAGCTCAAGTAGCGGACCACTCTTGCACAGAGATAGGAGCCGAGATAACATCAATTAATAACTATGCATCTTTTAAATGAATGACTTCTTCACATAACTTTCCTGTGGATTGATGGAAGATGAGGGGTGACCTGATGGAGGTATGTAAGATGATGAGAGACATTGATTGAGTGGATGGCCAGAGCCTGTTTTCCAGGGCTGAAATGGCTAACATGAGTGAGCATAGTTTTAAGATGCTTGGGAGCAAGTGTGGTGGGGTGTAAGAGATAGGTTTTTCACACAGAGAGTGGTGGGTGCATGGAATGCACTGCCAGCAACAGTAGTGGAGGCAAGTACCATAAGACAGAAAGATATAGAAACAGAGGTAGGCATTTGGCTCAATGAGTCCCCTCGCCATTCCATCATGAGCTGATCCATTCTCCCACTCACCCCCACTCCCCTGCCTTCTCCCCATAACCTTTGATTGATACCTATCAATCTCTGCCTTGAATGCACTGAATGACCTGGCCTCCATAGTTGCCCTTGGTAACAAATTCCAGAAGTTCACCACTCTCTTGCTAAAGAAATTCCACCTGATCTTTGTTTTAAATGGTCGATCTTTAATCTTGAAGTTGTGACCTCCAGTCCTAGACTCCCATAGCTTGGGAAACAAATTTGCCGTGTCCACTCTATCCAGGCCTTTCAACATTTCAAATGCTTCTATGATGTTTCGCGCTCATTCTTCTGAACTCCTCAGAGTACAGTTCAAGAGCTGGAAAACATTTTTCATTTGCTAATGCTTTCATTACAGGAATTATTCTTGTGAATATTTTCTGAACTCTCTCCAATGCCAGCACATCATTTCTTAAATAAAGAGCCCAAAACTGTATGCTGAACTCCAAGTGAGGCCTCACCAGTGTCTTATAAAGTCTCAACATCCCATCCCTGCTCTTATATCCTATTTCTGATATGAATGTCAACATTGCATTTGCCTTCTTCACTACCGATTCAACCTAGAGCAGTGGTTGTCAACCTTTTTCTTTCCACTCACATACCACCTTAAGTAATCCCTATGCCATCAGTGCTCTGTGATTAGTAAGGGATTGCTTAAGGTGGTATGTGAGTGGGAATGGAAGGTTGAGAATTACTGCTCTAGAACAAAATGTTACTGAAATATTTTGCTTGAGAAAAATTGTAATTGGCCCATTTCCTTTGGAGTTATGAAACTGTGCACATAACGAGTCAATTAGATATGATTAAAACAGTGGTTTTCAAACTTTTTCTCCACCCACTTACCACCTTAAACAATCCTTTACTAATCAGAGAGCACTTATGGCATAGGGTATACTTAAAGTGGAAAGAAAAAAGGTTGAGAACCATTGACCTAGAGGTTAACCTTTAGGGAATCCTGCATGAGTATCTCCAATTCCCTTTGTACTTCCAAATTTTGAAATTTCTCCCCATCCAAATAATAGTTTCCCATTTTATACCTTCTACTAAAGTGCATAACTCTACATTTTCCAAAATTGGATTTTATAGCCACTTCTTTGCCTAGTCTCCTAATCTATCTCAGTCACACTGCAGCCTCTCCATTTACTCATCACCACCTCTCCCTCCACATTTCTTTGCATCATCTGCAAACTTAGCCACAAAGCCATTTATTCTGCAATCCAAATCATTAACAAACAACATAAAAATTGTTCATACAATAGGATGTCTTAGACTATTCACTAGATAGATGAAATTGAGAAAAAATGGAGGGTAATGCAGTAGGGAAATTCTAGGCAGTTGTCAGAGTAGGTTTTTAGGTTGGCAAAATACTGTGGGCAAAGGGTCTGTATTGTGCTCTAGGTTTCTATGTTCTATGTTCTGAAGGTGAGAACATCCACAGCAGCCAAGATTAATAGCACTCAGTCCAGTTTAAGCAGTGATTAAATTTTTTGTGGCTGCCAGAGCAGCCCAGTGAGTGCAAGTATGTAAACACAACGTTATTACAATACCATGAGCTGGGTTCAAATCTGTCGCTGTCTGTAATGAGTCTGTACGTTCTCCCTGTATCTGCTTGTGTTTCCTCCAGGTGCCTTGGTTTCCTCCCGCATTCCAGAGACTTATAGGGTTAGCAAGTTAATTCATCATCTGTGTGTAATTGGCCAAAAGGACCTGTTACTGTGCTCTATTTCTGAACTTAATTAAAAAAAAACTGTCACATCACTATTAAACCACACATCAATCAACACCTGACAAAGAAAGATGTGGTCACAAAGTGATTTTGAGGAAGTGTTTTCGTTGAAATATTAATGTTTTCCTCTTATTCAAAGTCAGTATTCTGCTGTGGATTTCAAGATTTTGCAGCCCTTTTTAATAAATGTAACAGACTGCAAACAACCATCTTAATTGCAGGATGATATAAGGAGAATTTCATTTAAAACACAATTGATGTGATCTAGAACTTGCAGCTTAGAAGGAGAGCATAAGCAGGTTTGGAAGTAAAGGTGAATTGTATTTATACTTGAGAAGGAAAATTAAATGCTGGTTTCTGGGGAAGGAGTTAGGCTGTTGAGCTGATTGGATAACTCTTTCAGAAATACAGTATGGTTGATTATGTCAAAGTGGCTTCCATCTATGTGTATGAATGATTAAGTTATTCTTTTTTTGTTTTTTTTAAATATTTTATTTCAATCAACATATATAAAATAATAATAACAAACAATAATAAATCAAAATATTATAATGTTAACAAATATATGTTGATAATATACAAAAAGGAAAAAACCCCTAAAAATTTAAAAAAAACATACCCCCTTAACCTAATCTAATCCCATATCTATTATAAAAATAACATAATAGCAAAGATACATATTACCTTGGGTTACATCAGATGACACTCAAGGATTGCAAAAATATCATTCCAAAAATTATTATTCATTTAGGGAAAACTTCAGTGGTCAGGAGGATTCAAAAAAATTATAATTTCAATCTCATTATTCTAGTTTATGAGCTACAAATTTGTAGAAATAAGAAATATTTACCCATTAAATTATAAGTAATTTTTTTCTAAAGGAATACAACTTTGAATCTCTGTATGCCATCTTTCTAATGTTAATGAGACATCAGATTTCCACGTAACAGCAATACATTTCCTTGTTATTACTAAAACTAACTTAACAAATTTCAATTGAGAATCTGACAATGATGATTTAGGAATTAATACTTTCAAAATTTCCTAACAACAGTAAATCAAGATTTAACGGAAAAGTCACACCAGTATTTCATTTCAAAAACTTACTAACAGAAACTCAAAACGGATGAACCTTTAAGTAGGGTTCAATATTTTTTCCCACATCTAAAACATTGATCTGATAAATTCAATCTCCATCTGCTCAATTTTTGAGGTGCAATGTAAAATTCATGCAAAAAATTATATTGAGGTAGTCTATATCTTACATTGATAGTATTAGACATAACCCCTTTACATAAATCTTGCCATACCCATTGATCTACTATTACATCTAAATCTTATTCCCATCTTTCTTTTGAATTAAACAAACCTACTTTAGGTGCATGTTCTTGTAATAAGATATATGCTATTGAAATAAATATTTTAGTTATTCCATCCATTATGATTTGTTCCAAATTTGAAAGATTTAAAAAAAACTATATCCATCCTAATTTCTCTGCTGAATAGGCTCTTAATTGAAAATAACAAAATGATGTATTATGAGGAATATAATATTTAATATTTAATTGATCAGAAGATCAATTGTTATCATAACAATCTCCGAATTTTGAAATTCATTTTTTGGTTCCAAATATTTAAAAAAGGATTATCTTTCAAAAAATTAATAGAATAATTTTATAATCAGCATTCAGTAATGATATAGGTCTATATGAAACTGGTTTTAATGGATCCCTATCTTTTATAGGAATAACTGTAATTATGGCCATGGAAAAGGTTTCTGGAAGATAATGCAGTTTAAAGGCTTGTTCTATTACCTTCGTAAACAAAGGAATCAATATCTTGAAATTCTTTATAAAATTCAACTGGGAACCCATCTTCTCCTGGAGATTTATTATTTTGTAAACTATTAAGTGCATCATAAGCATCTTGTTTAGTAACAGGACTGTCTAAGCCATCTTTACCTACTTCAATTAAACTTGGTAATACCATTTGTGATACATATTCATCTATAGCCTCCTCATCATGTAATGATTCAGATGTGTATAAATTTTCATAAAATTCCTTAAATACATCATTTAATTTTTGTGGTTCAATGTCACTTACTTATTATTCTGTTGTATTGCATTAATTTGTTCTAGAAGATTGTTCTGCTTTTAATCGCCAAGCTAAAACTTTATGTGATCATTCTCTGAATTCATAGTATTTCTGCTTGGACCATAATATCATTTTCTCTGTTCTATATGTTAACGTTATATTACATTGTAATTTCTTATTAACTAAAGTTCTATATTTATTCTCAGAAGATGATTTTTGAATTTCTTTTTCCAATATTGTCATTTCCTTTTCTAATTTATCTATGTTCTTCGTATACTCCTCTTTAAGATTTGAAGTGTAATTTATAATTTGTCCTCTTAAATAACTTTCAATGCATCCAAAATAATAAACATATCTTGTGTTGAATCTAAATTAATATCACAAAACAATTCTATATGTGGTCTTAGAGAAAGACAAAAATCTACCCTCTTCAATAATAAAGAATTTAACCTCCAACTGTACACTGAGTGTTGTTTTTTCACCAAATTCCAATTCAATCAATAATGGAGAATGATCAGATATTATTATTGTCTTTTAAACAACATTTAAAACTCTTGATTAGATTTGAGCCGAAAACACACTAAAAAAAATCAATTCTAGAATATGTATCAAATCTACTAGAATAAAAAGAATAATCCCTATCTTTAGGGTGCATCCTTCTCCATATATCAATTAAGTTAAAATCTTTCATTAAGGATAACAATATTTTAGCTACTTTTGTTTTAACTATAATTCTCGATGATTTATCCAACAAAGGTTCCAAGGAAAAAATTAAAATCACCACCTACTAGAACATTTTCATGTACCTCTATTAAATTCAAAAAAGTATCTTGTATAAATTTCTGATCATCTGTATTAGGTGCATATATATTTAAGAAAGTCCACTCCTCAGAAAATATCTGACAATTTACCATTACATATCTTCCTGCTGGATCTGTATTACACTTTGATTTTTTTACTGGTAAATTTTTCTTAAATAAAATTGCAACCCCTCTAGCTTTAGAATTAAATGTACCTGACATAACCAATTTCTTTTCATCTTCAAATGCTCATTTTCAGTTAAATGGGTCTCTTATATAAAGGCAATATCTACTCCCAATTTCTTAATATGAGATAAAAATCCTTTTATGTTCCCATTAATATTAGTCCACGCTGCTGAAGATCCAGCTGCGCTGGATGGGTCACGTCTCCAGAATGGAGGACCATCGCCTTCCCAAGATCGTATTATATGGCGAGCTCTCCACTGGCCACCGTGACAGAGGTGCACCAAAGAAAAGGTACAAGGACTGCCTAAAGAAATCTCTTGGTGCCTGCCACATTGACCACCGCCAGTGGGCTGATAACGCCTCAAACCGTGCATCTTGGCGCCTCACAGTTTGGCGGGCAGCAGCCTCCTTTGAAGAAGACCGCAGAGCCCACCTCACTGACAAAAGGCAAAGGAGGAAAAACCCAACACCCAACCCCAACCAACCAATTTTCCCTTGCAACCGCTGCAATCGTGTCTGCCTGTCCCGCATCGGACTGGTCAGCCACAAACGAGCCTGCAGCTGACGTGGACTTTTTACCCCCTCCATAAATCTTCGTCCGCGAAGCCAAGCCAAAGAAAAAGAAGAATATTAAAACTCAAAATCTTAACTGCTTTATTCATTATCTTTAAAAATTCCTATCAATCATTCCTATCCAGGAAGGAATCCCACAAGTTCATTTGATCCCAGGTGTCAACGTCTGTAATCTAAAAACATCAAAATTATTCAAAGTGAAGATATTATTAAATAGTTATAATAAAAAAGAAAGAAAAACAGATAAAGCAACCCCTGACCAGAATGCTAGAGTTACTAGCATTACCACTCCATTTTATGGGTTATGGCCAAACCACGAAAACACATGTAGCTGTCAGAAATCAACAGACATATCCCCTGACTCCTCGGGGGAAAAGATTTTCATGTAAAACAACAATACTTCCCCATACAAAGTCTCTTTATCCATCAGCAATTTATTTCTGCAAATCATCATCTACAGTTACTTGATTTTTAGTGTTTTCATTCTATGAACATTCTGACATTTATTCATATTTTCATCATACCTGGACTTCACTTTCTGCTTTAACTTACGAGAAAAAACTGCGTTTCTGGCAAAAATTAGTCAGTTAAAAGATATTTAAGAATCAATGCACCACCAATAACAATAGATTCAGGAATATCTGCTGAAATAATTGTCCTTTATAGGAGGGCAATTGAACAATTCCTGAAATTTCCATTCACATCGATTTTAATTTTAATTTACTATTCAGGTAAACTTACTAAAATTTATTCCACAAACTTCACACAATAACAAAAGTTTGTTATGATATATATATTGACTATATTTCATCCTTTTAAAGAAAATGCTAAAAATGATGATTATTTCTTCAATATAGCACATTACTTCCATTAAAATCAGTAATTGATTCCTATTTTTGTTTGAGAGAAATATATTTATTCAAAAGTATGACAGAATTATGTTATTATTAATCTTTAGGTATAAAATTTTTTTGGAAAAGTTATTTTGTGGGTTTGGCTGCTGGGACACACAGACACATACAATTACACGCAGAGGGAGAAGCCATTTTTAGAGTCATAAAGTCTTGTAAGCCACCCCAATAAAAATATCTCAGACAATGGATGCTCAAGGAGGACATCTAGTTAAACAAAAGATTCTTTGCTTGTTTACCTATGTTGTTAGAGTTGAAACTCAGATGGCAGCTGTGTATACAAGGAAGCCATTTGCTGGTTGGTCAGCAGACAGTTTGGAGGCATTGGCTCATAAAACCTTTGGAAGAGATAAAGTCATATACTTTTAGCATATAGATGTGAAGTAACTTTGATTTAATCTTCAAAGACAACAATGATGTCATGTCACGTGATTAAATATGTTTTGAGAGAACGTTATTGAAAATCCTGTAAGTCACACAGGATTGAGGGTACTGACATGTGTTACTCCTGGTCAAAGGAAAACACAGAATAAATGGCTTTCAAAAGAGAATGACCACTTCTGACTGTCTCTTTAAGAGAGGGAGGACAGGGCAGTCTTGTTGTGTTCATTTCTAGATGGGCACTTCATGTATCCCTTGCTTGTGTTTGTGAAATCATTGTGCAGAGATCACAAATACTGTAGTCTCCATGCAAGAGGGGGAAATCATTCGTATGAAGAAAGAATTCTCTGAAAACTACTCTACAAGAATCTCATGAGTTGAAAAATCTGATGCCTCACATCTACTCCATTATTGCTGTTGAGCAAGAATTTAAATAATCTGAGTTTCAAAACAAAACTGACTGAACATCAGAATTATGCCTGAACTATAATGGTTTTGGTTTTGCCACACACACACATTTACATTTGTGCATAGTGGGGTTAAATTAGAGTTAAGTAAGACGTGTTATGACATTAATAGTTATTATTAAAAATTATTGTTTTGAAGATACCATTGTCTTGGTGAATTTCTATTGCTGCTGGTCTAGTAGTAACAAAAGGTACATTGCAGGCACTGAAATTACTTCTGTAAGAATAAAAACATGTATTTCCTGCAAATTATTTCAAGACCTTGATGAAGAGGGGAAAAAGACAGTTCGAAGTGGGATATATTGCAATGGTTATTGTTCCACCTTTTTCTAAATATCACTATCTTCCTCTGTATTGATTCCTCTTAAATTTGTGATGCCTTTATTGTTCGCTCATGTCATACAAATTAAACTAACCATGTATAAGCGATTGTAGGCATTAATTTGATCTACCAGAATTAAGCTTATACCCGTTGGAGTTTTACTAAACAGAATTATGGAATTTCGTATTTGTCATTGATTTATTTTTAAGTGATCATTCAAGCATTAAACCTATGAGCATTCTATGTAGTCATGTTCTGTGAAAGCAGATGAAATAATTCTGTGACAAGTTGCTTCCATTCCTGTTTATTCAATTAATAAATAAACAGTGGTGAAGAATGGTTTTCTTTGTCTAACAGCACGGGATAAGATATTAAAGTTTTATTGAACTCCTTCAAAGCACTGGAAGGGAGATTCTCAATCTGTGGTCTTTTCACAGAGAAAATAAATATTTGATTTGAACATCATTTTAAACAAGTTTTAATATCTCCTATTCTCTGAGCAAATACATTGATTTGAACCAATTTATTTTGGGCAATTTTTAAATATTTTTATTTTATGCAATATCTATGAATGGATGTATATTACTATGGATATATATTACTTGCAGAAACTCCAGTGCAAATTTTGAGAGATTCAGAACAAGTGGTGGACCAATCTCTCAGAGAGAACACAGGTTTGTGCAGACACCAGTGACTACAGAGGGTTTTATGAAGCTCTCAAGGTGGTGTGCAGCCCTTCACACCAAGTCCAGAGTCCCTTGTGCAGTGCAGATGGCCAGATGTTCTAAACAGACAAGGCGCCATCCTGAACTGGTGGTTGGAACATTTGCAGACTCTTTTCAGTGCTAACTGCATGGTCCAAGACTCAGCAATTCATTGTGTCCCACAACAGTCAGAGAAAACAGAACTGGATAAGATTCTAACACTAAAGAGTGGCTGAAAAGTAGTAAGGCAACAGGAGATGATGGAATCTCACTGGAGGTTTGGAAGCATGTGGGCCCAGCAATATACACCAAACTCCATGAGTTCTTTGTCGGCTGCTGGGATCAAGGCAAACTACCACTGGACCTCCTTGATGCAGTCAACATCATCCTGTACAAGAACAAGGGAGAAAAGTCTGACTTCTCCAACTATTGGGGATATCTCTGCTCTCTGTTGCAGGAAAAATCCTCGCAAGAGTACTCCTGAACAGATTGGTGCCCATCATTGCTGAAGAACACCTCCCAGTCAGTCAGTGTGGGTTCAGAGCCATCAGGAGCATAATCTACTTGATATTTGTTCTCAGGCAGCTCCAAGAGAACTGTAGGGAACAGAACAAGGGACTGCAAATGTCGACCTTACCAAAGTATTTGACACTGTGAGCATGAAAGGTTTGTGGCAAATCATGGAATGACTGGGATGTCCCCCAAAGTTCCTCAGCATGGTCATCCAGCTACATGACTTGGCCAAGTCAGACACAAGTCAGAGCCCTTCTCAATAGGCAATGGTGTAAAGCAAGGCTGCATCCTCGTGCCGTCTCGCTTCACCATCTTCTTCAGCACGATGCTCCAAAAGGCCACAGAAGACTTTGATGATGAGGATGGTGTCTACGTTCAATACTGCACCAATGACAACTGTTCAACCTGAGGCAACTACCGTCCCACACCAAGATTGGAGCAACTCATTCGAGAGCTGACGATGCAGCCCTTGTTTCCCATATAGAGACAACCTTGCAGTGTATAACATCCTGCTTTGCAAAGGCTGCTGAGTTCTTCAGACTGGAAATCAGCTTGAAGACAGAAGTTCTCCATCAGCCCTCACCTCAGGAAGAGTACCACCCTCCTCGCATTACCATCAGCAAGACTGAGATGAAGACAGTCCACCGGTTCAGCTACCTGGGGAGCACCATCTTGTCAGATGCCAAGATCGATAAAGAGGTTGACAACAGACTGGCAAAGGCAAACAGCGCATTTGGCAGGCTGTACAAAAGAGTCTGGAACAACAAGTATCTGAAGAAAGACACAAAGATCAGTGTGCACAGAGCTTTTGTACTGACTGTATGGTTCTGAGTCTTTGGACAACACCCCCGTCACCACCAACAACTCCTTGAGCTCCTCCACCAGTGCTGTCTCCACACCATCCTCAACATCCACTGGAGTGACTTCATCACCAACATTGAAGTCCACAAACAGGTGGAGTTTACCAGCATCCAGACCATGCTGATGAAGATGCAGCTATGCTGGGCAGGGCACGTCTCTAGGATGGAGGATCATGGACTGCCCAAAATTGAGCTATATGGTGAACTCTCCACTGGCCATTATGACAGAGGGGATCTGAAAAAGAAATACAAGGACTTTGAAGAAATCCCTTGGCGCCTGACACATTGACTATCACCAGTGGTCTGGCCTAGCCTCTGATCGCATGGCCTGATGACACATGAGTCTGTCTCCTCCTTTGAGAACGCACACAAGGGTAGCTTTGAGGACAAATGGAGATGGAGGAAGAACTTTGATACAGCAGCACCAAACCCAGAACAGAATTTTTCTTGCAGCTGGTGTGGCTGGTCAAGTTTGTCCTGCATTAGCCTCGTCAGCCACCAGCGAGCCTGAAGCAGACGTGGACAGCCCCCTTCATAAATCTTCGTTCAAAGCCAAGCCATGAATGATTGATTGATATTACTAGGCAATTTTATAATGAAGTTGAATAATTGGCCATCATTTAGATTTTCTTTCTTCCTTTTAAAATGTACAATTCCCAAGTACTTTAAAGTATTGTCAGATATCATGTTTTCATTTTTGGTACAGTTTAGAATGAAATCAATTCCAATTCACTGTGGGCCTTTTAAAATGACCAAAGTTTAGCTGCACTGCTCAGCTCTCATGACTAAGTTATAGATAATTCCTTTAGCAGCATAGTTAACATTTTATATCTACTTGCTAATTGAATATATAGGTCTTTTGGGAATAGTAAATAAAGCTGAAACCAAGAAGTATTATTAACTTATCTTAAGATCAGTTAAAAGAAAGTCTGACTAATATTTGTTTACTGTATTTTGCATAAGGCTATGATTACATGTATGGAAATTTAAAAAAAAATAAAATTTACAAAGAAAGTCTGACAAATATGCAAATCAGACCTATTGCTTTAATTAAATATATATATTTTTTTAAATTTTACTTTAAACATACAGCATGTTAGCAGGCCATTACAGATCTCAATAATAACCAAGTATCTATTTCCTTTTGTTTGTCCATAGATATAGAAATACATAAATATTTACATTGAACTACCAAGTCATTTGGGTTGTTTAATCTTTGTTTTTTTTTCCCTGGAGTTGGGTAGTTCAAAATCATTCTACTTAAGGAATTGGAAACAAATGCTTTTGTGTGACATTGCATTCTATTGTCAACTTTGTGTGTGGTTCCTGACTGATTTATTTTGAGTGAATTATAAGAAGTTAGCCAAGAAGATGCCAGCAGAATTCTGCACCCTCCTTCTGCTAGACGTTACTGGAAATAGCAGGGTTTGCAGGAAGTTGTGCTAGTTTCCATGACATCTTCTTGCCAGAACACAATTTCATAATTAAAATAAACAGCAGTGTTTTCTCCTTTACCGAATTCTTTAAAAAAAAATACAGTGCATTCACCTTAACCATACAACATTGCATATTCATGTAATTATGTTTTAAACCAATTGTAAACAATTGGATCACATGGTTTAATTCTAAAATGAAATTCAAGAATGCTGGAATTACTTGTCTGGTCAGGCAGCACCTGTGGAGAGAGGAAGAGAAAGAGAGGTAAAGTTACAGATCTATGCTTTTCCTGATGACATGCAACATTAACTTAACTTTTCCTTATCTACAGAACAAGCTAGATAAAACTTTGGGATTTTCTGGATGTATTTGTAATGACAGTGTACATGATAACAGAAGTATACTGATAGTAGGGTGGCCATTCAAAAGGAGGACTTAGACATAGGTTACCATATATATATATATATATATATATATATATTTATATATATGAGTGCTTGAATTTGTTGTTTTGGCAATACCATTTAAATCTTATAAGATTATATATTTTAAACACACTGTGTATATGTATGTATGATAATATATGGTAACCTATGACCATGACCTCCTTTGGAATGGCCACCCTAGTCGATAAGAGTTTTTAAAAAATCTTAGTGTGATTAAGAATAATTAGAATATTCTCAGCAAGCAGAGATTCAGAGACTTACAGATAAGTCACTAGGTGATTCTTTTTATTGCTATAATTTATAATATCTCTATTATGTCAGATGTGGTAAATTAATTTTCAAAAATTTGTTCAATAACAAGGAGAACCAGAGATATTTTATTTAGATCATCTATTTATCCATCTCATGAGGAATTTCAATTCTAATTGGTTTAGTTGCATTCAATTAAACTAAAATCAATTCCGTTCAATTCAGCCCAATTTAGTTAGTATGATTAATTTAAATTAATTAAAAGATATCTGCTCAGTGTCTTGCAGGCAGCATTGGGAAAGTCCTTCTCCAACATATGTCATCAACTAAATAATGTAACATATATTTTGAGTTGTGAAACTCTAAATATTTTTCTGTTGGAGGAGAGGTCGACTTATACACCGGATATACTTTTTAGACCTTAAATTCACCAAAAAAAAACAATATAAGTCGATGCTGGAAGCACCTCCCCACCGCCAGTGCTGCTGCTCCCTGACACCTCCCCACTGTTGGGCGCTGCTATAACCGCTCGTACCTTGGAACCTGAGGTCGACATTGCCAAGGTTCCTGCTCCCACTGGGAGCACGATGTTGCCACTGCTGCCTGGAAGGCCAAGGATTTTTTAAAAATTCTCAATTTATAGCTTTGTTACTTGCAATTGGGGTGTTTTGGGAAAAAAGGGGCTGTTCCTAGGAGGCCTGGATAGCTCAAAAAATGGAGGTCGACTTATACGCCGGATATAACATAAAACCATTAAAATAAGGCTAAGGGGGGGTGTAGGTTCTTGACCTTTCTACTTGTCAACTTGTACACTAAAATATGTGGTAATTGATTGCCAGGTAGCTTTGCCTTCAATAGGGTAAGCATGGCAAACAAAGAGTAAAACTGTATTCAGGGCACTGGCATGTAACTCAGGGTCTCAAAGTCAATTGGTATGAAATGATTTGCTGTCCATTGCGTGTAATCTGGATTTAAGTGGTCTTTTTTAAGTATATCATGTCAAACGCTCTCAGAGTTGTGCCTTGCCGTGACAGTTTGTAATTATGCACATAAATTATTTCCACATGGAAGGTAACTTGGAATTGTGTATTTCTTTCTTTTAATTTGACAGTCTGAAAGGTTCTTCTGTGAGCAGTTTACAGGTTACAGCTAACATTCATGCCTGTCGATATGCTCAATGGGCGGATGGAGAAGAGAGTGAGTTCAGGGTGTGATGGATCCTTAATTATTTTGGTTGTCTTTCCTTGGAAACACGACATGTAGATGGAGTTCATGAAGGTGAAGGGATTGTGTGATGTTCTGAGCTACTTTTCTCATTTTCTAAATCTTCTTCCAATCTTGAACAGTGGAGCTCCCACCCTACACTGTGATGCAGCCAGTGGTATGTTTTTAAAGGTGGACAGACCCTAGTTCAAACCATTGGCAACATGAGTTCCATATCCAAATATTGAGTCTGAGGGCCTTTGGGAGCCCTTCTTGCCATCAGCACCTTTAGAATCCTAGTTCTGATACCTGGTTCCCATGAGCCAGTCTCCAGCAGCCTGCAGCCTGCATGAGTCGGTCAACTGCAAGTTGCCAGGATCCCGCAGCCGGTGTGGGTCCTTCAGGTGCTGAGTCTCACACTGGTCTGCTACCATGGTCGCCACCCTGCAGGGTTGTCTCCTATGCTTTTCCTTCTCAATGTGGGTGTTCTTCCCATTTCTGGTGCCCTGCATGGTATGCTGTTCCCCTGGAGTCATCAATCCCTTGTGGTCAATTGTCCAGTCAACTGCCATCTTGGGCATAGACCCTGTGTAGTGATATGATTATATATGCTGGCTGGCCCTCCCTCCAGGTGTCCTTCCACCTTGGCTCCTCCCTTAGTCCTGCCCATGTGACCCCAGGCCACAAAGGTCGAGTCCCCTCTCCTTCCCGCTCATATCTAGTTTTGGATCCGGGCCAGCAGTCTCTAGTACAATAAAGCCTATCGTTCCCCTCAGTCTTTGTCTGAGATATTATTGGGGCTACTGATAGCACCCAACAATTTATTGTACTAAATTTTGGAGGTCTCTGTTAATGGAGAAATTGCGGCGCCCAGAACAGCTAGAAGTTGACCCCCAAGTCCCAGGTGCTTCAGTGCTCTTTGAGCAGTGGATGAACTGCTTCAACAATTTTCTCGACACTGTTGCTGAGGTGGTCGACTCTGAGGAGAAGAAATTAAAAATCCTTCAGGCACAAATCGGCCAGAGGGCCTTCCGGACCATCCAAGGCAGTGCGATCTATAAAGAGGTGATGGCTGAGCTGTGGGCGCTGTACAAGCCTAAAATGAACATGGTATACTCCCGTTACCTGCTGGCATCCAGAGAACAACAGCCTGGTGAGTCCACTGAAGAGTTCGTCCGGTCCCTGGTCACACTGGGAAAAGACGGTTTGGGGGAATCCACGGCCACTATATCCCTAAACTAATGCATGGAAGAACTGATTCGAGATACCTGCATGTCGGTTCTGAGGTCAGATTATATCTGGCAACGACTCCTCAAGGAAGACCCACTCCCACTCAAAAAGGCTATCAACTTAATCAGGTCTTTAGACTCGGCCCAGCGCCACGTGGTGTTGATCGCGGGCAGAAGTGGCCCATCTCCGTATGTTCCACCACGAGTGCCTTCACCCTGGGACTTTGCGTCAGATGCTACCGACCCGACCACAGCTGCAATCACGCCGACGGCATCGTCGAGATGCAACTTCTGTGTGCAGTCCAAGCATTTGCGATGCCTCTGCCCTGCGAGGAGGGCTACGTATTTGGGCTGTGGGAAGAGGGGCATTACCAGAAGGTCTGCAGATTTGGGAGCAGCACAGTGTAGATTCCTGAAGAGCTTCCGGCGCTGACTGTGTGCGCGGTAAGGGGAGTGCCATCTCGTCGGCCATTGCTCCCAACCTCAGCACCTCGGCCCAGCACCCAAATGATGTCACTTCTGCCTTTTTCTTCATCGAACACTGCATGGTCAACATGGAGGTTGCCATCTTGGGAAGGCCTCTCCACCGATGACGATGATGCCTATCCTGGCATCGGTCACTCTGAATCAAGCCAGCCCTCTCCTGATCTCGAACTCCATGATGCGATCGAGGTTAATGGGCATAAAATGATCTGTCTTTTCGATAGCCACAGCACGGAAAGTTTTGTGCACTCCGACGTTGTCCAGAGATTCTCCCTCCCAGTCCAACCCATGACCAGGACTGTTTCAATAGATGCAAGGGACCAACAGACCAGTATCTGGGGGTATTGTGTAGCATCTCTGACGGTGGTGGGGGGAGTGTTATAATGATTTTTAATTATGTTTCGCCTCTGCCCGCAGATCATCCTAGGCCTCAACTTTCAGAGTCAATTCAGAAGCATGACGATGGCATTTGGGGGCCCCCAACCACCGCTGACCATCCACAGCCACCAGTCCCCGGCACCGCTTTGTGGTCCTAGCACTCAGCCACTGGCACTGTCTTGCGGGCTCAGTACCCAGTCTCCAGCACCGTCCTGCAACCTCACCATGCTACGGGTGCCCCCCCATCACTATTCACAAACCTCACCCCGGATTGTAAACCAATTGCCACCAAGAATAGGTGCTACAGTTCGGAGTCAATTTCAAGGGCCCCCTCCCAACCATAAATAGGAATGCCTACTTCCTGATGATAGTGGATGAATTCTCCAGGTTCCCCTTTGCAATCTCCTGCTTGGATATGTCCTCAGCTACGGTCATCAAGGCCCTGAGCAGCATCTTCACTCTGTTCGTGTACCCCGACTACATTCATAGGGACCGGGGGACCTCGTTCATGAGTTAGGAGCTGCAACAGTACTTCTTGGCCAGAGGCATAGCCACCAGTTATAACCTCAGAGGTAATAGCCAGGTGGAAAGGGAGAATGGCACCATCTGGAAGGCGACACTCCTAGCCCTTAGATCTAAACATTTGCCAGTATCCTGCTGGCAGGACATCTTGCCCGAGGCCCCCCACACCATCCGGTCTTTACTGTGCACCGCTACTAACACCACCCTGCATGAATGCCTCTTTGCTTTTCCTAGAAGATTGGCAAATGGTTCCTCCATCCCTCCCTGGCTGACCACCCCAGGGCTGGTTCTGCTTTGGAAGTATGTCAGGGGCCATAAGACGGACCCACTGGTTGCAGCGGTGTACCTCATACATGCAAATCCTCAATAGGCATTTGTGAGGTATCCAGATGGCCATGAGGACACTGTGCCAATACAAGACCTGGCAAGGGCTGGAGACCCTGAGACCGCCTTGCCGGCTACTGACCATGCCACGGACCCTATCATGCTGGATCAGAGCACGACCCTCGAGCCTGAACTGCCTGCTTTGCAGCCGGATTTCCAGGCACATACCACCCCAAGCAGCAGTGGAGGACCCCCCAGCATTCCGGGTGTCCACCGCTGACACCCCTTTTCAGACCAGTCCCTTTAGTGGACGCTCCGCTGTTGGTCCCCTCTCTGGAGGACCTCCGTACGGACATGCCAGCCCTACGGCAATCTTGCAGACAGAGAAGGCCGTCTGTGTGGCTCAACCTCTAGCTGATGGGGGGGGCGTCTGCTTCTCCCACCCCTTGTACGATGTGATTATACTGCAGCTGTTGTGTTACTGTATTGTTGCTGTTAAAATGGTGGCTGTTATCACCCCCGGTGGTTGATTGTTTTCCAGTGGGTGAATGTAGTGATATGATTGAAAGTGCTGGAGCTTGCACACTGAAAATGTTTATTAAGCTCATCTTTGTGTTATTCAGTTTAGTTCAACACCCTGATTTTTATTAAAACCCTACAAATTAGTTATCTTTGACCTTAATAGTACCCAGAACAATACAGCACAGTGCAGACCCTTCAGCCCTCGATGTTGTGCTGATCCAATCTTCTTAAAGTTGCTGTGAAATCTTCTATAAGGTGATAATTCTTCTCGCTTCCCTCTCTTTGTCCTTCTGGAGAAAGCAACATGATGCAAAATCTCTCTGACCTGTGTTGAAGGAGATTTTCCTGAAATGTGAACTTTACTGGCAAATTTATTGAACAAAAAATTATCTTTGAACATGAATTGGCTCAAACCTCCAAAGTCCTGACCCATTTAGAGCAAACAATGAGCTGTTGGAGGAACTCATTAGGACAAGCAGCATCCGTAGGGAGAAATGGTCAGTCAAAATTTTGGTATAGATAGAGGCTCTTGATAAAGGGTCCCAAAGCATAGTGACCATTTCTACCCACCTGTTGACTTGCTTTGTGATGTTAGGAAGTAGGATACCTCAAATAAAAAATGGTCCTGACCCAAAACATTGACTGTTGATTTCTCTCCATGGATGATGCCTGACCCACTGAGCCCCTCTAGTAGCTCATTGGTCAAGATTCTGGCAGCTGCAGTTTTTAGGTTTCTTTTTGCAATGTTTATTTTATTGGAATAAAGAAACTGGGGTACTTTCATTCTACTTTATTCACTAAAGTGCTCACAACCTCGTGGAGGCATCCATTTTGAATCAACTCCTAGTTGCAATAACTCATCTCTGACTCCCTCTAGTGGTTAGGATTATCACTAGCACTCTATCATTACATCCCCTTTCCTTGAGATGTTTACCAACATGACACACTAATACAATATTGATTTCAATTTAAAGTTCCACAGTAGCACAACCTATTTAAGTGTGCAGTTCTTTTTCTTCTGAAGATTCAGTCTGTCAGGTGCTTTGATAATGTCTGTGGACCTTCTTAACACAGGTGCTTGTGTTGGCTCTGCTGGTGCACTACTGACTAGCACGGGTGGTGTTTTCTCTGTTGCTGTGCAGGCTGATCCTCTGCATTTGTCTGTTCCTGCAGTGTCTCTTGTGTTTTCAGCAGGCTCTTTCACTTCCTCCCCAGTATTTGACCATTTTTTGTTCTGACAGTGTAGAATCGGATTTATTCCCTCCAGAACAATAGCCTTTTTGTCCCAAGTGTTGGAATCTGAGTCTCACTGTGTCATGTTGTGCCAGTGGCCCTAAGCATCTTGCTGACTTGTCATAGTTTGGCTTTTGGACTCCATTGCAGACACTTTATTTAGAGCTAGATAAAGATCTGAGCCACTGTCTTGTGCTTCCTTAAGCAACTGTTTAACTATGTGAACTCCTTTCTCTGCTTTACCATTTGACTGTGGATACAGAGGACTTGAAGACACATGTCAAAAATCATACTCTTCTGCAAAGTTCTGGAATTCTCCATAGCTGTAACAGTCCATTGTCACTGTAGACAATTTGAGGAATTCCATGTCTTGCAAAGATTGATTTCATAAATTTGATCAGACATGTTAGGAAGCCCTCTTTATATTGGCATTCAAGTCTTTTGGGTTCAGGCATACGCTTAGATCACTGCTCTTCTTTTTTCACAAATGCCATTGAATTCACCCATTCTGTGGGCTCCTCCACTTTCTTTATGACCCTAATGACATCATTCGGTCAAGTTCCTGCTTGAGTTTTTATTTTAGTGGTGCTGGAACCCGCCTCGGGGCTGTGCGACCTCTATTAACTGTATCTTATAGGTGAATGGTAGAACTCTAAACCCTTTGAAATGTCTGGAAATTGATCCAGTATTTCTTCTATGCTATTCCATGTTAATGTGGTACACCCTCTTGACTAGGCTTAAGTTTTCACATGCTTAGTCACCAAGAAGTCGGCCTTTTCACATTGCCTAATCTAGGCGACCTTCCTGGGACCCGTGTAAAGTTCCCGGGAAGGCTGCACCTCCTGGGCCTTTCACACCACAACATTATTTACCTGGAAAATGATCAACTGGGCATTTTAGTGGGCGTCGTGCCCCCAGCGATGACACTGCGACTGATCCATTATGCATCGACAGAAGGAAGAAAAAATAATGACATTTGCAAGCACAGTACAGAGTGATGAAGAAACAGTTAATAAATCATAATCTTTAACCCACTTGTTTCACACTCAATTTAATAGCTGTCAGTCGCATTTTGTCCCAGATTGTTTTTCCATCACTAATAATCTCCACTCTGTTTGTCTTTTAACTTCGGGTTGCTCTCATTTCCAACCCCTCCCCACCTGTCTATGTGTCCACTGTTCATTTTGAACTGAATTGTTGTTTGCATTGGTTTCAGGTGAAAATTTATGCCACACATTGCTGAATGTTGGACCTCATTTAAATACCTAATGCTATCTACAACTTTTAATAATACTATAATGAATTATGTTCCTTGGGCCAATTTAAATATGTTCATTTAATTTTTTTTATCCCAGTCAATTTTTTAAAATTTAAATAATAAAGGGTGACAAAATATTTGAAATGCGAAAACCTCAGGAAAATCTGTTGTGTTCAAGGCTTAACTTCACAGAGTCTTCATTTCTCATTAGTTCTGTCAGGGTTATTATATGTAGTGTTCTGACTGGCTGTTTGTATCTTGGGTCAGAAACAGAACAAATTCTCCACTCTGGCTTCGCAGAAAACATGAAAGGGGACGGCAAGGCAGGCCTCGCAGGTGGGGGGAGTTAAGATAAAGAAGAGAAATTGTGACAGGCATGGGGTAGGGAGAGAGGGAGGTGTGGAAATTTCAGCAACGGGCATTGAAGTGGAGATGGACTGGATGCCTCAGGCTGAACCTTTATGCATTCTGTCTGTTCCCCTCTAAGCACTGTTGCTGTATGGTTTTTTTTGAAGACGTGCTGCAAGCGTTTAACTTGCCTTGACGTTCTCACAGAAATCAGTAAGCCACTTGGTTGTTCAGTGTCAAAATAGTCTGTGATAGAATTCTTTATTTTAATCATCTATGTTACGCATACATGCAGGTACTGAAGCTACGAAGCCTTCCCAGTAAAGTCACTGGTTGATTCACCTCCAGAAGTCAATGAATGAATGAACTTGGCTGGCCTTCAAGAATACCTAGGTCTCAGACCCCAGTCGAGTTTGATCTGCCCTGCCCATTCCAACCTTTTTGCACTGCAGGATTCCCGGGTATGTAACTGGTAAAATTGCCTAGCTTACCCACTTGTTCATGGCAGTTCATGTCCATCTGGGATTACAGGGGTGCACTTTATCTTTAACTTTCACCTTGAGTTTACATGTACCTTTTGTGCCAATGTTCTGCCCTTTGAAGGCTTTGAGCTGTACAGGATTTGCATGGATATATGGCTTTATCTTCATTGCCTTGATATCACACTCACAGATCAATTTGATCTTTGCCCCTGTGTCCAGCTTGAAAGGAAGATTTGTTCCATTTGTATGCAATGACACAGTCCACTTATCCTGCTCGACTCTGTTCATGCTTGGCTGTTCAATGTCTGTTGCTTTATAATCTTTCTGCCTACCATGCCCATGAACAGTATATCACTGAGAGCAGTTTCTTCTATAGTTTGTACGCTTTCACTTCTGTTTGTTTCCCTTTGGACAAACATTGCTTTGCATAGTGATTCTGCCCTTTGCACTTATTACAGACTTTTCCATAGCTTGGGTATTGTTTTGTTGCATGGTGAGAGCCACATCATTTGCACTTGAATGTCACTCCACCTTTTTGTCATTTCCTACATCTCATTTTTTTTTGTTTATGTGTGTCCAGACACTGTGGCTATGACAGACAATACCTTCATTTTCACTGGCTTTTGCAATATCATTGAACTTTTTACACATGCTACACCAGTGAAATAGCTCTATAGCACACCTTCACAGCTCCAGCTAAAGTAAGCTCTGTCTCTCGCATCAACCTCTCACTTTTATTATTAACTCCGAACACAAATTGATCACGGGCCATTGAATCTTGCAGCGATCCAAAATTGCATGTTCTTGCTTTTAGTTTCAAGTCCATTATGAAATTATCAAAGCTGCATGTATGAGCAAAACACTTACCTCTCAAACATTTTATTTCTGTAAACAGTATTCATCAAAACTTTATAACCTTGTTGATCTTGCCATGGTCAGCTGCCTCAGCAAAAACAAATGTATTGAAAACCTCTTGTGCTTCAGGTACTACCATGGTAAGTAGCAGTGCAATCTTCCATGCATCAGGTTTCCTATCGAGTCCAATAGATTGCAGGTACACAATAAATCATTATTTGAACAACCTCTGGTCGTAGTTAACATTTCAGTTCAATTTACATCGTCAGGAAGTTTTACACTCTCCATGTTTTCTGCTGCTATTGACTGATTCTCACTCTGCCCACTCCTGGTGTTTCATACACTCCTGGTGCCATGCAATGTTTCTTTCATTGTAATAAAAAAACTGGGGTTCTTTTGTAACAACTATACTGTATTAGCTAAAGTGCTCACCACCTCGTCAAGGCATCAATTTAGAATCTACTCCTAGCTGAAGCAACTCATCTCCTGACCTCTAGAGGTCAGGATTATCACTAGCACTATCTCTACACTCTTTACCTGTTTTAGTTTCTGTGAAGAACCATGTTTCTCCTGGTAGATCTGCTACCCCTCACAACTTAAAAAACCTGCATTCAACCTTGTCATCCAATGCTTTCCACATGGAGTTGGAGCATTCGCCATTGCAGCATGGGTTTCCTTCCTGTTTCTCTGCTTTGCACTCCCATCCTAAAGGAACATGGATTAGGAGATTCATTGGCTACTGTAATTTGTCCCTGGTGTGTAGGATCCTGTGGGATAAGGAGGAGCTGGAAGGAACCTAATAAGAATAAAGTGTGTTAGAGCAGAATTACTATAAAAATGAGCACTTGATAGTTAGAATATATTTAATGGGCTGAAAGGCCTGCTTCTATAGAACCATAGGAGATTACAGCACAGAAACATACCCCTTTGGCCCTTCTAGTCTGTGCCAAACCATTTTTCTACTTAGTCCCACTGACCTGCACTCAGTCCATAGCCCACAATACCTCTCCCATCCACATACCAGTCCAAATTCTTCAATGTTAAAAATGGAGCCTGCATTCACAACTTCAGCTGGCAGCTCATCACACACTCCCACCTCTGTGTGAAGATGTTCCCCTTTTTGTTTCCCCTAAACTTTTCCCCTTCACCCTGATGCACCATTAATTACTTCAAAGACTAGAATTTGTAGATTAAGCCAGAAAGGTAGCATGGTCCCTGAAGTAGACTTCCTGGGGAAAGAAAACATCTTTTCATGTGGAGTGGCTTAGGTGGTGGCATATAGGAATGACCTGAGTGGAGTACATTGGGGAGGACCACTTGCCAGTGGGAGACCGGAAGGCCTCGAGACCTCAGGGCTCAGAGGATGACCTTCCAGACAGTAGCGTTTTCCCTTTCGACCTGCCCATTCCCTCAGAGGTTGTAGCTGGTGGTCCTGCTCATGGTGATGCCTCTGGCTAGCAAGAACTGATGCAGCTCATCACTCATTAAAGAGGACTACCCTCCCCCCAACCCCGTCACAATCAATATAGAAGGGGTACCCAAACAGGGTGAAGAGATTGTACAGAGCCTTGATGACTGTGGCAGTGGTCATGTCCAGACAGGAGATGGCAAATGGAAAACACGAGGACTCAATGACATTGTGGTCAGAGGAGGGGAGGGGCCCCTTGAATTCAATGCTCAGGCATTCAAAGGGACAGGTTGCCTTTAGCAGATGCGGTGTCTGGTCAAGAGAAGGTGATAGGTCTGCGCCTGCCTGGTTAAGGGTGATGGCTAGTACGAAGACAGACACATCGCTCTCTACCTGGAATGGGGTGGATTCATCCACCACATGCATTGTGGCCTTGGCAATGCCTGCCTTGATGTAGCTGAAGGCTACACGGGCCTCTGACATTAGTTCCAAAAGAGGACATATGCAGTCAGGATCATGGCCAATGACTCAGTCTCTTCGATATAGCCAAGGATAGCAAGGCAAGTTGTGCAAAACACACTTAATCCTTATTGTATACAAGGTTAAGGAGTTTGGTGATCTGGAGAAATTTTTGGAGATTGGTGTCGTGATCCTCCATGTCATGGCCACAAATGGTGACATTGTCCAGATACAGGAATGTGGCTTGCAGCTCGTACTGGTCTATCATGCAGTCCATCTCCCACTGGAAGGCAAAGACCCCATTAGTCATGCCGAAGGGAACCTTCAGGAAATGGTAGAGGCAGCCATCTGCCTCAAAGGCAGTGTATTGGCAGTCCTCCAGGTGGATAGGGAGTTGGTGGTACATAGACTTTAAATAGTGAAAAATACCTGATATTGAGTGATTTTATTTACCATGTCAGTTGTGCAGGTAAGAGGGCAGACATCCAACTCCATATATCTATTAATGGAGTGACTGTGGTCAATGACCATGGTGTTTTGCCCATTCTTTACTACCATCACTTTAGCTCTCCAGGGGCTGGTGCTGGCTTCAATGATCCCCCCAATTAGTAGCCACTGAACCTCTAACCTAATAAAGGCCCTGTCCCCAGCCCTGTATCACCTACTTTAGGTGGCAGTGGGTTTATAGTCAGGGGTAAGGTTAGTGATAGAGGTAGAGGGAAGATCTTGAGGGTTGAGAGGCTGCAGGTCGTGCACAGTGGGCAATTTGCAGGCAGCTGGCTTGGAAATTATGGGAGGAGAAGCTTGCATGTTTTCACAGGTGAAGTGTGGTGGGTCGTTTAAAAATTGCTGGTTACAGACAGTGAGGAGGGAGACAGGGCCCATCTTGACACTCTTAAAGTTGCATTGAAAATCCAGCCCCAGCACCACTGCAGTCCAAAGCTGCGGCATCACAAGGAGTTTAAAGTCTTTTTAGTCTGCATCCCATATAGTCGGAGTCACCACGCAGTACTTGCCATTTGGGACTTCAAGGCCAAAGAGACTGTGGTTTACTGCATCGCTTTGGGTTGATGAAGCTCTACATGCTCTCACTGTCAAACAGGTAGCTCATATGACAGTTTACCCCAATGTCCATCATTGGTCTGGCAAGCTGGGAGGGCTCATTTAATCCAACATGATGGAGGCCAGTGTTGAGTCACTGGCAGACTCCGTAGATGCAGTGGAGTGTTCACCCATGTTCACCCATGGCGTGCTGCTGGGTTGAGAAGATGGTGGCATCCAAGATGGCAGCCCCATGCAGTGCTGCTGGTTTAGAGAGCAACTGATTTATGCATCGTTGTTGAATGTCCTTTCTTCCCACAGCTAGTGCAAACCATGTCTTTTACTAGGCAGCATTTCCTTGCTGTTTGTGCAGGCCACAAAAGTAGCCATTTGGGTGCTCATGGAGTACCACTGCTGTGGTCAGGTTGCCGGCAGGACATGGCAGTGTTCTGTAGGCTTGCGGCCTTCCACTTCCCAAGATTGCAGTGCCCACAGTAACCACTAAGCAGTCATGTTGTTGGCTGAATATGTATCTGGGTTTTAGCAGGTGACAAGTTGAGCTCACCCTGCTCTAGCAGTCTCTGCTGGATGTTGGCAGATCTTATGCCTGCAACATGGGTGTCTTTGATCAGGTCCTCTGTGTTCACCATGGCTGTCACAGCCTTGCAATTGCAGGCCCATCTGAGAGTGTGTAGGCCCCAAAGGTACTCAGTGCTCAATTTTGAGGTAGCCAGAAGGTGCCTAGCGCAGACCTTGTTTGTTTGGTACTGGCTTTTCAGTATGTCCTTTGTAGTTGGGTATGACTCAGCATCCCTGATCATCAAGTATACTATGGGCCTGACATGGCAATACAGCACTTGCAGCTGGTCGTCCTCTAATCGAATAATAGTAGAGGAGGCCTGCAGAAACTCTGAAACAATGCAGCCAGAGTACAAAGCTGTTGGAAGTTGGGAGGGCTCATTTAATCCAACATGATGGAGGCCAGTGTTGAGTCACTGGCAGACTCCGTAGATGCAGTGGAGTGTTCACCCATGTTCACCCATGGCGTGCTGCTGGGTTGAGAAGATGGTGGCATCCAAGATGGCAGCCCCATGCAGTGCTGCTGGTTTAGAAAGCAACTGATTTACGCATCTTTGATGAATGTCCTTTCTTCCCACAGCTAGTCTAAACCGTGTCTTTTACTAGGCAGCATTTCCTTGCTCTTTGTGTAGACCACAAAAGTAGCCATTTGGGTGCTCATGGAGTACCACTGCTATGGTCAGGTTGCTGGCAGGACATGGCAGTGTCTGTGGGTTGAAGTCCAGGTTTTCTGGCTTCAGAATCTGCTCCATTATCAAAACACTTGTGAATAAAATGGGTGCACCATCTATAACTTCAAAGACTAGAAGTTGTTGAAAAATTGAGACTTTTATTCATAACAGAATGGAGGTACATCCATGCTAGTCAACTGTCCTGGTCTGAGGAGGATGCTGCACCACAGTCACCTTTATTCAGAGGTCAGCATGTTAGCGTGTTCTACAATGACCCCGGTCGGTCACCAAGGTTCCTTTATTCAGGGGTCAGAAGGGGTGTGTCCTAACATCTTAACATATACAGTGGTTTACCACACACCTTTAATCCATGTCCTCTAGTTTGCATCTCATCTACCCTCAGTGGTGAAAGCTGACCTATATTTATTATCTATTCCCTTCAATTTGAAATACCTCTATCAAATCTGCCCTCATTCTTTTATGCTCCAGGGAATAAAATCCTAACCTGTTTAACTTATCTCTGTAACTCAGTTCCTGAAGTCCAGACAACATCCTAGTAAATCTTCTCTGTACTCTTTCTATCTTATTGATATCATTCCTATAGTTGGGTGACCAAAACTGCACACAATACTCCAAATTTAGCCTCACCAATCAATGTCCTATACAACTTTACCGTAACATCCCAACTCTTCTACTCCATAATTTGATTCATGAAGGTTAATATGCCAAAAGCTCTCTTTACAACCCTATATACCTGTGACACCACTTTCAGGGAATTATGCATCTGTATTCCCAGATCCCTCTGCTCTACTGCACCCTTCCATGCCCTGCCATTTACCATGCATATCCTTTCTTGGTTTATCCTTCTAAAATGCAACACCTCATATTTGTCTTCATTAAATTCCATCTGCCATTTTTTGGCCAATTTTTTTTTCCCCCAGCTGACCCAGATCCCTCTGCATGATTTGAAAACCTTCTTTGCTGTCCACAACCCTTCCAATCTTGGTGTCATCTACAAACTTGCTGATTCAATTTACCACATTATCATCCAAATTATTGATTATAGATGACAAGCAACAAGGATCCCAGCACTGATCCCTGAGGCACACCTCTAGCCTCAGGCCTCCAGTTTGAGAAGCAATTGTCCAGCACTACTCTGGCTTCTCCAATCCAGCCACTGTTGAATACAATTCATTTATTTCACCATGAATATGGAGCATCTGAATATTCAAAGTAACCTCCAACATCCACAACTCGTCTTTCGTCAACTTTCCTGCTAACCTCCTTGAAAAGCTCTACAAGATTAATTAATAACTACCTACCACATACAAAGCCATGTTGACAATTCCTAGCTATCCAAATAATTGTATATTCAATCTCTTAGAACACATTCCAATAATTTACTTACTAATGATGTCAGGCTCACCAGTCTAAAATTTTCAGGGTTATTTTTGTAGTTTTTTTTTTAAAATGGAAAAACACAAGCTACCCACCAATCCTCTGGCACCACACCCATGGCTAAGGACATTTTAAATATTTCTGCCAGAGCCCCTGCAATTTCTACACTAGCCTTCATCAGGTCGAAGGGAATATCTTGTCAGGCCCTGGAGATTCATCCACCCTTATTTGCTTTAAGACACCTCCTCTTTAATCTGCATAGGTTACATGATCTCAGTGCTTGTTTTCCTTCCTTCCCTGTGCCAGTTTCCTAAATGAATACCAATGAAAAACCCACTACTCCTCCGTCTGGATAACATGTGACTCCAGACCTATCAATAGGATGGGCAATAAATACCAGCATTGCCAGAACCAATGGAAGAGCAAATAAAAATGCTGTGAGTCACACCAGCCAGGTAGGGGTTTGCTAAACTATTCTTAGTCAGTAGAGTCATGCTGTGGGTGTTGCTCTCTGATGGTCAAATCCACCATAATTGACCTACTAGCTCATCTTAAAAATATTGATACTTTAGTAACACAAAAGAGGCCCATTTGCCAATAGGTGGAAGAGGGTGGAGAGGAGATTTACCAGGTTGTTGTCTGGATTGGAACATAAGTCTTATGAGGCAAGATTAATAGAGCTAGAACTTCTTTTATTGAAGCAAAGAAGAATGAGAGGTGACTCAATGGATGTCTACAAGATTTTGAGAGGCATATTTAGGGTGCACTTATTTCCTTGGGTGACAGTAGCAAATACCAGAGGATATCTCAGGTGGGGGGAGTTTATTGATAACATTGGAGGTAATTTTTCTACATAGAGTATAGTGGGTGAGATGCCTAAAATGCATTGCCAGGGGTAGTGTTGAAAGCTGGTACAATAGAGACATTCAAAAGACTCCTGGGCAGGCACATGGAAAATTTGAGATTATGTGAGTGAGGTAGGGAAGGTTTAATATAGCTTGGCACAACATTGTGGGCTGAAGGGGCTGTACTGTGCTGTAATGTTCTATGCTCTAATATTAGTTCTCTGAAAATGTTATACGTTGCCCAGCTTTATGGTCCTCATTTTTAATAGTGTGTTAACGTTCACGGACAAGTTGCTCTTGTGTCTTGGTGTGAGCTTGCAGGCGCCTCAGATTGAAGTGACTGCCATCCGTGCGGTACCGGATGTAAACAGCGTCTTCATTGTTGAGGTCTTTCATGGCTTGTTTCAGCATCATGCTGAAGAAGATTGAAAAGAGGGTTGGTGCGAGAATGCAGCCTTGCTTCACGCCATTGTTAATGGAGAAGGGTTCAGAGAGCTCATTGCTGTATCTGACCCGACCTTGTTGGTTTTCGTGCATTTGGATAACCATGTTCAGGAACTCTGGGGGGCATCTGAGGCGCTCTAGTATTTGCCAAAGCCCTTTCCTGCTCATGGTGTTGAAGGCTTTGGTGAGGTCAACAAAGGTGATGTAGAGTCCCTTGTTTTGTTCTCTGCACTTTTCTTGGAGCTGTCTGAGGGCAAAGACCATGTCAGTAGTTCCTCTGATTGCGCGAAAGCCGCACTGTGATTCTGGGAGAACATTCTTGCCGACACTAGGTATTATTCTATTTATGAGAATCCTAGTGAAATTTTGCCTGCAATGTAGAGCAGCGTGATTCCCCTGTAGTTTGAGCAGTCTGATTTCTCGCCTTTGTTTTTGTACAGGGTGATGATGATGGTATCACGAAGGTCCTGAGGCAGCTTTCCTTGGTCCCAGGAGAGCTTGAAAAACGGTCAACCAGTTTACCTATCTTGGCTGCACCATTTCATCGGATGCAAGGATCGACAATGAGATAGACAACAGACTCGCCAAGGCAAATAGCGCCTTTGGAAAACTACACAAAAGAGTCTGGAAAAACAACCAACTGAAAAACCTCACAAAGATTAGCGTATACAGAGCCGTTGTCATACCCACACCCCTGTTCGGCTCCGAATCATGGGTCCTCTACCGGCATCACCTACGGCACCTAGAACGCTTCCACCAGCGTTGTCTCCGCTCAATCCTCAACATTCATTGGAGAAACTTCATCCCTAACATCGAAGTACTCGAGATGGCAGAGACCGGCAGCATCAAATCCACGCTGCTGAAGATCCAACTGCGCTGGGTAGGTCACGTCTCCAGAATGGAGGACCATCGCCTTCCCAAGATCGTGTTATATGGCGAGCTCTCCACTGGCCACCGAGACAGAGGTGCACCAAAGAAGAGGTACAAGGACTGCCTAAAGAAATCTCTTGGTGCCTGCCACATTGACCACCACCAGTGGGCTGATATCACCTCAAACCCTGCATCTTGGCGCCTCACAGTTCTGCGGGCAGCAACCTCCTTGGAAGAAGACCACAGAGCCCACCTCACTGACAAAAGACAAAGGAGGAAAAACCCAACACCCAACCCCAACCCAATTTTCCCTTCCAACAGCTGCAACTGTGTCTGCCTGTCCCGCATTGGACTTGTCAGCCATAAACGAGCCTGCAGCTGACGTGGACATTACCCCTCCATAAATCTTCGTCCGCGAAGCCAAGCCAAAGAAGAAAGAAATATCTATATTTTAATTTACATTATTTTCACTTTGAAGAGAACTTGTGTTTCCCTCCCCAACCCCCAACCCCCCACCCCCTTCCTTTTTGCTGGTTTTGGAAGCAGTAGGTTGTCCAGGTGGAATCTTATGAGAGATTGAATAACCTGAGATTACACTCATTTGAGGTTAGAAGGACAAAAGGTGGTCTTATCAAGACATTAAACGTTATGAAAAGAACTGTTAAGATTGAAGCAGGAAGGTTGCTTCCACTGGCAGGTGGGGCTAGAACTAAGGGACACAGCCTCAAGATTTGACAAAAGGATTTGGCTCAAACTGTTTACCATTCTTTCTCTCTTCTCTCCCATGGACAATGCTCAACTCATTGAGTTCCTGCAGCAGAGTGTTTAGATTCTGATTCCAACATCTCCCCTGTGTCTCCAATAGATTAGAGAATGGCTCTGAAGGCTGGCATAGATTTGATGGGCTGAATGTTGCAAGGAAATGTGTGATAAATGGTAAACAGGGATTGTATATCAGCAGTATGTGATTGCCTGTGATCTGCTTCAATACATTACATATTTAAACACTGCTTAGAAATCCATTTTCTTTTACATAAATTTATCATGTTGTCCTTTCATTTTTAAACCTGCCCCATCTGGTTTTTGCTTCTCTTATTGGAATTTACTATTTGATGAAAATATTTTTATTTATTTTGCTAAAATATATTAACTGATTAATTTAATCCATCCCACCCTGTTAACCTATCCATGTTCTCGAGGATCCAGTTTCAATCTTTGCTATGCTGATATACTTTGTCCGATGTGTCTAATTTGCACATTTTGATGATGCCGCCTTGGGCACAGGTCCTGATTATTTTTAACTATCAAATGAAAAGGTGCTGCTTACATTCATAAAAGATCACTTTTGCTTTGTTGCTGAGCAGGAAAGTGTCCTTAACCATTGATTTATAGTCTTCCTTCTAATGAATTTGGTATGAAGACTTTGGAACACTATGATGTTGCCTGGATTAAAAGGTATGAATGATGAGAGATTGGATCACCTTGGGTTGTTTCTGCGGAGGTGTTAGAGGCTAAGGGGTAATCTGATATAATTTTATACAATTGTGAAAGGCATTGATAAGGCAGACAGTCAGAATCATTTTATCAGGGTAAAAATGTCACACACTAAAGCAGTGGTTCTCAACCTTCCCTTCCCACTCACATACCACTTACTCATCACAGAGCACTTATGGCATAAGAATTGCTTAAGGTGGAATGTGAGTTTAGGGGGCCGTTTGAAAACAATTGCACTAGAGGAATAACACACAAATGTGCTGGAGAATCTCAGTAGGTCATACAGCATCTGTAGGAAGTAAAGAGTAACCAATCATTCAAGCTTTAACAAAGGACTCAGACCCAAAACATTGATTACCCTTTACTTCCCATGGATGATGCATAACCTGCTGAGATTCTCCAGCACTTTTGTATATTGCACTACAATCAAGTTCCTTTTATTGTCCCATAATAATACATTAAAAATATAATGTACATGATTATACTTAACTTTTGTCTGCCAGAAGGCAAAAAAGAGTTGCCATGTGCATTGCCTGATGCCTCCAACAAAAGGAGAAAGAGAATTCCTTCAAAGACACTGAGCATCTCTGGATTCACTGCCAGCATCCCCACAGTATGTAGCTGCACAGACTCCAGTTCAAACTATTGGCAACTTGAGTTGCAGATCCAAATCTCCAATACGATCAGGAAGCTTTCAATGCCCTAAGGCCTTCAGGAGCCCTTCTTGGCCTCACTACCCTCTCAAATCCCAGATTTGATGCCTAGTTCCTAAGAGCCAACCTCCAGCAGCCCGCAATCTGTGTGTCATTTGACCCCATCACTACCACCCGCATGCATGTGCATGTCCTTTAGCTGCTGAGCTCCTTGCTGGTCCACTGCCATGGCCTCCATCCTATAAGGTCATCTCTATTGCTTCTCCTTCTCAATGGGAGGTGTACACCGTGTTTCAGGTGTGCACTGTGCTTGTCAGTTTATCCTTCAGAGATTGCAACCCCTTATGGTTCGCTGACCAGCTCCAGTGCTGCCATCTTGGGCACAGACCCAGAGGTTGCAGGATTTTAAAATAAAAATGTTGTTGGCTCCTTTAACAGGCAGTTTAAGGCCTATACATCTGTAGTCTTTCCTGTGTAACTTGCATGGTTTTAAAGTGGGGGTGGAGTCGAATGTAGGTGTATGGAATAAAACTTTCACACAGAGAGTGGTGGGATCTAGAAAAGGCTGCTGGGAGTAGCATTTAAGAGGCTTCTAGATAGACAGATCTACATGCGGACAATAGAGGGATATATGAAAACTAAGTTTTCATTTAAATTGGGCATCACATTTGACACAGACATACTGATTTAAGGACAGGTTCCTATGCTGCTCTTCTCTATGCACTTTTCTACATTATCTTAAGTATGGCCCACCTACATTTAGACAATTCCCTTGCAGAAGTAATCTTTCAGTCTTCTAGCTCAAAATGCTATCAAGGGGAGCTATTATTATTCCATCAGTGACTTTCCATTGCACTTTAAAAGTGAAGAAATGATCAGCATCATTCTCTGCTTTGTCTCTTACACAGCATATCTTGAAGACTCAAATATATAACTTCCACTGTCATCAAATAGTTTGCTTTAAATTACCAGACATATTATAACATTCACAGATCTCTCCTGGCAGTCCTTCAATAATCAAGTTTTTGAAGGTGAGTTGCATTTTGTGTTATAGTCCCTGAAAGCCCGCAAGCTACTGATTAGACTGGCTGCTCTATGCATAACAATTTTATCTTTTTTTCAACCCTATAGACCTTTAGACCAACTTTCACATTTAAATAAAATCTTTGAAATATTTTAATCAGAGTCCTAAGGCATTTTAGCATAAAAGAAAGAGCTAAATTGGAGGTAAACAATATATCTGCAGACGCTGGAAAATGGGAATGATACACAAAATGCTGGAGCAACTGAGAAGGTCAGGCAACATTTGTGGAAAGCAACAGACATTCACAGTTTCTGTCCAGAAACTCTTCATCAGGAATAGTACAAACCAGGCGGATATCCAAATTAAGGGGGGAGGGGTACAGGTGATGGGTGAATACCAGTTGGAGGGGAAGAGGAGAAAGGAGCTGAGGTGATAGGAGGAGGGGCTGAGAAAAGTGCTTTCTGATAAGATGGGGTGGGGAGCTGGTGGAAGGAAAGTGTGTGAGGCAGACATGTAGGGAGCGTGGGGAAAGGAATTGAAAGGAAAAGTGGAGGAATGGAACTGGAGGGATAAAGAGAAGTTGGGGGGGGGGGCGACACCAGGGAGTGCTGTGTAATGTGCTTCACAGAAACGTGATTAAACAAGGACTTTCTGGACATGGTGCTACAGCCCGAGGGCTACACCCTCCACCATGTTGACTGGACACCGGCGTCAGGAAAAACTGGGAAGGTGGCGTTTGTGTCATCACCAATCCATCATTATCATGTCCCAGACCTGGTCCCTTGATCTGGAACATCTGGCAATCAAAATGCCACCAATTTTACCTGCTGAGGGAGTTCACTGCCATCATCCTGATTGCAGTGTTCATTCCATCCCAGGCCAACATCAGGCTGGCACTGGAGGGACTGAGCACTGTGATTAGCAGCCATGAGACAGCACATAGGGGTCTTCAATCAGGCCAACCTGAAGTAGACTCAAACAAAGTACCACCAACATGTCACATGTGAGACCAGAGAAGCCAACACACCCGACCACTGAAAGACCACCATGAAGAATGTTTAATGAGTCATACCATGACCGCATTTCGGCAAGTCTGATCATCTGGCTTTACTTCTACTTCTGGCATACAAGCAGAGACTGAGGACCACAACACCAGTGGTGAAGACGGTGAAAGAATGGTCGAAGGAGGTGGAGGAGTATCTGCAGGACTGCTTTGAAATTGTGAAGTAGACCTTATTCAAGAAATCATCCTTGGACTTGAATGAATATGCAACATGTGTCACTGACTTCATCAAGATTTGCGTGGATGAGTGCGTGCCCACATGCACATACCAGGTGTTCCCCAGCCAGAAGCCCTGGATATATTGGAGGATTCACAACCTGCTGAGGCAAGATCTAGGCCAGGGATCCAGATCTTTACAACAAGTCCAGGTACAACCTACAGAAGGTTATCTCTGAAATAAAGTGGCAATTCCAGAGGAACCCAGAGGCAGAGACCAATATATGCCAGCTATGACAGCACATGCAGCCTACAATGCGAGGGAAAACACCATAGAAGGCTGTGATGCTTCAGTAGCTGATGAGCAAAACACCTTCTCTGCCAGCTTTGAGAAGAAAAACCCAACAGTGTCTATGAGAATCTCTGCAAAGGCTAATGACCCTGTGATATTTATTTCTGAGGCCAACATTCGAACATCATTCAAGAGGGTAAATCCTCATAAGGCATCAGGCTCTGATGGTATATCTAGCAGGGTACTGAAAATCTGTGCCAACCGGCTAGTTGGTTGTTCATGGATGTTTTCAACCTCTCATTGCTGCAGTCAAAAGTTCCCATCTGCCTCAATAGGGCATCAATCATCCTGGTGCCCAAGAAGAGCAGTGCAAGCTGCCTCGATGACTAACATCTACTGTGATGAAATGCTTTGAGAGGCTGATCATGGCCAGAATTAACATGTAAGCAAAGGTTTGGACCCACTGCAATTTGCCTATCATCACAATTGCTCCATAGCAGATGCAATATCACTGGCTCTCCGCTCAGCTCTGGATCACCTCTAAAACAGCAACTCATAAATACTGCTGCTCTTCATAGACTACAGCTCAGACATAGACTACTCCTCTTGCCTTCAACACCATTATTCCCTCAGTGCCGGTCAAGAATCTCCAAACCCTGGGCCTCTGCAATTGGATCCTTGACATCTTCATTGGCAAACCACAGTCAGTATGAATTGGAAACAACGCCTCATTGACTATCAACATAGGTGCATCTCTCAAGGATGCATGCTTGGCCCATGGCTCTACTCACTATTCCCTCATGTGTGGCCAGGTTCAATTCCAATGCTATCTACAAATTTGCTGATGATACCACGGTTGTGGACGGAATCACAAACTGCAATGTGGAAGTGTACAGGAAAGAAATAGATCAGCTCTTTGGTGTCACATCAACAACCTTGCGCCCATTGTTTGAACAACCAAGGAGATTATTGTGGACTTCAGGAGGAAGTTAGGAGAACAGATCCAGTCCTCATTGAGGGCTCAGTAGTGGAGAGGGTCAAGAACTTCAAATTCCTGGGTGTCAACATCTCCGAGATTATGTCCTGGAGCCTCCATGTTGATGCAACCAGCAGTTGTATTTTGAGAGGTGCTTGAGGAGATACTATATTTCACTGAAGACTCTTGAAAACTTATTGAGGTGTTCCATGGAGAGCATTCTGGTTGGTTGCATCACTGTCTGGTATGGAGGTGCCAACACTCAGGACAAGACAAATCCCCAGAGAGTTGTTAGCTTGGCCTGTGACATCATGGGCACAGACCTCACTCCATCGAGGACTTCTATATGAGGTGTTGTCTTAAGAAAACAGCCTCTATCCTCAAGGACCTCCACCACCTTTTTCATTCTGCTACTACTGGGGGGGGGGGGGGGTGGGGAGGAGGGAGGAAAGGTGCAGGAGTCTAAAGACGAGCACTCAGTGGAACAAAGACAGCTTCTTCCCCATTACCATTCCTGAATGGTTGATGAACCAAAGACACTGCCTTACTTTGACTTTTCATGCACTCATTTTATTTATTTTTGTGAAGTGGTTTATATGAATATTTTCACTGATGTTGCTGAAAAACAATGATTTTGTTACTTGTTCATGATAATAAATTCTGATCTTGTTTGATTCTGAATATGAATAGGAGGGTGAAGGGGGCACCAGAAATTGGAGAAGTTGATATTGATGCTGCCTGATTGGAGTCTGTGAAAATGTAATTTTATCTCTCACCTTTGCTCCCTTAGTACATCCCAAGCTGCTTTACAGTCAGTGTTCTGCTTTTAAGTTTTTGTTGAAGTTCCTTTGTCACATGTGAAGGGCTCTTCTGCAAGCTGCCTAACAGGTTATCTCTGTACAGCTGTGCACAGAGCACAATTTACCTAGTGTAGGATTGCAATGGAAAAGAAAAATGTTCAATTAGCACCAGACACAGGCAAAATGTGAGCCCGGCTGTTGAATGTGGGGAAGAAACTACCTTAAAGCTCCATACTCTCAGGTCCTTGAGCTTTCTCCCTGACTGGAGGAGGGAAAAGAGGTGACAGAGACGTGGAGTGACTTTTTACATGGGGAAAATCTTGACATATAAACTACAGCATATTAAAGATCTAGCTGTCTATTTTTAATTATATTTGTTGATGACATGCTTCAGAAACTTCAACCTTTTAACTTTATTTTCCATAAGTACTTAATTTGTTTTTAACCTCCTTAATATTCCTCCTCATCCTAACTACCACATTCCTCCATGGGATCTAAGGCAAAGTGTGACCTTGTGGCGGCACACATCTCTGTAAGCGAACCGGCCCCATTTGTCGTGCCGCACTGGCGGGGCAGCTGCAGAAGATGGCGCCGTCAGGGCTTGCTCACTGCCTTGTGGCTTAGGCCATAGCCTGTGTCCCGGGCCACGTGATGACATCACCACTGCGCGGGGCAGAACTCCCGTTGGCCTTAAAGGGGCATGTGCGAGATTCAAATAAACAGTTCTACTGGAAACCCCATCGAGTCTAGTGGTGTTTTCTTGTAGCAGCCCCTACAACCTTTGGTATTCCTTCATCTTCAAGGTTTTATTTTTTCTACTTCATGTTTTGACCCACTGTTTATTTAATTTTATTTATTGTCTTTATATAATCCTTGCCTTCTGATCTTTTCCCCTCGGTCCTCTGTAATTGCTGTACATGAAAGTATCAGAAAGTAAGCATGATATTTCAAGATGGGTTGATGACTATAGCCTCACATCTATCATATTATTGAGCTTGTAATCTAGATTGTTAAACCACACTCCTTTGGATTGACATAAAAGTCAGAGGGTAATTGCTGTAAAAATGCCTGGGGGAGAAAAGTGTTGATCGACTGTATATAAGTAATGGAACTGTCACAGAGAATCAGAATAAATTAGCTTTCTTAAGATTAAAATGATCACTGGAAGTCTCTCCTTAATTCCTTGCTTCAACACTTGCACAACATATCATTTCTTCTGCCATCCATTCAAATGAAGAGTAAATGACCCCATCTTAAAACTTGGTTTAATTTGAACAACTGACCCCCAAGTCTGCCCATCCCTTCAGAAATGCCTCAATGGATTGAAATGCTCTAATTTGTGACCAATTTGCCATGCATACCAGAGAGGGGGCATTACTTTTCATCATGAAACAAAGTTTACAGATTGATTTCAGTGCATATTAGATGGTGCTATGATTATAATGTTGTCATACTCTATCAACTTTATTTAATATTACAATTTTTGAAAGGAAAACCATGCAGTGGATTTATTTTCTGACCTATATAAACACTTGATTATAGTCTGAACAAAACTGTAAGTACAGAGACAGAAAGACAGGAAGCAAATTTAAAAAAAGCAGAGGAAAGACTTGTCTTCACATAATGTTCATAATGATGCGAGTTTATTGCAACTGCGTGGACTGAAATGGCCTGTTACCAAGCTGTATGTCTATTTTTTTAAAGTAAATGCTGTTATGCTATGATTGGCTGCTGCCAGCTGGACACACGTCCTGAAACTGATCATACCTATAGCCCTTTGCATGGTCCCCATTCCACTCTGCCTTGATCAGTCAGAGGTTGATGACTGTTCCAGTCTACAGTTAATAAAAGCCTATTGGTTTCGGTCTTTTGTGATTATTGATGGTGCATCAAGTGTCTAAAATAAGTAGAGATATGAACAGATGCATCAAATTCTTACTTGCTGCATTCACATAGGTATGTGAGGTACCAATCACAAAAGTATAAATTAAATTAGCAATATGCCAAGATGGAAAAAAAATAATAAATATAAAAGGTGAGATAAATATTCATTTGCAGTCAGTGCAAGAAAAAAAGTGATGTTTCAGTCATGCAGACCAATCATTTGGTGGTCCCAGAGTAGGACATGGTTAAGGTTGGGAGGTTCAAAACCTGATAGCTGTTAGAAAGAAACTGTTCTTGACCCTAGAGATGCTGGTCTTCAGGGTTTCTGTACCTGAAGGTAGAAGAGAAAAGATGTTGTAAACAGGGTGATAGGGGTTCTTTATGGGCTTGACTGCAAACTTGAGGCAACACCTCACATAACTTTAACAGCAGAGGGTTATTCCAAAGTGGGAAAAGTGATTGAGAAGCAGAGCAAAGAAACAGGTCTGTGGTCCTACAAAACACCAACCACCCATTTCCAAATGATCACTATCTCCTCCCATTTTCACCCACTGAAACGTGGGGGGCAATTCACAGAGACCAGTTAACCTGACAACCAGCATATAACCATATAACCACGTACAGCACAGAACAGGCCAGTTCGGCCCTACTAGTCCATGCCGTAGCAAATCCCCACCCTCCTAGTCCCACCGACCAGCACCCGGTCCATACCCCTCTAGTCCCCTCCTATCCATGTAACGATCCAGTCTTTCCTTAAATGTAACCAATGATCCCGCCTCGACCACGTCTGCCGGAAGCTCATTCCACATCCCCACCACCCTCTGCGTAAAGAAATTTCCCCTCATGTTCCCCTTATAATTTTCCCCCTTCAATCTTAAACCATGTCCTCTAGTTTGAATCTCCCCCTTTCTTAATTGAAAAAGCCTATCCACATTTACTCTGTCTGTCCCTTTTAAAATCTTAAACACCTCTATCAAGTCCCCTCTCAATCTTCTACGCTCCAGAGAAAAAAGCCCCAGTCTGCACAACCTTTCCCTGTAACTCAGACCCTGAAATCCTGTCAACATTCTCGTGAACCTTCTCTGCACTCTCTCTATTTTGTTTATGCATATGCACTAAGCATATTCTTAGAATGTGGAACAAAACTGGATCATCTAGAGAAAACCCCTGGCAGTCACAGGGAGAATGTAGAAATTCCATCCAGGCAACACCTGAGGGCCTGGCATCCATGAGGCAGTGGCTCCACTAGTTGTCCCAGTGTCCCACCAGTAATTAAATAATTTTGCCTTGAGCCTAGTCATTATTTTTTAGATTAAAAAAAACATTGAGTCAGAATTGCTACAGGGGATTATGTGCTCTAAATGTGAATATATTGTGAAAGACTGGGCTGGTATGGTTAGTGTAGCGTTTATATTGTTTGTAATATATGTTGTATATAATATATAATGCATGTTGTACAATGTACACATGCACCAACATTCCTACGTGCTGCAGCTGAACAGGCACTTGCGATAAACAACTAGAGCATTAGTGGGTTCCTTCAGTCATGGTCAACCATGGGTACTGCGCCTCTGGTAAAATAAAGCTGGAGTGGCCTCTCCAGGGCGCAAACCAGTGCGGAGTTGATATGGAGATCTGTCTGTTGCCCATGCAAAGGGATTCCCCCCCCCTCTCCATTTTAATCACATGTCCAAAGGAATGACAAAAGTTGATATAGTTTGGTGCCAGCAGCATCACAGGAATTGCCGTGCCAGTGCTGGGTTCAGCAGTCAGCCACCTTCGGGACTCCGACTCTGGATTTTTCCTCAGGGCTTACGCCCAAAGCCTTTCCTGTGAGCAGGTATAGCCACAAGGCAGTGGAGGTTTGAAATTGGAGTTTTCCCTTTCCTAGGTGAGTTACCATTTGTGATTAATAAGCCCCATCTGCCCGGAGCAACTGATTTCAAGGCGCTAGTGGCCTGCCTTTGCCCATTTTCTTGTCAGTGAGAACATAGTAAGAACTATGCCATACGTGAAGGTCATGAGTTGGACATGGTTGTCAGAGATGCACGCCATGAAGAGCATTTGTGTAGCAGTGGGAGCTCGTCCCCACTACCACCCTTAGGCTATGACAACCTTTAGGCAAACAAATAATAAATGCAATAAGATGATAACTATTCAGTTACTGTAGTGCAATGAAAAGAAATGGCATTACAACAGTGGAGTCAAGCCTTGTAGTGGTCCCAGAATGATAAGTTTTCACTGCCAGGAAACTGAACAAAACTCTGCAGAAATCAATGTGACAGGATACAGAAGGCGAGAGATCTACCACCAAACCCACGTCTCACTTTGCATCATATTGTACTTAGATCCAAATCAGACAGAGCATCCGTCTTTTAAACATCAAACCACAAACAGGTGTTATTAGCTGACCCATGTCTAGCTGTTTATAGCTCTGCTGGCATCATATAATGAATTAAAACTGCTGGACATACTCATGGTCAGGTGCATCAGTGGAGAGAGAAACAGCTCAGTTTCACATCAAGAACTGTACCAACTCTTGACCCTACCTAATTTTAGATTTAATTACTGGCCTGTAAATATTCATTATCTAACTTTTTGGATTTTTTATTCTGATAAATTGAATCATCCATTATGGACAGAATTAGAATTGAAATCTATACAGCAGTATTCAGTGGCCACTTTATTGGGTACCTCTCTTCCATTTAGTTTTTCAAGATTAATAAGGATATATTACTCAAACATGTATTATGAATCTGGTTCCAATATACAAATTTTTTAATTAAAAAAACTGTTTTATCTTGTGCTATCTCTCATAATTATTTTTTTGACCATCAATAATTGATCAATCTTTCTCTATATGGAAAATCAAAGGTATTACTACTTTTGTAAATTTATTTAAGAAAGGTTGAACAACGAGGAAGTAAATATGACTTGCTAAATATTCTTTGTTTTAGATATTTACAGATTAGAAATTTGCTAAATGCCATATTACTGTACTTTCCATATGATCTAGTTGATATTTTTTCAATTGAATCCTTCTCAGAAAGGATTAATTGGAATTATATATGATAGATTATTGAAATTACTTCCACTATTTCATGATAACATTAAAAAGGCTTCAAAATTGGAACTTGCAAAACACTTATTGAAGGATCTATGGGACAAGATACTTAAACTGGTGAATACATCTTCAATATATTCCCAATCCAATTCAAAGTGGTGCGTCATGTTCACATGTCCAAAGATAAGATGGCTTGTATCTTTTCTAATATTAACCCTACTTATGACAGATGCAAATCTTATATTGCTGCATTGACACATATGTTTTGATCTTGTCCATCCTTAGAAATCTATTGGAAATTTTTTTTTTAATATATTTTCAACTATATTTCAGGTGGAGCTACAACCCAATCCAATAATTGCTCTTTTTGGGTTAATGAACCAGACATTGTACCTGTCCAACAGGTTATAGGAAGAGCCATCCTATTCAAATGGAAAGACTCTAGACCTCAGTGGTTCTCTCATATTATGCCCTATTTAAGTTAGAAAAAAAAATAGATATCATGTTTTTGATTCATTGGTGAAATGTGAAGATACATGATGATCTTTTATGTCTTTTTTCATTTGATGTAGATGTTTCTAATGTGATTAGATGTACTCGCTCTTTGAGATGAGATGAGTCTTACCTTTGTTTTTTGATTTATGGTATGAATCAAAAGCTAAAAAATATATATGTAAACCTTAGGGTAAGCTGCTCAGATTTTTATTTTGGTTAGTTTTCTTTTTTTAATAGAGTAGGTTAGTAGGTAGGGGTTTGTCTTTTCTGTTTTCACCCAATGCAGTAGTGGGGGGGAAAGAGTTTATTCTGTTTATAAAAATAGTTTTTCAGTTACATTCCCTTTTCTTCATTATAAAAACTAAAGAATAAAAACCAAAGAAAAAGATTGGGAAAAAGATCTATGCTAACTCAACAAAACGTCAATGTCCTTTAAAAAGAAAGCAATGTAATCTTTCATCAACAAGCACGATCTCTCTGTCTGCAGATATGGAATGATTTGCTAAATATTTCCATATTTACTGCTTTTATTTCACACGTAGTATTTGTGGATTTATTTTGTCATTTTTGGTGACAGTAAGATGATCTTGTAGAAACATAGAAGATAGGAGCAGGAGTAGGTCATTCGACCCTTCGAGCCTGCTCCGCCATTCAACGAGATCATGGCTGATCTTAAAGTTCAGTACCCTGTCCCCGCCTTCTCTCCGTAACCTTTAATACCTTTATACTGAAGAAATAGATCTAATATATTTAATGAACCTGCCTCTACTGCCCTCTGTGGCAATGAATTCCACAGATTCACCACCCTCTGGGTCAAGAAATTCCTCCTCATCTCGGTCCTAAATGGTTTGCCTATTATCCTCAAACCATGGCCCTGGGTTCTGGATTTTCCCATCATTGGAAACATCCCATCTGCATCCATTCTGTCCAGTCCTGCCAGAATTTTATAGGTCTCTATGAGATCCCCTCTCAATCTTCTAAACTCCAAGGAGTACAATCCCAATTTGCACAATCTTTCCTCATAAGTCATTCCTGCCATTCCAGGTATCAGCCTGGTGAATCGCTCCATTGCAAGAACATCCTTCCTTAGATAAGGTGACCAAAACTGCACACAATACTCCAGGTGGGGTCTCACCAAGGCCCTGTACAGCTGCAGTAAGGTATCCTTGTTCTAGACTCAAACCCTCTTGATATGAAGGCCAACATACCATTTGCCTTTTTAACCACCTGCTGTACCTGCATGCTTGCCTTCAGAGACTGATGTACAAGTACCCCTAGGTCTCTCTGCACTTCCCCATCTCTTAATCTATTGCCATTCAAATAGTAATCTGCCCTCCAGTTTGTATTACCAAAGTGGATAACCTCACATTTATCCACATTGTAGTGCATTTGCCATGTATCTGCCCAGTCCTTCAATTTATCCAAATCACACTGGAGCTTCCTGACCCCCTCTTCCATGCACACAACCCCTCCTAGCTTAGTGTCATCTGCAAATTTGGAGATATTACATCCAATCCCCTCATCCAGATCATTAATGTAAATTGTGAACAGCTGGGGTCCCAGTACAGATCCCTATAGCACCCCACTGGTCACCGCCTGCCACTCAGAAAATGAGCCATTTATCCCAACTCTCTGTCTTCTACCTGCCAGCTAGTTCTCAATCCACATCAATATTTTGCCCCCAATCCCATGAGCCTTGATTTTGGAAGCCAGTCGTTTATGCGGGACCTTATCGAAGGCCTTTTGGAAGTCCAGGTACACCACATCCACTGGCTCTCCCCCATCTATTTTACCTGTCACCATCTCAAAGAATTCCAATAGATTTGTCAAGCACGATTTACCTTTTGTAAATCCATGTTGACTCCGTCTGATCCCTTCTCTGCTAGTCATATGCTCCGCTATTACATCCTTAATAATGGATTCCATCATTTTTCCCACTACTGATGTAAGGCTCACCGGCCGATAATTCCCTGCTTTTTCTCTACCCCCCTTTTTAAATAGTGGGGTAACATTAGCTACCCTCCAATCCATGGATACTGATCCTGAGTCTATCGAGTTCTGGAAAATAATTCTTAAAGCATCTGCTATCTGAATGGCCACTTCCTTGAGTACCCTAGGATGTAGATTATCAGGCCCTTGGGATTTATCTGCCTTCAATCCCATCAATTTCCCCAAGACCATGTCCTTAGAGATACTGATTTCTTTCAGTTCCTCCCTTGCATTTGTCTCTATGTTTCCCAACTTCCTTGGGAGGTTATTTGTATCCTCTCTTGTAAAAACAGAACTAAAGTAAGAATTTAATTGTTCTGCCATTTCCTTATTCCCCATTATATATTCCCCTGATTCCGACTGCAAAGGACCTACTCTGGATTTCACCAATCTTTCCTCTTGACATATTTATAAAAGCTTTTGCAGAAACATAGAACATAGAAATCTACAGGGCAGGACAGGCCCTTTTCTAGCAGCTGCCTGGGATTTCCCGACTGCATCACCCTCCATTTTTCTCAGCTCTATGTACCTATCTAATAGACTTTTAAAAGATTCTATTGTACCCCCCTCCAACACCATTGACAGCAGTCCATTTCATGCACCCACTACCCTCTCTGAAAAATGTATCTCCTTCATTTCCATCCCCTACCCCTCATACTTACTCCCAAGTGCCTTAATTCTATGACCCCCTCATATTAATAATTTCAGTCCTGGGAATATAGCCTCTGGCCATCCACGTGATCAATGCCTGTCATTGCCTTATACACCTCTATCAGGTCACCTTCATCTAGGACAAAAAAGAGCAATTTCATTCAACCTATCCAGAAGGCATGCTCCCCAATCCAGACAGCATCTTGGTAAATCTACTCTGCAGCTTCTTGCTAGAATTCACATTCTGCAGTGAGGTGACCAGAAATGAACACAATATTCCAAGTGAGGTCCAACTAAGGTCATGCATAGCTTCAATTTTTCCTCATGACCCTTGAACTCAATCCAATGGTTAATGAAGTCCAACACAATATATGCCTTCTTAACAACACTATCAACCTGTGCAGCAGCTTTGGGTGTCTAATGGACCCTAAGATCTCTCAGTTCTTCCGCACTTCTCAGAGTCCTCATATTAACAAATGCAGTATGACCTATCAAAATTAACCATTTCACACTTTTCTGGCTTAAACTCCATCTGCCACTTTTCCATCCAGCTCTGCATCCTACCAATGTCCCCCTGTAACCTTTGGAAGCCCTCCAGACCACCCATGACACTACCAGCCTTCTTACATTAATGTCACTGCTGCTATAAAAATGTGTAAATTGGAAATATAACTTGCATGATAAACAAAGCTTGTTTTAAGTAAGAAACACTCATACTGTGACCAGCAAGTCAAAGAAAACATTTTGCTCCTTGCAGCTTGTGTTACAACAGACATCTACCACTTTAGATTGTGTTACATGTCCTGTTAAACAGCCATGAATCACACAATTATCTACCCTCTCTGGAACATTGTAACAGTGTGGCTTAAAGATAAAGTGGGGGTATTTCCTCTTGAGCAGATGAAGGAAGGGATATTTGTATTCAGTTGTAATTTCATTTTTTAACAGAAAAAAGGGCAACAAATGAAAAGAAGAAAGAAACTCACTAAGGAATGGTAATTTAATATAGAGGAATGTGCCATTATTCACCAAATTGTATACAATTATATTATTGGTAAATAAAAATTTGCAGATGCTGGGACTCTGAAATAAAAAAAAAATATTTCCATGTTACTGTTTCCATGTTTCCATGGATGTTGTCTGACTTGTTGATTGCTTTCTGAATTTTCTGTTTTTACTGTGCACAATTTATTCTTTGGGAATCTCCTTTGCCTTATGCAGTGTTTGTGGGTAACGTGTAGTCTACTTAACCACTCTTTGGCATTCTTCTGTTAATGCCTCCACAGTTAAATCATTTTTAATGCATTTTTTAACTAAGCTCTTCTTGAACGCATCTATTCTATTCAATCCTGCCTCCGTTTTGTGGTAGTTAGCTCCTTCTACACACCAACTCCTCAAAATGGGGTGCAGCAAAGGTTCTACACTCTTCAACTTTAAATCCAATTGTGATCAAATATTACAATACTTGGTTTGCTTTGTATGTCTTCAAAAGCCAGTGCAAGTAATGTTAACATTTTTGGTGATACTTTTGATTAATCTCTATCCTGTTTGGATATAATTTTTGAGGCAATCTGTGCTCTCTTTACTTCCCAAAATATAATTTCTTGCAATTGTTTGTCAGAATTCATTTTGCAATGCAATGTCCAATGTGTGGCATTATTGTTGCCTTGTGATCAGTGGCAGCCATGCCTATCTTGTTATGCACGGATTTAAGAATTGCTTTTAATTGAAACAGGACATAATATATAACACTGGCAAAAGTGGTCTCTGATCCAATTTTGTAGAAATCTCATTGCTTCAGAGTACCTGCCCTTTGTTTGCAACTTGAGGTCTGCTTGCTCAAGATTTTATTATTCTGTAGATTATCCTGAACCTTATCAAAGATATCTGAAAATCTAAATGCAACATCTGTCACCTTACCCTGGCCCAATCTTTGGTATTCTCTTCAATGAATTCAGAGATGTCGGTCAAGCTGTAATTTTTTTTCAGGCGAAATTCCTATTGATTTTTCATTTTCATTTATTTGATTTCTGGTTTATTCCCCCACTCCCCCCCCCCCCCCCCATTTCTCCCTTTCCTAGGATGTACATTAAATTCATTCTGTCCAATTTGATAACTGCTGTGACTTTAAAAAAAAATACCGGCACCACCAATTTTCCCCATACTTTTCTCATTATGTTAAGACTACGTTTCGTTATTGAATTGCTTCTGATAGCATCTCTGCTATCCCTATCCAAGTTCGTTTTTTTTAATGATGCAAGTGTACATTTTCTCTTCTTTGTGTTTGTTTCCGTCATTTTTTCTCTTTTCAAAATAAATATGATTGTCGGATTCAAAGTCTTCCAAAAGTACATTCAACTCATCCATATCTCTGCCAAAGTAGTTGTTTATAATTGCAATACTACCTGCAACGTCTGTCTATAATGTTACCCCGTCCATTCCAATATTAATTCCTTCATCCAAGTATCTGTTATGTTTTCGTGACCTGATGCTTTTGTTTGTGTGTCTTCCTATTGTGTCTCCTGCCTCTTCTATTAAATCGGTGTCCACAGATATCCACTTACTGTAAGCCGCTTTCCTCACTTCTTTCCACCCCTTGCATCTTTATTCATCTGCGGCGTCTCATTATCGGTGACGCCCTGTTGAATTATGTTTTGAAATCATTCTAAACGGCTTGCTGAGTTTTGGTTACCCCTCAGAGAATGCGTGCAAAACAACCAACGTGAAGTAAAATAAAGACAGATGGCCAAGAAGCACAAGGTTGTCGAATTTTACGAACATCAATTAATTTATTTGTAAGATAAGTCGAGAGCCCACTGCATGCAGTTAGATTGTTGCAACACTTCTCTATTCATGTAGTTTTAAAAAAAGTATTCTTACCCCATGTTGTTCTTGGTCTGCTTTATTGCACGCAATCTGGACCCACTCTAATATTTTCCATACAGAGCAATGAGATCACAAACTCACATACAGTAAATCAAAACCGGCGGTGCAGAGATTTTGTTCTACTCCGACATACAAAAGACTTGTTTATAGGAAAGGAGGGAGGATGGAAAATTGATACCATTCCTGAAAGAAAATATTAGGATGCACACGTGAGGTTAAAGCTCGAATGATCGCCGGGTCAAAGGCGCGGAGTTGACGGGGGGTGGGGGTGGAAATGCTGTTGCGTCCACGTTGAAGGGGCTCAGAGAGCCAAATCAAAGTGGCGAGTGCAACAACTGTCAACTAGCGCTTCTCTGGCAACGATCGAGGAAGCGATTAGATTCGAAAATTGCTCCTCGTCCCTCCGGTTTTGCATTTACTGCGACTCTTCGCATCGATAATCTGTCGCAGTGATTGCAAATCGTCACTTTTCGTACAATTAATATGTTGATGATCTAGAAACAAGAAAATGCTCGTGAAAATCAAATCAAATTGAACACCTTTACCAGCCTGAAATAAAGATCCCGTTTATTATTTAGTCTACATATATATCATTTGCAAATAGATTGTTTACATGACGTAACATATTTTCCTAACTGTACCTAAAGAATAAGTCACTTTAATATTCTAAGGTTTTATTTTTACCAATCTGGAAAGAACGCGCGCTTTTTAAAATGCAATTCACGTCCTCCCCTAATCCTATCTTCTACACAGGCAAATGCCCGCGATTTTATTGGCAAAATGTTATGATACAATTTATTAAAAATAGCTTCATGAAGACTTAACCGTAATGTTTATTTCGGAATCGAAACGATCCTATGGAACAGTTGTGGCTGAAGAGCGGGTCCGCAGGAAAATGCTCCAACTTCGATCTTTCTTTGCGGTCGCGTCTGCCGGTGTTGGATGGACGGACTCCATTTGATTCGCTTACGAAACTGGCGGACCCGTGGCGGTGGGCTGCAGATAGATCAAATCCACTTGGAAGGCCAATGCACTTCACCGTAAAATTTCAATTTTAAATACTTTCATGGTCCGAATGATTTACTGCAGTTTGGTCGGCGCCGCCTCCGCCTTCAGTCAGTTTCGGTGAGCAAACGACGTGACAGAAACCATGACCGTGTCCCACCAGTCGAGGAAGGGCACGATAAACAGTCGGAATACAGGAGCGAGTGTTCCAGGGTGATTAATTCACCTCAGCTACAGTTATGTACTTAACTTCACCCCGCGATGAAACCAATCCCGCGGTATATTAATCACCAGTAAATACACGCTCCATTTCCCACTTTTCATTACCTGTATGACAGTTTCCAAAGCTGACACGGTGAATGACAGAAATTCACTCTACACCAGTATAGGCAGGAAATAAAAGCCTATACAGCCCAAAGTTATGGGGCTGGTTTATGCCGCGATTTTGGATCATTCTTGAAGTGACTTTTGCTTTAATGCAATTAGCATAAAAGCAAAGAATAATAAAACGTGAAACTCCTCTCGTCAATCAAACAAGAACATGGGTGAATAGAATGGCCTCTTACGAATATTTTGTTGAATTATTCTGGATCTATTAAATATATCGCGACTGATATTTAAGTTGTGGAATACAAAATATTTATGTATTGCAGACAACAGTTCGAAGATTTAGAAACAAAATATCACAGCCAAAGGGAAAATTTGTTATAATCCGACGCTTAAAATGAATGTATTTTAACATCTTCTAGTTCAATTGTTTAAAAATAAATAGGTGCACATCGTAATAGCTATCGCCCTAATTTCATTCTCTATAATTATGCTTCATACATTTTAAAAAAAGGCCCGATAAATTGCAAAAACAACACGCTTTTAAACGAGCTATTCCTTCACGGTTTGTAAACGGCCTCTTGAGGAATCCACACTAGCTCTCCCTTTAAAATGGGAGCCAATTATAGTTACAAAATACACACAGAAATGACAACGGCGTTGAGTGCACACATCCATAATTCAACAATCAGGACTAATTACATCAAGCGTCTTGATGAAATTTTGTTTTCTCGATCTGTGAGAGAAGAGGGAGCCTCGACTGTTTCATGAAGAAATTCACTTGGGCAAATACAGTTAAATATGGGTTTTTTTTTGCGCGATTGAGACTTATTGTCTCCATTCCAATAATTCTGCTTCATTCTGGATTGCTGTGTCCTAATGGACTCGGGAGAAAGAATTGTTTGCAGTTTTAAAGCAAGGACACAAATTCGGGACCCAGAGAGGGAATTATGTATGACACTTGCGTGGTTCGGCAGGGTACATAGTTTTTAGTGTCTTTTCCCCGAATAATCCTGCTGAAGGCTCTTCGCCCCACCCCCACTCACTGCCCTCAGTCCTCACTGATCCATTTACTCGCCCAATAATTACTGCACTCTGCCTTCAAAATTAATTACTTGATTTGCAGTTGGATTTAACAGAAAACCGTAAATGCCACATTTTAATCATTCAAGCTGGCCCATCGGACGTGAAGACTGGATACATTTAAAAAAAAAATGTCTGGATATCGCTTGCTTGCAGGAAACGTATTAATATGACCCCCGGAACATGCATCCAAGCACAAAAATACATTACGTTAACCATTCGAATATGGTTTTTTTTCTGGGAAAGAATGCGTTAAAACGTGCATCGGGAGGACTTTGTGAATATTTGCGTGTTACTCATTGCTGCACCTTGATCAGCGTAAACTGAGACAAGACACTCACCTTGCATGTCCTTTCAGACCTTCCAATTCGCACAGTTCCGCCATCAGTAACGTTTTGCCTATAGGGATTTTGTGGAAAGCTCCTCTGTTACTGATTCGCCATTGAACAACTGATCCGATCCTTCACAGCCCTTTGTCGGCATGCTCGCTAAGCAGGTCACCATGCTCGGGACTTCCACCAGGCGGAGACACTCCTCTACACACTCCACTACGACTCCGAGAATCGGATTTCGGGGTTCCGAGTGGTCATAGCGCCTTTTTTTCCACATTTTGAATTTGCTTAAAGTGCACATCAATGTTTAATACTAGATAACTAGAATTTCGGATTTCTTGTCGACCTTAAAACTCTCGTTCTTGTTTTCAGTTATCTCTCATTTTATGGCCCCAGTAACCTCCTGCCTCAGCTCTCCGATGCTGGTCAAGTACAAGGGAAGAATAGTTGATCTGGTTCGCGTTGTAAAAAAATCGACCAACATCCCCAGGATGTTTATTGCAATCGAGGCCGCTGACAGCCCTCTCTCCTCACCATGGGTCCATGTCATTTCCTGAACAATCAATGAGAAGCCGGAGGGGCCGAGCAGGTTAGGCAGCATCTGTGAAGAGATATGATCAGTTGAGTCTCGACAAAAGGCCCGTCCCGAAACGATGACTGTCCATTTCTCTCTATGGATGCTGCCTGACCTGCAGAGACAATCCCAACCTGCAGAGACTCCTCATTGCTTGCTCAGGAAATTACATGTGCCGCCCTCACTGGACCTAAGGGGGTGGAAATGATATGTCTCACGTTGCGGCCTCGACAGTTGTCTCGTTCCCGGGGATACTGGGTGCAGCTTCACCACACAAACTATATCAGGTCATGAAGATAACGCATCTCAACCTTTCCGCCATGCACACATCTCATAAATTATTTATTTACATGGACATGCACTATAAGGGAAATACCACGAATCTTTAATTAAAGACGGCCCTTTCTTCCCGCTTCTACACCACCACGATTCCGGGTACATGTCGCCATTTCTACAGTGGCACTGATCACATTGTTTCACGCTCAACAATTCTTTCCCACTTCTACCTTCCTGCGTTGAACACCGGCGCCTTCAATTCTCCGGGCCGCAAATAGTGGAATTCAGGAACCACCCAAAGCCATTTCCTTGAGAGGTTAGGAAAGAGAGAATAAGAATACAAGATGTAGGGAACACTGCCCAAGTCAGGTAGCATGTGGAGGCACCTAAACATCTCCCCTGATCTTAACTCTCACAGTCCACAGATGTCACCCGTCTTGCTGAGTGTTACAGTATTTCTGTTTTTTTTAAATGTCAGACATTTTGCACCTGCAATTTCTTTGAATTGGGGAAATTCGGCCCCTCTCATCCGTCCAAATATTGAAATAGTTCATGGCATTGCTGCACGCATCAGTCTGTTCAAGGGCTTTGAGAAACTCTTGCCTGCCACCTCTCAGTCCATGCCCCCCACCCCCCCCCCCCCCCCCGTCCTGGCTACTTGGGATGCGACTCCGTGTTAGTTTGAATCTGTATGCACGTTAAAAAAAAGTTTTGATGTTTTACTCTTGGAATTTCAAATATATGTCTTCTCATGAAATATCCCAAATCTTGGAATTCTGCTGGAGACAACCTAGGATAGTGAAAATGTTTTCGGTTTAAAATCCACAGTTTTTTTTTGCATTGAAGGTAAAATGCGGAAAGGACACTGCCCTAAACTCCGTTGAAACCGCCCACTGTTGTGCGCAGAATGTTGTTAGCCATATGGAATAGAGGTGGCCAAACTGACGAAGACACAGTTAGGAGAAATAATTATTTAAACATTAACAAAATCAATGGATGAAATTTCTTGATTTATTCACATACAATAGCGAGTAATAAAATGGCACTTGTCAAAATCAGTTCAGGATTACGACTCACATGTACTTGTTACTTCTTTATTAAATATTTTTCCTATTTTCTTCCCAAAAAATGGTGATGGATCACAAAAGCATCTTGCAATGAGCAATCGTTGAGAGGCGGATATCACTGGAGTTCTGCAAAAACGCGTCTCACCTGGTTAATAAACTAAAGCTATATCAATATGCACAAATGAGGAACGAAGTACATGCTGTGTTTTCACTGAACTAATAAGGCGCAAATACATGTCTGGTCTATAAGTGATCCTGGATTATTTTTTCTTTTGATAGCTAGCTTGGAAAATTGACAACACGTTATATATAACCATTCACGGAGCGGAAACAGGCCATGTCGGCCTTTCGAGTCCGCACCTGTTCAATAGAACAATTCCACTAGCTCAAACCTCCCGCTCTCTGCCAATAACCCTCCAACACCCCCCTCACCTCCATGTACACATCCAACCTTCTCTGAAATGACAGAAGGGACCGTGCTGCAACTATCTCATTCGGAAGATCATTCCATTCTGCCACCACTCGCTGAGTGGAAAAAGTCTCCTCTAATATTTCTCCTAAAGTGTTGCCCCCTTACACTTAATTCATGGCCTCTTGTTTCAACCTCCCCTGCCCTCAGGGGAAATGTTATCCTTTTAACTGGAAAATCTCAAATAATGGAAATAAAAAAACACTGAAGACTATCAGCATGTCATGCAATACCTATGGAAAAAGAAATGGCTAATATTTCAGGTCAAAACTCCTTTATACAAACCAGAAAAGTGAGAAAACAAGTTAATCAATATCGACACCACATTTTGCCATTTGATTGAAGATCCGGTGTCAAGAATGATGAACGAGTTTTATGAAAGTTAAAAAAAAAGCGCACACACACGAAAGTCTGCAGACACTGTGGTTGAAATATAAAAAAAATGCTGGAGAAACTCAGGTGGTCAAACAGCAGCAACGATAAAGATACATAACCAACGTTTCGGGCTTGACCCCTTCATCAAGGTTCGATCTGCTGAGTTTCTCCAGCATTGTGTTGAACGAGTTTTATCACTGGCTCACGTTGCACCCAATGTCCTCCAACTCTTCCAGAACAATTGCAATGAAGGATTCCAATCATTAAGCGTTTTCAGCAATTGTTCGTTATTTTTTTTTGCGCAGCTCGACAAATCCCCACCATCTCTAGGAAACCGAGTAAGATTTGTAGTTTTTTTTTTCTAATGCTACCCTTCCGTTTCCCACCCGAATGCTTAATGGCTTTATATTCTTCAGGAAAAAGACGATATTTTTTTGCTACTTGGTAGGCATCCTTTCGACGTGTCCGATTCTAATAAATCTTTGTATAAAGATTATCCCACTTTGTTGTAATTATGAAATAGCGATTGTGTTTTATATAATTTATTTGAATTCGATACCATTTAATTATGGACTGCAATCGATGCAATTAATATACTTCTTTGTGCTAACGCTTTTAGGTGGGACTGGTTTATAGAAATGTCTGATTTTAAATGTTGAATTGAAGAGGAGATTGGGAGTAAGACACGGTAACACTTTGGAGTACACTGCAGGAGGAGCTCAACAGGTCGAACAGTATCAATGGAGGAAATAAAAGGTCAAGGTTTCGGGTCGGAACCATGGACTTTGACCATTCTGTTCCTCTCACTGATGCTGCTCGATCCGCTGAGTTTCTCCCGCGGGCTGTGTTTTGCTCCAGATTCCGGCGTTTGCACCCACTCGCGTGAAATTCTTGTTTGCACATTCCCCATTCCCGTTCAGACGTTTGGAATCCAAAAATACCAAGGCATCTTGTTTGACCACCTGAACGGCAGCAAAGATTTGTTTTTTTTTCATCTGCGCACTTCCCCCACCCCCCCCCGAACCGTTTAGAGAGAGGGGAAAAAAAAACAACTTTGCTAGTTTGACCTGCGCTGATCTCTTGCATGTGTGTCTCAACGGGAGAAACAAGTCAGGCACGTCTCGAAGCCATAAACTGCAACTTTCATGAGCATTGACAGTTTTTTTGTGACCTGTGGGACGACGAATATATTATTATTTCAACTGTGTAAAGGATGAGCAGCTTAACGATATGCCCCCCATGCCGACATACGGTGCGCAGATTGTGCCTTCCTGACGACGTTCCTTATCATTTAAACGCCCAAAACCAGCCTTACGACAGGCTTTCAGGCAAGAATATATACGTCTATAGCTGTGACATTAATGTATGAACGCTTCAAAATGGTTGGAAGATTCGATTAAATTTGCTTTATTATTTATGCCAACGCTTGATTGCAGTGAAGAGGTTCTTCATATGCAGAGAGACGATGGGATTGCCATGGCTTCGAAGCTGTTACAGTAATAATCACAAACATGATTAATATAAAAAATGGTGACTGGAAAATAATGTATATGTAACATAACGAACGTAAAATAATCGTCCCATTGTGTTTTTTCTAGATAGATACTCAGTAATTGTTCTCTTTGCAATTTGTGTCATTTTGTTGCCTATTGGACACGTTTTAGAATCAGTAGATTAATTCCGGTGGTTAAATATAATCCCGGCTAGACATTTCACGCAAGACAATTCGTAAATATCGGGATGTCGCTTTTATTGTGAAGTGCAGACAGTTTTGGGGAGCGTGCAAGTCCGAAGATATCAGCTGATGTGTTGTGTCGTGCTTAAATTAAGAATCTTTTCATCACAGTTCCTTATTATTCCAGCCCTTAAATTAGAAAAAAAAAATAAAATCATGGGCGACTTTAGTTCATACTTTCATCAACTAATAATAAATGACATTCTGATGGCTTTGAGAAGCAGATGGAGATTGTTTTCATTCAAAGAAAACGCGCTCTCGTCAGGTAGGATTCTCTTTAAAATCCAGAATTAATATGCCCACTTGCCAATATCTATCATTTATCTTTTACAAAAGGAAAATAGTTCCCGTGGCTGATATGATAAGAATACCTGGACATTCAGAACAGAAGTACATTATGCAAAGGTATAGTGATTTTACAAATAATGAAGGGAATAGTTTCAACGATAAGTATTTAGATCATATAACCCCAATAAATAAATAAATCAAACTTATAATGTTATATTTACTCACATCTTATGCAATTATCCAAAAGTTATACTTCATTCAAGTACCACGTCGAATATTGGTTCTGAATTGATTTGTTTAAGAATAAAACATGAAGTTTATCAATATTCAGATTAAATTTTAGAGAGAGCTACGTGGACGCTGGGGTATAAAATCTATGTTTGGAAAGGTGCGAAATATGGACTGGGAAAATATGTTAAACGTATTTTTCAAACCATTTTTTCAAAAGATGTACTAGCTGACAAAAACATTAATATACCATTTTAGCTGAAAACAAAATAGTGGGGTCTTTCATTCTGGGCATTGACGTCCAAGCGTTTTATGCTTTCGCGAATTCTAATTGAAATTTCTAGTAATCAAGACTTCAGCAGTTGCTGCCCTCTTGGCTTTGAGGTGTTGCCAAATGGGCGGAAAGTCTCCGAGCGGCATTAATAAGTTCTGATTGCAGGCAGCCAATGGGGAGAGGAGGAAGCCGGCGAAAGGCTAATGAGAACTTCGCAGCGTGACGATCAAGACTGACGTGGAAAAACGCGTAAAATTGATCTCGGCAAACTGCAGGCTCTAGGAAATACAAATTTGCCCTAATCGGATGAAGATCATTTTGTGCTATTCAGGCAGCCCCGTCTCAATATTGTTCTCCCCCCCCCCCCCCCCCCCCACCCACCCCTCCCCTCTAGTCTCCAGCGTGTGTTGTGGAAGGAGTTCTTTGCTTTCGAAACGGAGCTGTGCTGAGCACTTCCTCGTCAGTCTTGAGCCTCACTCTCTCCGAAGCAAACTTTCAGCCATTGTAAGGGGAGTTTTTAAAAAAAAGTTGCTGAGAGGTTGTCGCTTCGTTGGACAATGGGTAAGCATCGGTTGCTATTTGCATGGTTCAGTGGCATGAGTTTAATAACACAATAAAATATTGCTTTGCATGCCTGCATTACGAGGATCAAAACAGCGATCGGCCCTTGGCCACACGTCCTCGGTTGACTATTCTATTTTTTAGATGTAAAATGTAAAATAATAGTTGTTTGGGGAGGAGGGAAGGACGAAAAGGGGCGATTGTGTTAAAAGGTACTTCAATGAGGGAGAGCTGGAACAGCTGAACCACAGACTGTGATGTATATTCAGGAGAGAGTGTGTGTTTGCTATCGAATGCAAGCGCAAATGCAATGGAGTGCCCTGGCGAGACTAAACATAACTACAGACGAGAAACACAAAACCTGCAGATTCTGCAACCTTAAACAAACAACGAACTGCTGGAGGAACTCAGCGGGCCAGGCAGCACCCGCGAGTAGAAACAATCAGGCACTCTATCGATACTGGCCATTTCTCCCCACGGATGCTGCCTGACCCGCTGAGTTCCTCCAGCAGCCCAATTTTTGTTCACACTACAGGCGGGTCGATAGTAAAGAAATACTATTCTCAAAAAAATATATTACTTCATATTTTTAGTCGGGAATGTATTTTCGTTGGAGACACATGACTCTTCTACTATGAGGGCTTTGAAGGTTTGTGGGAAGTGTGATGTTTTGACAGCTGTTTAATTTTTATCCTTGCATTCTCTTTTTTTTAAAAAAAAACAAGGTTTATCACAGTGGCCTCTGTGATTTTTTTTCTCTCCCCGCAGATCAGACGTACGGGGAAGTGAATCAGCTTGGAGGCGTTTTCGTTAACGGAAGGCCTCTTCCCAACGCCATCCGATTGAGGATCGTGGAGCTGGCTCAGCTGGGGATTCGACCTTGCGACATCAGCAGGCAACTCCGGGTCTCCCACGGATGCGTGAGCAAGATCCTGGCCCGTTACAACGAGACGGGCTCCATCTTACCCGGGGCGATCGGAGGAAGCAAGCCCAGAGTCACCACGCCGACCGTGGTCAAGTACATAAGGGAATACAAGCAAGGAGATCCGGGGATCTTCGCTTGGGAGATTCGAGATAGGCTCCTGGCCGACGCGGTGTGCGACAAGTACAATGTTCCTTCTGTCAGTTCTATTAGTAGGATCCTGAGAAACAAGATTGGTAACCTGTCGCACCCGGGCCACTGCGAGACCAGCAAGCAGCTTCCACCACAACCGACGCTGTCTTACAACCCCATTTACCAGTACTCTTATCCCAACCACATGTCATCAACAGCCGCAAAAATGAGCGGTTCCGCTGGGGTCCCAGTGGCAGGGGTTACGGGACATGTTGGTATCCACAGAACTTGGCCGAGCGCTCATTCTGTCACCAACATCCTCGGACTCCGAAGCCTCGTTGAACAGACAGGTAAGCAGGTTACTTCAACTTCATTCTTCGATTATACGTCGCACATACAACGTGTCTGCGCCCAACACCAAGCCCAATTCGCACTGAATCTCTGCTGCCCCCACACAATCCACATCCCTGACTGAATGCTTTTAACATGGATTGGTGGGGGGGGGGGGGGGTGGGGAGAGAGAGAGAGAAAGAGATTGATTCGGCTTTAGGTTTAGACAGAGATTGCCCGTTTTCCGCTTATATTTTTAATGTACAAGAAATGCATAAGAAAAATGTTTGATATTGTAGCTTTAATTCTGAATGTGTTCCTTTTACTACATATAAAATAATTCTAAGAGCTGCTAAGTTTAATAACTCTTGAGGATTAAAACAATGGCATAAGGAAGACAGGAAGTAATTTTTGATAATCCAGCAGGTATAGCACTGAACCTATATATTAACCATTCAATCTTGGTTAAAACAAGCTATATAAATCACCGTTCCTTTCGTAATATGCTCAACGAAGATCATATTTGACCATCTCCAGGCCTTGTTCACATCATTCCGTATTTCTTCCTCATTTGCAGAGAGGCGCAGTTTCCCCCTACTTGGGCCCGCTTGCCCATGCTTGTTAACTGCTTTATCAGAAAATTATTTGCCACATGTTTACGAAATTGGGCCTGTTGCAATCTCCAGACCTTTGTAGGGTTTTTACTCTGGCAATGGCGTGGTTTTTTTCCCCCCATGAAAAATTAAAATCCTACTGAAGAAATAAAAACTCCACAACTTGGATGATCATCAACTCTGCGCAAAGTGTAAAAGTTTTGACCTTGGTATTTCGGGAGCGAGGACCGCAGCTGGAGAATGGACAACGTCGGGTCAAATTGTATTCAGTGTGCAAGGAGACTCCTAGTTTACCTTGTGTTCTGGGTGGAGGGTTATACATAAGCCATACTCCTTTTACGATGCGACGATATTTCGTTTCGGTTTTGACAATTGAAGCAATCCTAAAATAATCATGTGGTTTTAAGTGATCAGATTCTTGCCATGGATGATTGCTTTATACATAGGCACACGAATATTGACGATAGCCATAATTAAATAATTTATGCTTCTCGTGACAATGAAACATTAATATAATTGCAAAAGATTTGGAAAAAAAAAATCAGATACAACAGAAATACAATTATCACGAGTTAGCAGGAGAAGTAAACGTGATTGCGTGCGAGGAATTTGGAAAGCTATAAAGAAAAAGAAGGAAATTGCAACGGGAATTTCTCAGTTAGACGTTTCACTTAAATCAAATTATATTTACCTACAATACAATTTTTAAAATGCATTCCAGCTGCTCTTGGTGGAGCCGAAGCTTCAGCGTATCAAACAAAGGTAGAAGATTGGAATAATGTTAATAGAGCAACATTCCCATCAACTCAAAGTGTCAACGGAATTGAGAAGCAGGCGATCGAAGCGGATCTGAAATACTCCCAGGTAATGATCGAGCAGCCCTCCTGACTAGGCTTTCGCACATTGACTGATGCTTTTTTTTCTCTCTCTACATTTTTTGTGTCACTCGCTGATAACATTGACATTTCGAGTAAAGCAAATTTGGTCCTGTTGTGTTGTAGACACCATCTGCACTGCCCGCTGTGAGCAGTTTTGTTCCTCCTTGCGCTGTTGGACCATATCCCTCGTCGAACCAGGTGCCCAGCTATGGCGTGTACGGGGGTCCTGCGGCCAGTTACATGACTGGCCATCCCTGGCAGTCCCAGAGCAGTAGCCTTTCTCACGCGGGACCAGGAATTACCATGCACGGCGGCGACATTCACGCACCAATGTCCTTCAAACACCTCTCCCCCAGAGAAGGTAAATCGCTTTGCTCGTTATTATGGCTACTACTTCCTCTCTATAACCAGAACAATTAAAGGATTCACTGTATTTTCGCCATATTTCGAATGAAACAAAAGTAGCTGGATGAAAAAGTCTTTACTGGAGATCATCACCAGGTGTATATCGTTTAATCTCATTTTGTAGTGAAATGATACTTGGGGTATGCCGTGCAATATATTCGCGGAGGCAAATTTACAAAATATAATGACTTGTTATCAAAAACATATAACCGTCAAGAAATATATTTTTTTGATGCTTCGTTCTCCAGGTTGAGTGTTTTCCAAGTATGAAACAATTATTTTTTTTGGGGTGGGGGGAAGGTTTATGCATTTTTTTTAGTGTTTAAAGAGAGCTCCAATACTGCATGCATTCACACTAATTCTGTTCTGAGAATGATGTTATCTCTCTTGGGACAATTGCGGAGTAAAAGCAATTATATTTTCCAAAAGCTCCTTTTGTTTCATTCTAGAGTCTATGCAAACGGGGCGCAGAAGCAGCCTATAAGGAGCTGTGTTACTATGGGTTGATGTTGGATGGTCGCGTAGTTTGTCAGCTGAAAATAACAAGGTGTGCATTACTGATTAAGCTTTTATTTTGGTTTGTATATTATAAATCGAGCATCATTCACTGGCTATGGGTAAATAAAAGCGTAGTATCAAGCAATTGTGTGTTAAGCATGCCAAGTAGACAGAATTACTGTTTTAAATGGGTCGCGAACATTTATTGAACAGATTCAACTTGGATTACCATTATTATATTTTCCTTAGACGCAGTTAAAATGCGAATTGCTAAACATTAAAAAAAGTAGTACAAATTGTTACAAATAACATGTCCAGCTCATACCCAAATCGCCGTGAGTTGATTGACTGAATTCCGATCTCACGGTGTTCAAGTGAAGTTGTTTCAGCCAACCTTGACAAAACTGGCAGCTATCTGGTTTGGACAGAAGAGACTAAAACTTCTTTTGATGAGAATGTAAGGAAAAAGAAAGCCACTTCTCCAGTACTACGGCTTCAATGCTTCGATAAAATAATGGGCCTTGAAAGGACCGCGCCTCCGAACCATCTCGGTTGAGTCTACGCCAAACAATTGCAATCTATATAGTGTGTGTGTGTGTGTGTGTACATAAACTTTCATTTTTAAATTCCGACCTGCCTTTACAAGTCTTAGTTGATCGGTTTCATTATATTATTTGTGCTCCTTCAACTCAAACACGGTTATTCTTCTGCGCAAAAAACATATTTTATGTATAAGTTATAAAACACAATTCTTACCAAAATGTTGCAATATGATCCTTTACCAGTTCACTTCTGGAGTCATTATCCCCAATTTTTGTTAATTTTCTTGATGGCCGCCTATGGACTGAAGGAGTGTGATAATGAATCTGAATGACCTTTCCTTCAAAGTCCTGTACTAAATCCTAAATTGTGCCAAACAAAGTTTTGCATTCTTCTTTCAAGGCACATTGATTTAATTGCTCTTTCGTACAATCTTGAAAGTTTCATCAACAAAGTTCAAATGTTGCAAAAATCATAACATTTTCTTTGACGGGTGTATAGAACCGGGTATCACGGTCGCAAAATAAGGGACTGACATTCAGGACTGAGCTGATAAATACATTCACCTGGGGTGCATTGAGTTTAAGCGTGCGGCGAAGACTCAATCCCTGAGTAAATTCAAAACAGACCGACTGATTTAATTAGTAAGGCAAACAACGGATGCAGGTGTGTAGTTCTGAGGTAAAAGATCAGCCAGAGCTGCCATGGAGAGCTGGATGGCTTATTCCTGCTTTTCTTTCTTATGTGCTTGTCTAAATTAAACTTGCTTAATTTATCCCGCGGTTTGTTCCGAGAAGGGAAAAAGTAAGATTCAATTTTACACTGTTTATCCACTATAGACACGGCGATGTGTGTGTGTGTGTGTGAGTAAGAGAGACGCCAGGGGCGAGGTTTTGCGTTTTTATGACCTTTGTGATTTTTGAACAATTTTTTTCTGCTAAGAGAATGACATGTAATGACATGAAAAAAGAGTTAGGGGCGGTCAGACAAATAAAAGAATATGATATTTTTAAGGTAGCCGGACTACCATTAAAAAAAAACTATAACAGGTTTAAAGGGATCTTTTTGGTGGAGGAAGTGCAGACTATCGATTTCGCCCATCATCGTAAACCAGTTAATTCATTTTAATGAAAAAGATCAAAACCATGCACATCTAAAGTGTAGGAGCTGTCATTTGTTTCTGAAGCGGGTAAATCCAGCAGTATCTTAAACATCAATATTAGCAAAAAAGCGAAAGAATTTAAAGTTAATGAGAAAATCAACTGAATGTGGGATAGAATTTTAGACGTGGCGCAACATGAACAGGTTACCATTAATACCAAGGTTTGTTTTATGGTATAAATTTAAACAGGAAATCCACTTGTATAGTTATATATGTACAGTCGATAAAATTTATACCCGATGTTTTACATAATTATGTATATACCACAAAGGGTTGGGAATCAGACTTTTGTTAATTTTCCTGGAGGCCCATTTGTAAACTAAACGAAAATGGCAGTAAATCTTAATGTACTTTCAGATAAGTCTTGCATAAAAAAATAGGCCCCTTCTTTTCCCCTCGCCCAACGTTTTATTCAGGCGCCTGCCTGCTTTCTGCTCATACCTTGACGAAGGGCTCTGGCCCGAAACGTTGGTTATATATCTTTTTTTCCGACACACGCTGCACGACCTGCTGAACTTCTCCAGCACGTTGTGCACCTTCACTCCAGCACATGTGGGTTAAGGAGTATCATTTTGGACCAGATTTGGAATCTTTTGCATTAGTAATTCCACAATTCTGCGGAAGAACTAGAAAATACAAGGAGCAGTAGCGTCACAAACGTATTTTCAGCAATTGTAATTCACTTCTAGTGTGTCAGCGAAACCTTTTAAGACAGAGAGATGTTCAGGGGGAGGGCTTGAGGGCTTTATTCTGCAAGTCTCGCATTGATTGTTAATATTAAATATTAACCATTCCACTGATTGCAATGTGTAAGTTATTTTACTTACACATTGACATCAGGCAGGTCATTGCAATGTGTAAGTAAAATAATACGCACGTAAAGGCAGTGACAACTGGAAGGATTTGAGCAATCGGGTCAGCACACGGGAAGTGACAGATTGATCTCTTGGCTTGAAGGCTTTCATCACCACAGTCTTGTCTAACTTCTACACCAGAAACTGCTTTCAAAGCAAATACTATCCTGGCCTAAGTGTGGGGGAGGCGCGGGACCGTAGTTGCCGCACAGTGGGAGCTCGAGGATCGGATTCCTAACATTGTCCGGCGTTGGACTTCAAGAGATGTATTTTAAAAACATTTTAGTAGAAAAAATGAACTTTGGTTTTTGATCACCTTTAAAATAACAGACGTAACACGGTCACTTGTAGGAAGGTTCTCTTGTTTAACAAGATTACATCCAATGAAATTTTAAAAAGAACTCTCGGCGCTCAGACACCGTAATTCTTCCTCCATTGACAATGAGGCAATGCTAAGTTATCACGTCGTTAAGACTCCGTATTCTTTTTTTAATAAAAATAAACTTTCCGCATGGTAAAAGACCATTTCGGCCCACGAGTCCCTGCCGCCCAATTTACACCCAATTCACCTCCACTCCCGGTACGTTCCGAACAGCAGAATCTGGATTTGCCCTCCAATTCCAGCAGCCACATTTGGCAACTTTACCCAGGTTGGAATTTTTGAAAGACTTCAACTTCTGGTTTCTGAGCCAGAAGGTTGTTGATTCAAGTCCCATTTCACAGATTTGGCCGCAAAGTCGAGATCGGTACAGCTGTGGGTAAGTACCTTGTTGTTTCGGGTGAGCTAAAAACGACCCCTCCCCCTCCCACTTTACTCTCCACGGCAAATTCAATGGAAACAATCAAAAGCAAAAGACATTTGCTTCCGTGTTTCCGTAACCCCTCGTTAGCGGATCATTTGGTTATTATATTATTTGCTGTTCGCGAGAGTCTGGTGTGTTTCCCGGAGACCGGTACTGCTCTCACCTGCATTTTAAAGTGCACTCGTCTCTCTCCGCGGTGCTATGGAGAAAAGAGTAGATAACAATACAAACATGTGCTGGAGAAATTCAACAGGTCACACAGCTCCCATAGGAAGTAAACACAACTCTTCGGACCTGAGCCCTTCTTCGGGAGTAATAGACACTTTGTATGACACCAGGGTAGTTTTAGTCGAAACATTTAGATATAACTGAAATAATAGACTGGGAAAAATAGATGTCAATCAGTCCCCACAGAGGCGGATTAACATCGAGGAGAGCTATGCAAAATTCGGATCCCCCTGCTCTGGATGCTGGCCTCATATCATCGGCCGCGTCTATTAGGAGTAAAACAAATAAAAGTGTGCCTTTCCATTCCCAGCAGACGGATACGAATCAACTCATGGACATGAAAATAAAAATGGACCGGTACATGGATGGGGAAATGTTTAGAGGGACACGATAGCCATCTTGGTCAGAATGGACGAATTAGGTCCATTTCCCTCCTTGACTAAAAAAAATCAGTCATCCGAAGAGTCGGCGGAGCGTCGAATGCCATACGCCGTCTCCCATTAGTTTCGTTCCCACGCTCCATTCGACGATCTATCCACTGATCTTTTTTGCTTCTGTCCGGGACATAGAGGCCCATGTTTGTTAAACTCTGAACAACGGAGGATATGTTGATGTAATTTTTAAAGATTGCGAACAAATGAAAGGTGTTCTTTTTAAAGAATGGTTTCCTTTTGAACAGAGTTCATTAAAATCACGGCAATGCCCGGCCGATTGCCCCTCAGAAATTCTGTTCAAAATACACTTTGTCTCATTTTCTTCGCCACTGGTAGTTTTGCTCTCGTCTGCGTTAAATCCAATAACTCATTTTTTTTTCTGCGTGAATTCGCTAGTCGGTTTCCTTAAGACTTTGCTTTCTCTTTCTTGCTTTTGTTTCAGTGGCGGACAGGAAAGCTGGGAGCCCCGTTAGCAAGCCCCCCGAAGCTCACAGGAACGCACACGGCCTCTCAATCCCATCTCCAGCACGTAAAACCCCACCGGTAATGGGACATCGGTAACAAATCCAACTGCTTCGAAGGATCTGATCGCAAGATTTAGGTCCAATAACTGAAACTTTATTCTTTTTTTTTTACCTTTGAAAAGAGAAGTATTATCAGAGTCCAACAATAAAAAAAAGTACCCCTCTACTCAGAATATATTTCGGGGAAGTGATATCTACAACATCAATTCAGCGAGGAAAATAAATGATTTAAGGGAAGAGAATCATTTACATCTTCGGCATTCAATTCGGCGTGGTCTTGGTGATGGGAAGCCCTTTTTGTCTTGATTTAGTTTTATGTATCTGTAAGATGTCGGAAATCATATTTGTTTGTAGTTGATAGGAATATAAGCCATAATATAATCAACACTGATCTGCTCGATTAATGCAGGCTTCTCCTATAGAACTGATACCCTTCCCGACCTTGAGAGTGACATACGCCCTTAGTTATCTATAATGTATTTTTGTACATAGCTCCATAAACTTAGACACTTGGCTAACGCGTAAACGATGTGAAAAAGTTGTGAACATAATGTATATCCGAGACTATAAATGTACAAAATATTTTGCCATCGCGGTCTATTTTATATTTTTATATTTTGAATTTAAAATATGCATTAAGGTTGAAATAAAACAACGATCAAACAATCGAGTCAAATAATCAGTTCTTCCTCTTCGAACGCTGCACACCGGATCTTTCCAACAGTTCCTGGTTTTTATTTCAGTTTTCAAGGTATTTTATTTTTAGAAGTCGTATTAATACAAGACAGTTCTGTTGGACAAACAGTGACGTGGAACATCAGACGGATTGTTTTGATTTCCACCTGATTGAATTATGCAGACACCCCCTCTCGTTATTGAGGGATCTTCTACAAAGCTGCTCGACTCCAATAGGCTGACACTCCTGCACCTTATTTTCCTTTGTGCAACATTAAACGATTCCATTCATTGACATGACTTTAAGACCGAGACGACCGGCGCCGCACACTTTCTCGCAAGAATTATACTATTGAAATAAGCGGCCGAGTCTTAATTAAATAGACTTGAAGCATCCACTTCCAAACATCCCCCTAGATTCAAGGATCCTTTGTGGTCATGTACCAATACACAGAGTGTAAAAAAAATCTCGATGTAAAAAAACTCGTCAAATTTTGCCTGGCGTAAAACAATCCGAGAAAGAGGGCTCCTTCATAAACCTTGGATCCGTCGTTTCACCTCCTGCGCTCCCGCAGCCGCACAGTCCCCTCCATTGGCGGACTCGAGGTCCCAGATCCCCTTCTTGCCCTCGGCGTTCTCTCACATCTTGGTCCAGGTCTCAGTCTCCACCGTCTGTGCAGGTCCTTCAGCCGCTGCGCGTTGCCGGTCACCTTCCCCGGTCGGGACGTCTATCAGGACAGTTCATTAGCATTTATGCTCACTTCAATTCACTCTGGATTTAACAGACGTACGAATTCAAGGCGGATGGGGTGTTGACAAATTCGGGATACTGTTAAACAATTGTCCGTGCGATGCTTTTTTTCACGTGATCGCAATGAATTGAATGTCTTTTAAAAAAAATCACATGCAAATCGGAGCTTCACATTCCTTATAAAGGATACAAAACGGGGCCTGAAGGGTCTTGATGAAGGGTTCCGGCCCGAAACGTTGACCATTCTTTTTCTCCCACTGATCTTGATCGAGCTGCAAAGTTCCTCCAGCCGATTGTTTTGTTGCTCCTGCATCGTTTGTCTGATTTACAGTGTCCTTAAATTGGTAGTTATTTATAACCGATACTCGTCGTTTTGAAGAGGCGAATGTAACCTCTGGTGTGTGTGGTTGAAATGTCAAACGAAATTGTCTCTCTCCTTTTTCGTCCCCAAACCTGGCGCGAGTTTTGATCAGAGAACGGAGTTATGATCACATTATCGGTCCGCTCTTTAATGCATTCACTAATCTTTGCTTAAATGAAACCTGATAATAGATTCTGCCGCCTCTAAAACGAAACTTCATATACATGCTTGAAAACTGCCTGAATTTATTAATGGTCACATATTTATTGATATCCTCAAATTGATTGTCTCGCCCCGTGCTGATTTACTGGAACTGCACTGTAAAGTTAATAATTGCATGTTGTAATTCTCTCCACTATTGCGTTATTCACAATTTAGCTTATCAATAAAAAGCAGTTTATTTTTTTTTACATATTTAAATAAACAGATTGTGGATGTTGCCTTTCCCCCTCTTCAATCCACATATCCCCTTATCCTTAATTAAAAAAAATACAACAAATCTCTGTTAGTGGCTCAAGTTGAGTTATATTGTATTCTTCTCTTAAATGGACCATCTTGCCTAATGTTTTTTTTTGACATCAGACTACAAACATCTTCAACGATTTTAACATCTAAAAAAATTCTATCACTTTCCCAAACAAAACACACGCCTACAAACCGTCTACAGAACGATCTGTTATGGGAAAGAGAGGGTGTATGCAAGTCGTAAGTAAACATTTCCAAACGAAGTACAAGGATAAAGCTACATGAGAAGCCTTCGTTATATTTTAGCACTGGTCGATACCCCTTTCCTCCCGCTTTATAGAATGGATCCCTTCGTGGTATCATCGGAATTAGGGGACAACTCTGAAAGATTTCAATAGTATTTGTGAAAACAATTTTCTTCGTGTAAAAATACTTTTAATTCTGGGTGCAGACTAAATAATTAATAATAGGCGCTTAGTGAGTAAGTATAACTCCCAACTCTTCCTGTCAGTCAGCAAAAGGGCAATTGTGATGACACCTGGCTCCACTAAAAAAAATAAATGATCAACAACCTTGCTTTTCCAACAGTAGATAGCCTTCTTTCAAAGAGAATTTGTGCTTTGGAAAGAAGCATTGCAGAAGTTTAGAAACACCCATTCACATCTGGGCTTGCTTGCAGATCCGGTACAGTCAAGTATCTTGGATAAAATGTGCCTGTGTGACAGCTGGTTTGTTTTTCAATGTAGAATTGCAAACTTAGAACAGCATTAAAGTGATATTACTAAAAGAAAGGCAATCATCTGGAAGTGTGGAAAGATGGTCAGGGATAAATTTAAATTAATTATGCCATCCAGAGAATATTTGGAGATCTCTGCATTGTTCTCAATGCTTTTTATCAATCCTGCTTTAGAAAGTAATAGTCAACTCAGAGTTTTGGTCAAATATTCATCAAAGCAGTTGTTCTAATCCCCACTCAACCTTAGTAGTCAGTCAAAGATTCTTACTGTAATCCTTATATTTATTACCATTATCCCAAGAATGAGAACCAAAATTGTAAGCACAGGATAGTACTTCTAGCTAAACCAAGAATTGTTCTAAAATACCTGTTTGCTGAAGATCAAATGTTTATTTATTTATTTTCTCAACATCTTTAATTAATTTTAATTTGTGGAAATACATGAATAGGAGATATTATTACAAGGCCATTTTACATGCATATAATGTAATACTTAATTGATGGTGATATAATGTTTTATACTTCATGGCATCTTGATTGTATTTTTGACATACAATTCTTGAAATGAAGGATTTCTTATTGCTTATTTATTGCAACATTTATTGTTCACTTATCCTTTTCAGCCCCAGGACCATTTATTATTTTGTTATGCGTTTGATGATTGAAGTAGACAGTCATTTGATCAGAAGATGTAGGACTAGAATTAGGCCATTTGGCTCATCGAGTTTGCTGTGCCATTCCATTCATGAATGATGTACTTTCCCTCTCAACCCCATTCTCCTGCCTTCTCCACATTACATCTGACACCCTCGCCAATGTACCCAATGTCTTGGCATCCACAGCCATTGCTGAGAATGGGCAACAAATTACACAGATTAACCACCGTCATTTCTGAAATTTCTTCTATCTCTGTTCTGAATGGATGTCTAAAACTGGCATGTTATTGAAAGTAAGGGAATAGAATATTAATCTGAGGCCACCCTAAAAGACTCTACCTTGCAAAAACATGTATCTGCTCATGTATTGTAACTGCATAGATTGATCATTTCAAATATATTATATATGAAAAATATCAAAACAAAGTTGTGAAATGACTTCTAAAGCATTTAAAATATTCTAAGAGTAATTTCACAACATAGCTTTCGATAATTTTCTTTCCATTAGTGTATATAGCATTTCTCCCATCCTATAATGTTAAAATATGCTTAACAAATACAATCTATTAGCCTATTTATACCTTGTGATTTACCAGATTGCAATTGGATATAGAAATTCATCTGTTCACTTATATGAAAAATACAGCAAAAGATATTTTAACCTTGTGACATGTGTAAGGTCAAATTAACATTTCCTTTAAAATTTCAGTAATTGTAAATCTATTGTTGCCCATACCATAGGAATAGTGATACTGTGGAAATTAAGGGCCAAGTTGTAGCTTTCTTTTATCCAGTCCCTGAAATTTTATGTATCTGAACAGAAAACTGAATTCAAATTTAAAGAACATGTTGAAATCTTTTGCAAACTCTGGACAACAAAGATTTTGCTTCCTGAACACTTTTGGGTGTATTTTAACAATTGTGGGCTGCAGATCATGAAAATCACCTTAAAAATTTCCTATCACATACCGTTTTTAGATATAACCTATTTTGTGATTTCCTGTCATGTTTTAAGTCTACATCAAACATCCAAAACCACGAAGTGCAGCATGTCAATGAAAATTGATTTTCTGCCTTCACACTTGGACGTCTTCCCTGCTGATCTCGGTGCAGTCAGTGATGAACATGGTGAAAGGTTTCACCAGAATATTGAGACCATGGAAAAGGGATATCAGGGAAACTGGAATCTATTAATATTGCTGACTATTGTTGGATTCTGACACGAGAGGCATCAATGCTGAGTACAAATGAAAATCAGTGGCAAAACATTTTTAGGTTATTTGAACTAATACTGTGTCTGCAACCTTATTCCATCAAACATGATTAATTCAATAAAAGTTAATTTAATGTTTTCGCAACTTCCTCTATGATACAGCTTGTCATTGTATATCATAATCCCCAATTTTTTTTCAGAAAGCAAACCTTTTGAAAAAAATTGTTGTCCAGTGTAATCCATATTTTTCTTTGCTTCTGATCATTTTCATGAACGAGCAATTTTTCACTCAACTGCTTTCTCTTTTTTTATATAGAGAAATGTTAAATGATTAGTTTTCCACAGCAGAAACACAGGACACATACTACAGAGTTATATCTTTTCTTTTTGCAATCCCCAACTTTTCACAAGAAACCGATCAACATAACATTAAACAAAATCATTGCAAAACCTACTATTTCATGCTTCTGCGTAACAAGAGAAAGATTTATCTGCCAGAGCGATCTATTCATTATAATTTTGACATAATTTTACCCTCATCTGCAAGTTTGTGGATTGATAGGTGTTGACATGTACATATGTATTCTTTCTTCTTTGGCTTGGCTTCGCGGACGAAGATTTATGGAGGGGGTAAATGTCCATGTCAGCTGCAGGCTCGTTTGTGGCTGACAAGTCCAATGTGGGACAGGCAGACACGGTTGCAGCGGTTGCAGGGGAAAATTGGTGGGTTGGGCTTGGGTGTTGGGTTTTTCCTCCTTTGCCTTTTGTCAGTGAGGTGGGCTCTGCGGTCTTCTTCAAAGGAGGTTGCTGCCCGCCAAACTGTGAGGCGCCAAGATGCACGGTTTGAGGCGATATCAGCCCACTGGCGGTGGTCAATGTGGCAGGCACCAAGAGATTTTTTTAGGCAGTCTTTGTACCTTTTCTTTGGTGCACCTCTGTCTCGGTGGCCAGTGGAGAGCTCGCCATATAACACGATCTTGGGAAGGCGATGGTCCTCCATTCTGGAGATGTGACCCACCCAGCGCAGCTGGATCTTCACCAGCATGGACTCGATGTATTACAATGAAAGAAAAATGCATGTTAATCATATATTCACAGATATTGAATACAACTGTTTACAAGATATTCTAAATCAATTTTACACTTTTGAAAGATCATTGAATTTTTTTTCTGGGCAATGAAAATCTCGTATAGTTCATTCAATTTATATATCTTGTGAAGTAAATTTTCCATTGTTCTATTTGAGAAATCCATGTTTTATGGCAAAGAGATAAAGGATTACATCCAGGATTGTTTGTATCTCATTTAAAACAGTATAACTTAGTGCCATGTAAAGTTGACAATGTGGAGTTGTACCATCTACTGATGCAATTCCACAGTTAGGGGAAGCAGAATGCTTACACTATGTAGAAATACATGAACAAGGCTTTCTCTGCTTATTTAGCCTGCATGGAAGATATCTCAGCACTGAGTATTTGTTACAAGGTTAGGCAAAGGGCTGCCTTGAAGATGAAGCTTTTAAAAATGAACCTCTTATAACAGATAATAATCCCAAAAATATTTTACAAGTACTTGTCACAAAAAAAAGTTTAAATCACCTCCAGAGGTGATTTACTATCTGCATTATTGTAATTTTTTTTGCTCTCAAGAACCTGTGAATATTTATCATCTATATATCTTTGTATTTAATATTTTTTTATGGCCCTTGTGATTTTTAAACCTCTTTAAGGTCAGCTCTCAGCCTCTTTTGGATCAGGGAAAACAGTTCCAGCTGATCCAGTCTCATCCTGTAGCTCAATCCATCCTTGTAATAGCCTTGTGAATCTTTTCTGGACCTTCACATTCTTTCAATACTATGGTGATCAGAACTGCACACAATATTCCAGGTCCGTCTCACCAACATCTTTCACAGCTGTAGCCTGATATTGTAGCTCTATTATTCAATGCCCTGTGTGAACATAGAACAATAGAGCACAGTACAGACCCTTTGGTCCTCAATTTTTTCCTGACCCATATATTTCTTCCTAAAAAAAGTACTAAATGCTCCCTACCCCAATACCCTCTATTTTTCATTCATCCATGTGTCTGTCTAAGAGTCTCTTAAATGCCCTCATTATTTCATTTTCTGCCATCACCCCTGGCAAGGCATTCCAGGCTCCCACAATACTGTGTAAAAAACTTACCCCTGATGTCTCCCTTAAACTTCCCTCCCTTAACTTTGAACATCTGTCCTCTGGTGTTTGCTGATCCTGCCTTAGGAAAGAGGAGCTACTATCCATCTTATCAATGCTTCATAACCTTGCAGATCTCTATTAAGACTTCTCTTGTCCTCTATGCTCAAAAGTGAAAAGTAACAGCTCTGCTAACCTTGCCTCATAAGACTTGTTTCCTAATCCAGGCAACATCCTGGTAAATCTCTACACCCTCTCCATAGCTTTCACATCCTTCGTATAATGAGGTGAACAGAACATAATATTCTAATGTGGTCTTACCAAAGATTTGTAGAGTTGTAACATGACCTCTCTACTCTTGAATTCAATCCCCCTATTAATGAATCTCAGCATCCCAGAAGCCTTATTTACTATCCTATCATCCTTTGCGGTGACTTTGAGGGATGTAAGGATTTGCACCCCATGATCCCTCTGTTCATCCACACTCTTAAGTAACCAACCATTAACCCTGTACTCAGCCTTCTGGCTAGTCCTTCCAAAATGCATCACCTCACATATATCTGGATTGAAATTCATCTGCCACTTTTCTGCCCAAATCTGCATCTTGTCTAAATCCTCTTGTAACCTTTGACAACCTTTAGCTCCATCCACAACCCCTTGAACCTTCATATCATCCACAAACTTACTAACCCATCCTTCTGCCTCTTTATCCAGGTCATTTATAAAAATCACAAAGAGCAGGGTTCCCATAACAGATCTGCAGGACTCCACTAGTCAGCGACCTCCAGGCAGAATACTTTCCTTCCACTACTACTCTCTGCTTTCTTCCTACAAGCCAATTATTTATCCATGCAGCCAAAGTTCCATTTATCCAATGACTCATGATTTTTTGGATAAGTTTCTCATGGGGGACCTTGTCAAAAATCTATGTAGACCACATCTAACAACCTACTCTCATCAATTTCTTTTGTTAACTCCACAAAAAACTCAGAATTGTGAGGCATGACCTTCCCTCCAAAAAGCCATACTGACTATCCTTGAGTAGACTATACTTCTCCAAATGCTTATAGATTCTATCCTTTGAACCCTCTCCACTAGTTTACACACCACTGATATATAATCCTCAACAGTCTATAATTCCCAGGATTCTCCCAATTACCTTTTTTAAACAAGGGGACTACATTTGCTATTCTTCAATCCTCTGATACCTCTCTGGCCAAAAAGGATTCAAAGATCATAGCTGCTGCCCCAGCTATCTCTTATCTCACTTTCCACAGTAGCCTGGGGCATATGGGATCCAACCCCAGAGACTTCAATCTTGATATTTTTAAGAATATTCAACACTTCTACTTCCTTAATCTCCAGATTGTCCAGCACACAGGCTATTCAATTTTGACCTCACTGTGATCAAGGTCCTATTCTCTTGAGAATACTGACTCAAAATATTCATTTAGGACCTCCCAAACCTCCTCTGCCTCCAGGCACATGTTGCCTCCTTTATCCTTTAGCCGCCCCACATTCATTCTCACCATCCTTCTATTCTCATTTGCATAGAATGCCTTGGGGTTCTACTTAATTCTATATGCCAAGGCCTCATGCCCTCTTTGAGCTCTCCTAAATCCTTTCTTACCCTCCTTCCTGGCTACCACATACTTCTCATGATCCCTTCCTGTTTCCTGCTTCCTATATCTAATATATGCTTCCTTCTTCCTCTTGACATCGCCTTACCTGTATCATCAGCCATGGTTCCTTTTTCCTACCATCTTTTCCTTGTCCCAGTGGGACAAACCTATTTTGAACCCTGAACAAGTCGTCCCTAAACTTCCTCCACATTTCTTCTGTGCTTTGATGCTGAAACATCTGTTTCCAATTTATTATCACTAGTTCCTGCCTCATCCCTTCATAATTAGCCATTCCCAAGTTAAGCACTTTCCCAGTTTGACTGTTTATATCCTTTTCCATAGCTATGTTGAAGCTAAGGAAATTGTGGCCACTCTCACCAAAATGCTCCCCCACTGGGAGGTCTGCCACCTGACCAGGTTCATTACCCAGTACCAGATCCAGTATGGCATCTCCTCTCATCGGCTGGTCCACCTACTGTGTCAACCCCATCTATCCCTCTCACAGTCAGTAGGTTCCAGTCAATATTAAGGAAGTTTCAATCACCCTAATTACAACCCTGTATTTCTGCACCATTCCAAAATATGCTTCTCAGTGTCCCGAGCACTCTTTGGGGACCTATAGACTACTCCCAGTACAGTGATAGCTCCCTCCCTATTTCTGATTTCCATCCACACCGACTCTGCAGCGTCCTCCCTTTCTATTGCTGTGATATTATCCCTGACCAGTAATGATACTCCCCCCTCCCCCCTACTTTTCTATCTCCCACCCTATTCTTTTTAAAACACCTAAACCCAGATACCTGCATCATTCAATCTTACCCTTTCTCCAGTCAAGTTTCAGTAAATGGCCACAGCATCGTAGTTCCATGTACTACATGTGTGGAAGACAAGCAAGCTACAGGCCTTCTTCATCATCTTCTCTATCTGTGTCACCACTTTCAAAGAGTCATGTCCCTGCACCATTAAGTTTCTCTGTTCTACAAAACTTTCCAGGGCCCTGCCACTTATTGTTCAGGTTTACTTATCCAAAAATTGATCCATGTCCCTGCACCATTAAGTTTCTCTGTTCTACAAAACTTTCCAGGGCCCTGCCACTTATTGTTCAGGTTTACTTATCCAAAAATTGATCCATTGCACTTGTCTGAATTCATTCCATCTAACATTTCTTTGCCTAGTTTTCCAGTTGGTCTAGACACTCTTATTACCCGAGGCAACCTTATTCCCTATTCTCCACACTACCAATCTATGAGTTCTGTATAAAAGTAAGAAAGTCATGTTGCAACAAAATAAAATTTTGATCAGGCTGCACTTGGAATGTTGTTTGCAATTCTGATTTCATCATTTTTGGAGGGATGTCTAGGATTTAGAAAGGGTACATAAGAGGTTTACCTGATTTAGAGCACATGAGTTGTGGCAAAAAGGTGAACAAACTTGAGTTGTTTTCTCTAGGAGGCAGAGGAGAGATCTGATAGAAGTTCATAAAAGCAGGTAGGTGGAGCAGAGTCCACACCCTGATCAGCCATGATCTTATTGAATGGTGGAGTATTTGATGGTTAAGGTAGCTTCTGCCTTCTCCAATTCTTATGGTCTTAATTTCTTCCACTAGGCAAGGTATTAATGTGACCACTGGAATGCATTCCCCTTGATGAGTATTGGCAAAGGTTCAAAACTTCCACATAATAATAAATGAATAATGTAATATATATGATTTATTTCAGCTTTTGTCTGTTGTAATTCCATGAGCATTGCCAGTGCCCCTAACAATAAGAGAAAGAGAAGTTAAAAAAGAGCCCCTTCAGTGACACTGAGTGTCCATCACTCCTGCAGCCTCTGCAGCCACTTAGTCTCCAGTTCAAACCGTTGGCAACCCGAGCTCCAGATCGAAACCTCCAATAAGATTAGGAACCCTTCAGCACGCAGGCCCTTTCGAAGTCCTTCTTCCCCTCACAAATAAATGGCGTCAGTTTTACTCAAGTATCCCGAACATGAATCACAGGAAATTTAGAATGGAGAAGGAAGCTTAATCCTGACAGCACAAGAAAATGAAATCACCCCCTCAATCCCAAATTCTGCTTTTGATTTATATTAGTGCTCTCTCTCTCTCTCTCTCTCTCTGACTCCCTCTCTTTCTCTCTTTGTCTGTCTGTCTGTCTCTTTTCCCTGCCCCTCTCTCTCTCTCTCTCTCTCTTACACACCCACCCACACACACACACCCACCCTTTTACATCTGGATGGATCCTGTCTTACAGCAACACTAGTTTCATGGCTCTTCAAGTACACATCTGAGTTCTTTTTACATGTGAGGAGTGGTTCTACATTTAATAGCCTTTTAGACAGTGAATTCCAGACACCTGTCATTTTCTCCATGAAATAAATCTCATCTCTAATTGTCACACCAATTACACTGGACAACAAAGATTTTGCCTCCTGGACACTTTGGGGTATGTTTTATGGATTTTTGGCTGCTGATCATGAAAATCACCTTAAAATTTTCCTATCATATACCATTTTTTTAGATATAACCTATTTTTGTGATTTCCTGTCATATTTTAAGCCTTATTCAAGCCAACAAAACCACAAAGTGCAACGAGTCTTTGAAAATTCATTTTCTGCAATCAGACTTGGATTTCTTCCCTGTTGATCTTGGTGCAGTCAGTGATGAACATGATGAAATATTTCACTTGGACATTGCAACCATGGAAAAGTGGTATCAGGGAAAATGGGATCTATCAATGCAGGCTAACACTGACACGAGAGGCATCACGTGCTGAGTACAAAATGGCAAAACATTTTTAAGTCAGTTGAGCTAACGTAATGTGTCAGTATCATTATGCTATTAAATCTGATAAATTCAATAAATTTAATGTTTCTCCAATTTTCTCCATGGTGCAGCAAATCTGAAATTATCTTTGTATTCAGCTTGAAGTTGTCTTATTATCCTCGATTTATTTTCAGGAAACAAACCTTTTGAAAAGAATTGTTGTCCAGTGTTACTTTACATCAATGTCTGTTAATTTTTTAAAATCTCTTTTCCTATTCACTCTCTATAAGCACCTCATATTTTAACGCATCCCAATGAAGTCCACCTTCAGCCAAGACTCTTCCTTGAGTCTTGATGAGGGGCTCAGTCCTGAAATGTTGACCATTATTTTTCTCCCACTGCTCAGCTCAACAGATTTCCTCTGGCATGTTGTTTTTAGTTGTTGCTTCCTTTAACCTCCTTTGTTCCAAAGAAAATGACCTAAGTCTGTAATCTTAATTTTTAATTCCGAGATACATTACGGTAACTGGCCCATCCAGCCTATCAGCCTGTGCCACCCAAATACATCCATGTGATGAATGAACTTACTAACCCCTTATGTGTTGGGAATTTGGTAGGAAATTGGAGCACCAGGAGGAAACCCATGTGGACATGTGTAAAAAGTACAAATGCCTCAAAGACAGAAACAGATTCAAGCCCAGGTTGCTGGCACTGTAATAGCATTGCACTAACCGCTACACTAACTGTGCAGACCCCGAGGTAATGTAATGCTCATTAAAAGTTCTAGAATGTGCATTTTTGGCTAATATTTTATGCCTCAAGAAATAAAGATCAACCTTTCATATGCCTTTTTGATTACATTGTCTGATGTTCAAGCTACTGAGGTCCCTCAGCTCATCCACCAAATTGAGTCTTCTTTTATTTAGCATGCTTTGGTGCATATTTCCAAATGTACTATGACATATTTCCCTCAATTAAAGTTAATGTGCCATTTTCCCTGGTCAATGACTATTGGTATCTTCTGAAAGTCAAAGTTTTCTCCCTCGTTGTCAACCACACCATATTTGATATCATCTGCAAAATTCTTTTATGTGCCTTCTGCATCTAATTCTAAATTAGTCCACAAGGGACTATAAACAGAACCCAGAGGAAGCCCAGTAGGAATATACGTTTGGGTCATAAAACACCTGTCAATCGTTTTCTCTTTGAGTCCTGCCACTAACAATTATGGATCTAATTTTTCTTTTCCTTTTGTATCCCTTTTAATATTTCACCCTCTTGCACCTTTATAATAATATCAGCATGCTCTCTTTTCTTTTGTGAAAACAATCATAAAACTTCAGTAGAAACCTGACGCACACCTTCTGTCTCCATAAATAATCTTTCAGATCATCTGCAGACCTTACTTTTCATTGGTTATCTTCTTTCTCCTAATGTACTCATAAAATATCTAAGGAATTAAAAGAAAAGTTTTACTTAATATGTTTCATGTCCTCTCTTTGCTTTCTTAGTTTTCCTTTTAGTTTCTCTCTGACACTTCTCTATAATTATTTTATTCTTCTAATGTTTCTGATGCATCAGTTCCTCGGTGTCATATATTTCTTTTTCTTGCCTCATTCTTAAAATATCTTCCAAGGACCAATAGATGTGGTAATTCCACCCTTTTTTGTGGGGCCATATTCACCCTGAATCCCTCAAATTTATTTTGAGAATGCCCCCCATAATTATGAGATGGACTTACTTTAAAGGAGTTGTTTTCAGTCCACTTTTGTCAATCACTTCTCAGTCCAGTGAAACTAGCCTTTGTTCAGTGTAGGATCTGTACCCCTGTTTTATTTTTGTCCTGTTTCATAATCATGCAAAATATAATTAACCCTGCCTCCCACACACATATCCCATTTGGCCAACATCACTTCCTAAAGTTAAATTCAAATGATCCTTCTCATAATAACTTTGCTGAATACTAGCTTAAAAAAAAAGGGTCCACTAAATATTTCAGGAACCAAATTGTTGTTTATGTGTCATTTGCACCTCTTCGCAAAATATTCCCACTTAGAATTGTATTGTGTAGAATTGTACTTTTGATCATCAACCAATCAAAGCTTGCTTCAGGAAAAAGTTCATACATGTCAGAGACTTCTAACATTGATTGGGAAGTCAGAGAGGTGGAGTTTGGAAAATCCTTGGCCTTTTGTTGCGATGAGGAGAGCCTGCTGGATACCCGTCGGGCTGAAAAGCCTCAATGGATTTCTGATTGACACTTACCAAATTTTTTCTTGCATAATGTGGGTTGCACAAGGCTGACCATTCACACTGAAGAAGGCCTTCAGTGTATCTCTGAACTTGCTTCGCTGTGGACTTAAAGGGGACCTCCTTGTGTTGGACCTTGGTCGACATTGGGAACCAAATTAGGTAGGTCTCCTTTAGTCAATTCACTTACATGAAATTCCAATGTCTTCCCCGTCCTCCAAACAATAATTGCCTTGTCAGCTCACAATAGTTGCCCAGCACTTAACTGGGCCCCTTTTCTCTGAATGAATATTCTGTACTCACCTGCCGCCCTGCTTGGCTGTCCCAGACCACCAGTTAGTGCCCCACACCATTTCTTCCGATTGCACAGGAAAAACAGCTCCTCCCTGCCAAATTTTGCTTCTGCTTCCAGATTAATTAGACATAAAAAAGCAATTTGCACCCACCCTTGTCCCATCCCTCCCTGTAATAGATGCTTGCTCCTGCAGGGCATGACTATTCAAGTATGCATCCAAGTGCAGTTAAAATATGTTCAGAGTTTCTGCCCCTTCCAGCCTTTCAGGGACATTTATTCTACACCTTATTGACAATTTGGACTCTTCACTCCATTGTTTTATGCCCCCACCTAATGATCATGGACCCTCAATTGCCCGTCCCAACTTTGACTTGTCCCCACTCGCCAAGCTCCTCCTCTCCTCCACCCCTGCCACAACTCACAGCCCCTAAGCATTTGGTAGGTATTGAATTTCCCAGTGGTGGGTCATTGGGGTATGCATTTTCTTCGGAGTGTCTTTAACAAGCATCTGCTTAACTCTGCTCTGATATTTTTTTCCCACCTTAATCTCTGTGAAAAAGTTCAGCGTTCCATCAGAGGACGAGAGTACAACATTCTGAGGTGATATTCCAATGAAGTAAAAGGCAATGCTGCACTATTGGTGCAAACTTTTGAATGAGATGACCATCTCTTGGGATAATTTTGAAGTGGTGCTGGGGACTAAGCTTAAGTGTCCCCAATGCCTTAAAACAGATTATCTGTTCATTGTCATATTGCAGTCTTTGGGACACCTTTGTTGCCATGTTTCCAACACAGGAATAGTGACTAAATTTCAGAAACTTTCTTTGCATCACTTTCACAAAGCAAGAGTACAACACATTCAACATGAATGCATATAATTTTGCATTTTATATCTTAAAATTTTGCTGATAAATTCCTATGCTCAGACCACAGTGGAATTTGTAGTTACACCTTTCCATAAGTGGTGGTGCTGTGATCCAGCATTTCCAGGAGCTTCAGTCTGAAATGCAGGGAAACAGCAATTTATTCATTCTGCTTCATAAACCACTGAAAACTTTGTGAAGATATCAGCAAACCAAGAGCTGGATAAATTATTTTTGAATGGGGATCAGATTCAGCCCTACTTTCAAAACACTCAACCTTTGAAGATGACATTTGGTCTTCAATTCTTTCACTTCTTATGGGCACTTTGAGATACAAATGTAAGCCAAGAAAAGTGGCCTCAATGTGGGAATCCTGAAGGGGTCTTGATGACGGACTGCAGCCTGAAAAGTTGACCCATCTTTTTCTTCCACTGATGCTTCTTGAACTTCTGAGTTCCTACATTATATGTATTTAAGAAACAGACCAATATATTTTTGAAGAATAGGAGAATTCAGGGTGATGGGGAACAGATGGATTAGTGGAGCTGAGTCCATGGCCAGATCACCAATGATCTTGTTGAATGGCAGTGCCAGCTCTATGGGCCAGATGACTGACTCCTGCTCTTTTTTCTAATGTTCTAGTTACGTAACTGAATTCAAATTCAAAGGACCAGACTAGATTATTTATTAAGAAGAGAAACAAAAGCTGCAGATGCTGGAATCTTTAGCAAAGAACATAAATACAAAGGAACTCAGTGTTTTATGTTAACAAGATATGGACACACCTGGCATTTGATTGTCCATTCCTCTTTGAGAGAGTTGCCTATAGGCCACCCAATAATAACTGTGGCCCAGGCAATAAACCAAGAAATATCAGAAGCATGTGAGGATGGAACAACAGTTGTGGGGGAATTTTAACGTGCACCTAGACTGGGTGAATCAGATTGGTTGAGGCAACCTTGAGGAGGACTTCATAGAATGCATATGGATGGCTTTCTTGAACAGCATGTTACTGAACCTAAAAGGGAACATGCTGTCTTGGATCTGGTCCTGTGTAATGACATAGGTAAAATCAGTGATTTTGCAATTAGGAATCCTCTTGTAAACAATGATCTTATCAAACAAATGGAGGTACAGTAATTCAATCTAAAACAAGTGTGTTATGCCTAAACAAGGGACCCTTCAAGGGGATGAAGGAGGAGTTGGACAGGGAATGCAGACTATATAGATGGATGGATGAGGAACAGTGGAGGTCATTCAAAGAGATTTTTCATGGTGCTCAGCAAAAATATATTCCAGTTAAAAGCAAGGACACTAAGGGTGAGGACAGCTAAGTATAGCTAAGGAGATTAAGGAAGGCACCAAACTACAATGTTGAGCATTAAATGTCACCAAGAAAAGTGGGAAACCAGAAAATTGGGTTTAAGAAGCAACAAAGAACCATGAAGCAAGCAATAAAGGAAGGGAAGGTCAACTATGAGAAAAAATAAGCACAAAATATTTTAAAAATCAGACAGTAAAAGTTATTATAATTATACAAAGCCTAAAAAGGTGCTAAAGTGAAAGTTGGACCCTTGGAAGATGATAAGGAAGAATTGATGTTGTATATAAGGGTTAAAATGGCTTGGAAGCATATTCTGCAAGTAGATATAGTTTACACATTCTTTGAGTGCCTCCTTCAAGTTTATGGCTAACTTTCTGCATGTTTTGAGATAACATTTAGTTTGGCTTTTTTTTTGTTCTGTGAAGATGGATGGGCTTGATTTAGTCCAACAACTTTTATTGACTGTTTTAATCATAATTTTAAGCATTGTTTAATTATTTTATCATAGTTTTAGTACCATATAACAAGTTGTCAGAATATAGTTATTAATATATAAGGTTTAATAATCTGTGAAAAAACACAACTTAACTTTAGTACAGACTATTTGTTTGAAGAAATCATAAATAATGACATTCAAGTCTCTCCAAGCAATTATAAAGGAAGATAGTCACAACATTGTATTCACATCACATCAAATATGTCAGTGACAGATGTTATGGATGGGATGGCAGGTGAGGACTTGGATGCAATAGCTATCAATAAAGAGGCTGTTCTCAGAAAACTTGAGTGTCTAAAGATAGAAAAATTCCTAGTGCTGATGGAATGCATCCCAGCATACTGAAAGAAATGGCAGAAGTTATAGTCGAGGCTTTGTTGACAATTTACCAAAATTCTCTGGACTCTGGGCAGGTCCCGTTAAATTGGAAGCTGGCGAATGCCACACCAATATTCAAAAAAGGATGAAGGCAAAAGGCAGGGAACTATAGGCCAGTTAGTTTAACATCTGTAGTTGGAAAAATGGTTGAAGCTATCATTAAAGAAGAAGTAGCGAGGCTTCTCGAGCAAAATGGATCCATCAAGTGGATGCAGCATGGATTCAGCAAAGGGAGATCCTGTCTGACCAACTTACTTGAGTTCTTTGAGGATATAATGAGCACAGTAGATAGAGGTGAGCAGCTGGACAATATTTATCTGGAATTTCAAAAGGTGTCTGATAAGGTGCCGCATAAAAGACTTATCTATAAGATAAGAATGCATGGAATTGAAGGTAATGTGGATAGAGGATTGGTTAACTAATAGAAAGCGGAGCATTTGGGTGCAGGGGTGTTTTTTTTTGGTTGGTAATCAGTGGTGCCGCAGGGGTCGGTATTGGGCCCGCAACTGTTCACAGTATACATAAATGATTTGGAAGAGGGGGCAGCGTGTAGTTATATAAGTTTGCTATCGACACTAAATTGAGTGGAAAAGCAAATTGTGCAGAGGGTCTGGAGAGTCTGCAGAAAGGTGTAGATATGTTAAGTGAGTGGGCAAGGGTCTGGCAGATGGAGTACAATGTTGGTTAATGGGAGGCTAACTACTTTGGAAGGAAGAAGAATGGAAGATAAAAATATTATTTAAATATAAAGTGATTGTACAATGCTTCCATGCAGAAGGACTGAAGGGCTTGTGCATGAATCGCAAAAGGTCAGTTTGCAAGTGCAGCAGGCTATCAAGAAGGCAAATGCAAATTTGGCCTTCATTGCTAGAGGGATTGAACTGAGGAGCAGAGAGTGCTGCAACTGTACAAGGTAATGGTGAGACTGCATCTGGAGTTCTGTGTGGAGTTCTGGTGTCCTGACTTGAGGAAGGATGTACTGGCTTTGGAGGCAGTGCAGAAGAGGCTCACCTGGGATGAATGAGTTTGGCCTATGAGAAGAGATTGAGTCATCTGTGACTGTATGAGCTAGAATTTAGAAGAATTCAAAGGGATCATATAGAAACATATAAAATTATGAAAAGCGTAGATAAGATTGAGGTGGATAAGGTTTCCATTGGTAGGGGAGACCAGAACTCGGGGATATATCCTCAAGATTCAGGGTAGTAAATTTAGGACAGAGATAAAGAGGAACTGCTTTTCCCAGAAGGTAGTAAGACTAGAATTCCTTGCTGATTGAAACAGTGGAGACGACCTCAGTAAATATATTTAAAACAAAGTTGGATAGATTTCTACCTAGTATTATGGGAAATAAGGAATTATGGGGAAAAATGCAGGTAGGTGGAGATTAGCCTATCATCATATCAGCCATGATTTCATTGAACTGGGGAGTAGGATCGATGGGCCAGATGGCCTACTCCTGCTCCTATTTCTAATATTTTTATGTTTGTCCCTAAAATCAGGAGGAAGATAGAATTAACCGCGTTGCTGGATCTGGAATCACACATCAGCCACATTGGGAAAGATTGCAAGTTTCCTATCCCAAAGAGCATTCACAAATTCCATGGGCTCACAATTGTGGAGACAATTTTTAACATTGAACATAAATCATAAAACAGAAATAGGTCACGTGTCTGCACCAAACACAATGCCCAAATTCAAGTAAAACTCTGTGCATGTTTCTCTATTCCTATATTATCATATGTTATCTAGGAGAATTTTAAATAATACTGTTGAATCTGCTTCCACCACTGCTCCTGACACCCTGTTTCAGGAACTTACCACTCCCTGTGTAAAAAAATGTACTCCACACATCTCCTTTCAACTTTCTTCTTTCATACTCCATAAAAATGTCCTCTGGTGTTTAACATTTTTAGCCTTTGTAAAATATTCTAATTGTCCACCTTATCATTGCCTCTCATAATTCCATGAAATTCTATCAGGCTCGTCAACTTCTGAAGCTTCAGATAATATTACCCAAGTGAGTCCAACCTTTCCTTATAGCTCATACCTTCTAATCCCGGTACCATCTTTCCAAAGCCTCCATACTCTTTCTGTAATGCGGTGATCAGATTGATTCCAGATTTATTTTATCACTTGACTTGATGTTCCCCAGCTGTTATGATTCAAACTTCTGCCTCTGGATCAATGGTTCAAAACTCTAGATAGATGTCTGATCACATAATTAGTACCCGAGTCCAGATGGGTCAATCATAGCTGGCACTAAGTTGAGGGGCCAGGTGCAAATTGCATCCTGACCCACAGCTCAGAGCGATCTGGGACCACAATCTTGCTTCAGGGACTAGAAGTAAGATGCACTGGTGTGTGATCCCCAGGCCTGGAATTCAAGATGGAAAATGATGGTTTTTGCAAATGTTTATGCTTCTAAATGTTGATGATCCAGGGTTTTAAAATTTTTTTAAACTTCTTTGCCAGATTTAAGTTTATATTTGTTTTTTCTAGACAGGGATTTCAACTATTGGTTGGACCCTATCTTAGATCGTTCATCTTCTAACCCAGTCACATTAAACAAATCTTCCTTATTAATACATTATTTTCTATCAGATTATGGCATTTCAGATGTCCAGCATTTCTTTTTATCCCACTACTAGAGAGTATTCTTTCTTTTCCCATGTTCATCACACTTACTCATGTATTGATTACTTTTTTTAAATTGATAATCAATTAATTCTATTAACTCATCTGATCATTCCCCCTGTAACAATGTCATGGATTCTTCCTAATTTTCCTCAAGATATAAGACACTGGTGCTTTAATTCAGTTCTATTATCAGATAAGGACATTGTTATATTTATGGAAGAACATATATTTTTCTTTTGTGATGCTAATATCTCTTCGGAAACTTCTAGCTTAATTACATGAGATACTTTGAAGTCTTTTTTTTAAGTCATTTTGTATGCTGTTAATAAGAAAAGAAGACTAATAAAGAAAGACCTGAGTTAATTAAACAAATTAAACAGATTAGCAATAGACTCAAACTAAAAATTCAGATTTATACAAAAAATGGATTGAACTTAAAATTAAATTTGATCTTCTCTCACCATATCCAGTTGAATGCCAACTTTTGGAATCTAAAAGTCAATTTTACATTAATAGTGATAAATCGGGTAAGTTTTTGGATAACCAATTTAGAGGATTTGGTGCTAAGTGGCATATTATAAAGGTTCATAAAGATAATGGTATTATTACTTCAGATCATTCTGAGATAAATGATACATTTAAAATACTCTATTCCAAGCTATATTATTCTGAATATTCGAATGATGGTCATTTGATGAAGAATTTTTTAGACCGATTGAACATCCCCAAGATTTCTTCAGATAGTCAAATTAGATTGGATGAATCTATCTTATGAGAGCAAATAACGGTTGCTATTTTTTCATTACAATCTGGAATGGCCCCTGGACCTGATTAGTTTATTGTGGAATTTTTTGAATTATTTTCTCAATTGCTCACATCTTACTTGAGTGTGGTGTTTGTAGATTTGTTTAAACAGGTGAGGCTTGCATATCTTTAATTGTGAAAAAGGTAAAACCATGACTGAATGTTCCTCCTATAGACCAATTTCTTTACCAAATCTTGATGCTAAAATTTTGGTCAAAATTTTAGCTAATAGGATGGGAAACATTTTACTGTCAGTTATTTTTGATGATCAGCTGGGGTTTATTAAAAACCAATATTCTTATTTTAATATATGTTGCTTAATGAATATTATATATTTGTCTTCCAGGAAAACTCGTGAATGTTTCTTTCATTGGATGCAGAAAAAGCTTTTGATTGAATAGACTGAGCATATTTGTTTACAACTCTTGAAAAATTTAATTTTGTTTCTGATTTTATTACATGGGATAAATTATTGTATTCACGTCCATCCACCACAATTCTTACTCATTTACAACAATCTCAGCCTTTCAATCTACAACAACATGGCACTCTTCAAGGATGCCTGCTAAGTCCTTTATTATTTGATCTGGTGATTGAACCATTAACAATTTCTCTTGGTGAGTGCAAAGTCATCTTGAGGACACGGAGGAAAGGGATTCAGTGTAAGGTCTCCCGTTTTGCAGATGATCACTTACTTTTCATTTTGGATCCAGTGCCTCCCTCCCCCATATGATGTCATTACTTTCACAATTCAGTCAATTTTCAGGATATAAATTGAGTCTGCATAAAAATGAAATCCTTCCGTTGAATTCTCCTATATCAATGTATGATGGTTTTCCTTTTAAGATTGGTGAAAATCAATTTACTTAGCTTGGTATTACAATTACAAAGAACCATAAACATTTTTTTTTAAGGAGAATTATCTTGCTAAGTTTAATAAGTAAAGCATTCCCTGACTCAATTGTAGAGTTTGTCTGCAATTTTTAGTTAGTCGTATAAATTATATTAAAATGAAAATCTTACCTAGATTTTTATATCTTTTTCAATCTGTTCCAATTTTTGTTCCTAAAAGTTTTTTTAAACTTACTCAATTCCGTGATATCTTATATATGGAAGGGTAAGCATCCTCACCTTAATAAAATTCTTCTCCAGAGATTTAAGAGAGATGGTGGAATGGCTCTACCTAACTTTAGATTTTACTTTTGGTCTTTTTTTCATAATCATTCTGATTGCCCATTATGGGTATCAATGGAGCTGAATTCTCCCCCAAATTTTTCCAATTTAGTGCTTCTCGGCTCTTCACTTCCATTTTCTACTAAGTTAATAGATAATCCCATTGTTAAACATTCTGTGAGAATTTGGGTACAGTTTAGAAAACACTTTGCATTTCATATTTTCTCTCTTTCAAGCCCTATTGTATCTAATCACTTTTTACAACCTTTGCATGATGCTATTTTTCAGAGATGGTACAGAGAGGGTATTCAAAACTTTTCAGATCTATTCATTGATGGCTATTCTTACTTTCACAATTCAGTCAGTTTCAGGATATAAATTGAGTCTGCATAAAAATGAAATCCTTCCGTTGAATTCTCCTGCATCAATGTATGATGGTTTTCCTTTTAAGATTTGTAAAAATCAATTTACTTAGCTTGGTATTACAATTACAAAGAACCATAAACATTTTTTTAAGGAGAATTATCTTGCTAAGTTTAATAAGTGAAGCATTCCCTGACTCAATTGTAGACAAAGTCTACAATTAGCTTTCTGCTAATTTTAGCTTGCCCAAATCTCAATTTTTTAGATATTTGTAAATCCAAAATTTTTCTAGATTTTCTGACAGCTTTTTGATTTTCCAAGAAAGTCTGAATCAAATTTTGTAAATGAGATTAAAAAAAAAAATTTAATGCCTTCTCATAAAGGTTTAATATCTGATATTTATGAAAAATTGATATGTTCAAAATAAACTTCACTAGTTAAAATTAAACATGCTTGGGAACAGGATTTAAATTTGAGTACATTGGATATGGATTAGGACATAATTCTTAAGATGGTTAATCGCTTATCATTATGCCTTTGTCATTGTTTATTATAATTTAAGGTGGTACTCAGAGAACATATGTCTAAGGTTAAATTGTCTAGTTTTTAGTCTGATATGAGTCCCTGTTGTGACAGGTGTAAGGATGGAGAAGCATCATTAATTCATACTTTCAGGACTTGTCATAGTCTAGAAAAATACTGGAGAGAGGTTTTATGAACTTTGTCTACAATTTTTAATATAGATTTAGTACCGAATCCTTTGCTTGCCCTCTTTGATACAATGAGATGGAATGATGCTACCTTGTCTCCCGTTCAGTGTCATGCCATATCCTTTTCCCCTCTTTTGGGAGGTGTGCAATTTTACTTATATGGAAGGATGCTTCCCTGCCTGCTCATGATCAGTGGTTGTGTGACATCATGTCCTGTTTGAAGATGGAAATGATCTATTATTCAGTTAATAATTCAGATATAAGATTTCAGAAGCTGTGGGGGTCATTTATGATTCACTTTCTTATTTTATAATTTCACTTCAATATAATTTATGTTCTTTTTCATATTTTTTTCTCTTCCTTCATTTTTCCTTTAATATTAATCATATTTAGTATCTGGCAACGCTGTTAAGGAGGGGCATTGAGTTTTTTATTTTTGTTTTGTCTCTCTTTTTTTGTTATTTTCCTTTTTTTCCCTCTTTTATCATTTTTTTGTTTTTCTCTCTTTTTATTTATTTTTTCCTATTATTAGCTTTCTTTTTTTCAAATATTATTTGGACTATGAATTATAGATATGTTTTACAATTTACATTTGCTTTACATATGCTGATTGTTTTATTAATTACATGTAACTATCCATATCATTTTATTGTATCGTTTTAGTATTATAAGCTCTTTAATAACATTAATAAAAATATTTTAAAAAGAAATTAAAAAATTCTCCACATGAATCATCCGTCATCTGCACATCTCCACAGATGTTGCTTGACCTCCTGAGTTCTTCCACATGGCAGTCAGGATTGCGCTGACCTGTGTACTATGGCTAGTTGATCATACTTCAAGGAGCATCCAGCTTGCCATTTGCATCACCTGGTCCCTTCAGTGAGTTGATTTGTGGCCGTGGATGACTACCAACAGTCTTTTAAATGGAGCCATTAACTGTGAGCAACACACAGTGGCCTTGTCAATGACACCCAATCTCCAGGGAAGAATACATAAAAGTTGCAGAATGTTTAAGTTATTGATATGTATTGAAAATGCTGTGATGAAATGCTGAAACACATTTAGAAGGAATTTCTTGTGTACAAGCAGACTTGTAAGTGCTGAGCATTTTGTACTGTGCAGTGTGCTGTACCACATGCAACAGAGGTTTTAAGACTGGCTTGGAAAGTTTCCTGATAATTTTGGAAGTGAACGATGAATATGTTGTGTCACGTGACAATGACATCATCCAAAGTCCGCCAGATAATTGGCTCCATGTTTCCAATCCAAAATACCTCCTTCCAAAATCAAAGAGCTGCGTTCCTGGCTGCAGATTTCTTTGGAATACTTTTGCTTTAATGTAAATGGAGATGCTTCTCTGGGGAAATGGCTTGGCAAAGCCCTGCAGCAACAGAGCTAAATATATGAACAGGGGCGGAATAGAATTGTTAGGAAAACATTCTGGGTTAATTATTTTCTCAACCAGAGCTAATTCAGTTCAGTTCAGCAACCCACCTCTTCACTGATGTCATCAGAACACGTCATTTAAGCAGTTCAAACAAAAAAAATCTCTTAAATGATGGTCGATATAAAATTAACAAAGTTCCTCACAGTTATTTAAATAAAGGGGTTCTACTTCAGCTTTCAAACAGTGAAAGTCAATTACATTTTGTGATTTCTTCTGTCACAGTACACAGAAGTGCTGGAGAAACTCAGCAGGTCATGCAGCATCCATAGGAATTACAAGGCAGTTGACATTTTGGTCCTGAGCCCTTCATCACCCCTTCACTGATGTAATCAGAACACGTCTTTTAAGCAGTTGAAATGAAGTGACTGAGGGATGGGGGAGGCAGGACTCTCACAACATTAAGAAAACTTCAGATGAGCTGTCAAATCCCCAAAACCTATGGCTATGGATGAAGTGTGAAAAGGATTGGACTAAAGGGATATGGAGAAGAACTTGATAGTTAAAACAGCAAGGTATACTGAAAGGCTTGTTTCTGTGCAAGGGGGTGGTTTTCTCCTGCTCTGGTGTCCTGCGCCTGTCCACTGATTCCTCAGAGCCCGCAACTCCTGAATTGCCATCATCTTGAGCATCAGACCTCCGAGGATCTATGATGGTATAATGACCACCAGCCCTGTTCCACAGTGGGGAGGTTGGGTAGGACAGCTAGGCAGTAGGTTTCCAAGGAGCAGCACTGAAAGACCTGGGCTAGCACCAATGGCAGTGCTGCCATTATAAAACATGAAGTCAAAAGGGAGTTGGATGTGGCTCTTATGGCTAAAGGGATCAAGGTGTATGGAGATACAAAAAAAAAGGACTGGCCTACTGAAGTCACATGATCAGCCATGAAATTATTGAATGGTGGAGCAGGTTTGAAGGTCTGAATGGCCTTCTCCTGGCCCTATGATTCAATGAAAAGGAATGTTGGCATATATTGCAAGGGAGGTGGAACACTTAAGTACAGAAAATAAGCTACAGCTGGTGAAACCGACACATGGAGCACAGCATACGGATATGGTCCCGTTTTCGAAAAAGGAACATTCTCGAGCAGTAACAGTTCAGAGAAGATCCACTGGGTTTAATCCTGGGGAGAAAGATTTATATTTATATGAGAGAAAGACAAAAAAATGGCTCATCTCTGTTCAAAATTCTGCTATGTTCATGTTCTTTGGAAAAAGAGGGATTTTTCAGATAGGGAATCAACATAAGATTCTTTGGTTTGGCTTCGCGGATGAAGATTTATGGAGGGGGTAAAATGTTCACGTCAGCTGCAGGCTCGTTTGTGGCTGACAAGTCCGAAAAAGAGGGATTTTTCAGATAGGGAATCAACATAAGATTACAATTTAATTAAAGAACGTCCCATTAGAGTTGCAATTTTAGCTGTTGTTTGAATATAACTCCACAACAATTCACATTCCAATTGAGTTATTCATCCATTCATGAGCAAGTAAATATCGTTGTTGGGCACTACCAGTTGTCCCAATAATTACAATGACAAAGACTGAGGGGAACAATAGGCTTTATTATACAGAAGACTTGAGCTGTCCCAGATCCAAACTAAGGAAGTGCAGGGATGGGAGAGGTGGCCCGACCTTTATGGCCTGGGTCCCAGGGGAGAAGTCCAGGTAAGAGTGTCATCAGGGGGTGGGCCAGCCTGAGCCAATTAGCATACACAATCCATACCATTATAATCATCCTTAGATCATAGAACACTATAGCACAGAAAACAGGCCATTCTGTCCTTCCAGCCTGTGCAGATGATTATTCCAATAGTCTTAAAGATCTGTTTCCATTCCATAACCCTCCAGACCTCACCCATCCATGTATCTATCCAATTTATTCTTAAAACTCAAGATTGAGTCCACATTCACCACATTTGATGGCAGCTCGTTCCACACTCCCACCACTCTCTGAGTGAAGAAGACCCCCTCATGTTCCCCCTAAACCTTTCCCCTTTCAACCTAAAGTCATCTCCTTCAAAAGCCAACTCTCATTCACTTTGTCTTTTCCTCTCATAATCTTGTAAACCTCTATCAAATCTCCCCTCATTCTTCTTTGTTCCCAGGAATAAAATCCTAACCTGTTTCATGTTTCCCTGTAATTCCTGAAGACTTGGCAACATCTTAATAAATCTTCTCTGCACTCTTTCAATCTTATTTATATCCTTCCTGTAGTTAGGTGACCAGTTCTGCACGCAATATTCCAAATTTTGCCTCACCAATGTCTTAACAACTTCAACATAACATCCTAACTTCCATACTCAATACTTTGATTTATAAAGGCTAAGATGCTAAAAGTTTTCTTTGTAACCCTGTCCACCTGCAACACCACTGTCAGGGAACAATGTACCTGTATTCCTAGATCTCTTTGCTCCTCTGCACTCCTCAGTGTCCTACTATTTACTGTATATTTCCTACCTTTGGTTTTCTCTTCCAAAATACAACACCTCACACTTGTCTGCATTAAACTCCATCTACCATTTACTGGCCCATTCTCCCAGTTGGTCCAGATTCCTCTGCAAGCTTTGAAAATCTTCCTCACTGTCCACCACACCTCCTATCTTTGTGTCATCAGTAAAACTTGCTGATTCAATTTACCATGTTATCATCCAGGTCGATGATATAGAAAAGAAACAACAATGGTCCCAACACAGATCCTTGAGGCACATGACTCATCACAGGCCTCCAGACTGAGAAGCAACCATCCATTATAACTCTCTGTTTTTTCCCACACAGCCAATTTCAAATTCAGTTTATAACCTCTCCAGTGTCTTAATCTTCTGAATTTACATCCTGTAGAGAATACTATCTACAAAAGCCACTTGAGGGCTGAGTGAGGCTCTTTATTTGTGATGCGTTTTCACCGAATTCAAATACATTTTCAGTTGTATTTAACTTTTTAATTTTAATACATAAAACTTGTAACCATCTTCTTTAATGTACGCTGACGCATCTATAAATAACGTTCTATAATAACAAAACATTGGTAAATGAAAACATAAACGTCCATATAAACGATCAACAAAAAATATGTGAGCTTCACTCACCCTTATTCACATACACCACCACATTGTTTGGTACGCTCTAACCATATTAAGTTTGTGGCCTTAACTATTGCGCACGAGTCAGCTGGTACTCCATACACCAAACCCACCACACATGCTCCAAACGGCCCCAGAACGCTAACTTACTGCGCATTCTCAAAGCGGGCACTCATGCATGCACACAAGAATAAAGATGACTGTGCCCAGCCAATGGACCCCAGTGTGCTCTCCAATAGGTAAGTACATACAAATTGTACATTTTGGCTCTTACAATAAATACTGGCCCCTAATTATTATGAGACATAATGTCTTAAATAATAATTATACAATAAAACAGGTAACATTCAAGCATTATACAGATCTTCTTTCTTCCTTGAAGATTAAGCTTGTTCAATAGTCTCTCCATGCAACAAGATGGAGTGCTACCTTGGTCAAGAAATGCACTCCCTTCCTGCTCTTGACTTGTACAGACACCATATCCTTACCGATCCCAGTAAGACCACTTGTCAGAGCCAAGGCTATAACTCTGTTTTCTGCAGCTTCCTTTGTTTCTGTTTGCTCATTTTCCTTGATCTTTGTTTCTTGGGTGAATGTGCAGCATTCAAATTGCTTATGTTACAACTAAGTAGTTTCTTGCAATTTTTACTGATGCGCATTTTACACATACAGCCAAAAAATACTACATTTTCCTTTAAGAAAGCGATCTTCTCATTATGTTCCTTCTTTTCCAACCATGAACACATTTCCAAAGCATGTCCACCTTCACAGAACAAACAGCTCTTCTCAGCAGGCAAACTCTCCTTTTCTTTAGTTACTTTAACCTTTGCCACTACTGTGTCAGTTGTAAGTAAGGAAAAGGATAAAGTAAGGAAAAGGAGAGTTTGCCTGCTGAGAAGAGCTGTTTGCTCTGTGAAGGTGGACATGCTTTGGAAATGTGATCATGGTTGAAAGCAGGAGAAGCAAACAAACTTCCTTTTCAATTTCAGACTAGGCTGTGAGTTGGACCTCCTTACATCTTTGTTCACCATTTAAGTGTCTTTAATATTTCCATATACTGGATCTGTTGCAATGTACATCTAAGACATAAGCAAATCCATCAAATCCTTTAAGGTAGCTTTTTGATCAGATATTTTCTGGAAATCACAAGCCAAATTTCTCCATTTCTCACACAGGGTATGGCCGATCCATAGCCGATAGGGTAATTGCCCTAAAATGATTCACATATTACCAGGCACATCAAGGTCATGAACGTAGTTGATATCGTCCATAGCATTACAACATCCTCTTAGAAAGAGAGTGTATGCTTGTAGAACTTTTGTGCCATCTGGTTTTATTGATGACCATGAAGGAGCCTTCTCTATATAAACTGAAGCAATTCTCTGTTTGATGCTAAAATGCTCCTGTCGTAAAAACTTAGCCATGTTGAATCTTTTATCTAGGAACATATGTTGACAACTCTTTACAAGATCCTTTGGCTGTCCTTTTGTGAAGCTGTTCCAAATAATAAAGACAACCTTCATCGTCTTGAATTTTGTTTTCAATATCGCGTTTAAAAGATTTAATGAGTGTTTGGTACTGCAGTGGGTCGCCATCAAAAACTTGAGTCTCCTCCTTGGGCAAAGAAAAGAGAGATTGTAGCTGGATCAATGATGTAGCAATTTCATTTTGCCTTCCCATGGATAATAGTACATTGCTCTGTTCACAGCCACTTGTAGCAGGTAATGTATCTGGAAACCTCACATATGTGGGTTCATCTGTATTTCTAATGCTGGACTGGGATGCCAAGGAAGCTGCAGGATTTTACTGGACCCAAACCACAGCTCTGTCTGTGGATGTTATCACTGGTACATGAGAATTGATAACACCATGCTCTGGGAGGATTTGTCTTGTACTTGTGGTACTAATATATCTACCTTATTTAGTGGTTTCCTTTCCTGTGGGTCTTTTTCAAAATATGACTTCTTATCATCATACACTTTGGATAATTTACTTCAAGCACCAGATACCATTGAGTCTTCTAGTACCTCCATTTTGGCTACGGTATCAGCAATGGTTGCTTCCAGCTCCTGGTGCTCCTTTCTCCTCTTTAGTTCCCTCTTTATCCTTCTTAGCTGCTCCTTCTGTTCTTCTAAGACATGTTTATCATTAAACAAGAAGTGTAGCTTTAGTATTTATGCCTTTTGAAGTATAACTTGAAGTACAATAAACTCTGGAGCTTGAACTAAAAGAACTTTGTTTGCTTCCCTGTTTTCAAAATTGGACACACTGTCATATGTTTGAATTTCTTCCTGCAGGCCAAATGTTGACTTATTACTTGACTCTTTCTCCAGTTTGAATTGTACATCCTTTGCATCTTCATCCTCTCTATCCTCTTCATCATCTCTTCAGCATTATCACGTTGCTGTATTCAAATTCAGTTATTGTCTTCTGCAATGGTTTTGCAATGTCTTCATTCCCATCAACCAAAGCCACCTTTTCTTCTTTATTCCCATCATCCAAAGCCACCTCTTCTTTTACCAACTTCATTCTTGCAATGAGAACTCTTTTAACATCACTTATACCTAGACTCTGTCATTTCAGTTCTGCTTTGAGATCCGCAACCCTCATGTCTTCATCACATTGCTCCTCAACAGCAATGCAGGCATCTGCTATGGCCATTTTACTTGTCTTGTTCTACCGTCCATCAAGCTTGAGCAACAAACACGCACAACATAAACTAAATCAACAGTCCCAATGGATGAGCAGCAGCAAATCCAAACTGTGTATTTGCCAAAAATACACAGAAGGAATCCACAGACATAAGCCTATAGCTTCTGATGGCTGTAATGTGCTACTGATAATGAGTGCTACTGATAGCGAGTTTCCACCACAGAATCCGTCAATAATATCGCTGATTTTCAAGCAATACCTCCATCAATATGTCTATAGGACACTCTGCTATATGATTAGAAGCTATAGCTATATACTCAGACCAATGGATGTGGATTACAGACTGCCTCAGGTTTGAGGTATTTCCAAGATGGCCACCATGTTATTTTCAATATCACTCCAAGACAAAGAGGGATTATTTTTCTATCTTCCATCCTTCTATTCTCCTTTCCAACAATATTTTTTGTTGACTAAATGTAGAAACTACTAAGTACAAAGCCACTTGGAGGCTGGGTGAGGCTCTTTATTTGTGACATGTTTTCAATTATTTCCAATACAAGTTCAGTTGTATTTAAATCCTTTATTTTAACACACATAACTTGTAACCATCTTATTTAATGTTCTCTGAAATGTCTATAAAAAATGGTCTATAGTATTGATCCTTAATAACAAAACATTCATATAAACATTCCATGTAAAGTTAAACTTAAACATCCATATAAATGGTCAACAAAAAACTCACATACACCGCTATGTTGTTCAGTACGCTCTAACCATACTGAATTTACGCCCTTAACTATTCCATATAGTTAAGGACAATGGCATTCCATATGTAAAAACCATCACACATGCTTCATCTGGTCCCAGAAAGCCAAACTACTGTGCATGTACACAGCCAGAATTCATGAATATGCACAAGAATAAAGATGCCGACCTCCAAAGAAAGTACACATAAATTGCACATTTTGGGTCTTATATGTCCCATGTGGGACCTTGTCAAAGGCCTCACTAAAGCCCATGTAGACAATAACCACAGCTTTTCCTTTATCTACTTTCTTGGTCACTTCTTCAAAAAACTCTACAAGATTCGGTAAACCTGACCTACCACGCACAAAGTCATGTTGACTGCCTTTAATCAGCCCATGGCTATCCAAATATCTATATACCCTATCTCTCAAAACTCCTTCCAATAATTTACCTATGGAAAGAAAAGAAACAGAAAGAAGCAGACCTGGCTGCCAAGATATCACCTCAATTCTAGCCCTTTCAGTTTTATTTATTTATTCCAAGGAGTTAACAAGGTTTCATGAGATTTAGTAAAAAAAAACATTTATAAATTTATACCAACAATATGTAAATATGGGGTTAAAATTTTCAAAAAAAGTGTAATATTTATTCCTTAAATTATATGTAGTCCTCTCAAAAGGTACACAACTGTATATTTCCAAACCTAAATACGAATCCGATTTTCACATCTCTGCTATATATTTTCTTGCAACTGCTGATGCAATTTTCACAAACTCTTTTTGATACAAATTCAATTTCAATTTTGATCTTATCGTCAATATATTACCCAATAAAAAGAACATTGGATCTTGTGGAAATTTAACTTCCATGACTTGTTCCAAAATAAAGTTCCTAATTCTATTCTCAATTTTGGACATGACCATGTTGAATGTAAAAATGTCCCGGACTCTTGACTACATCTAAAACATTTATGTGACAGATCTGACATCAGTCAGGTTAATTTTTGAGGGGTACGATATAATTGATATAAAAAGTTATACTGAACCAATCTATATTTAACATTTACTGTACTTGTCATACTATCATGACATAATTCCAACCAATTTTCCTCCCTAATAATAATATCTAAATCTGTTTTCCATCTCTGTCTTGATCTATCAATTCCCTGCTTTTGAGTTCCCTTTGGCAATAATATATACATGGCTGAAATAAATTTCTTAATAAATCTATTACCAATCAAGGTTATTTCAGATTATAACATTGTTGGACCCAGTTTATCTTGTAAATATGCTTTTATTTGATAATAACAAAATATAGTATTATTTTGTGTTCCATATTTATTTTTTAATTGCTCAAATTACATTAAATTTCCTCCTTTATAACAGCCTGTTTTGCTTCTAATTCCCTTTGAAAATCAAATATTCAAAAGTTGGCTATTCTTTGTAAATGGAATAAGTCTATTTTGATTAAAAGGCATTTTAGATAATACTGAATTCCTCATTCCAATTTGAATATTTACTTTATTCCATATATAAATCAAATGCTTCAACAGTGGAGTTTCCCTGTCTTGATTCCCATTTATATATAAAATCTTCTGGTGTTTTCTCTCCTACCTTTTCCATCTCTATCTCAATCCATGCTTGTTTCTTTCCCTCTTTTAAAAAAGAAGAGCGAAATCTCATTTGTGTTGCCTTATTATAATTCTTAAAATTTGGAAGTTGTAGACCTGCTATTTCAAATTTCCATGTTAATTTTTCTAGCAAAACCCTTGACATCATGCCCTTCCAAAGAAATTTTATTACACATTTGTTTAATTTCTGAAAGAATTTTTGTGGCAGGCAATGTTTGAAAAAGGTATTGTACTTGGACTGCCTAAAGAAATCTCTTGGTGCCTGCCACATTGACCACCGCCAGTGGGCTGATAACGCCTCAAACCGTGCATCTTGGCGCCTCACAGTTTGGCGGGCAGCAACCTCCTTTGAAGAAGACCGCAGAGCCCACCTCACTGACAAAAGGCAAAGGAGGAAAAACCCAACACCCAACCCCAACCAACCAATTTTCCCTTGCAACCGCTGCAATCGTGTCTGCCTGTCCCGCATCGGACTTGTCAGCCACAAACGAGCCTGCAGCTGACGTGGACTTTTTACCCCCTCCATAAATCTTTGTCCGCGAAGCCAAGCCAAAGAAGAAGACTTCATCTTAATACAATGAACATTTCCCAGTAATGTTATTGGCAATTTCATCCATTTTATTAAGTCTTCATCAATTTCGTTAAGTAAAGGGGTATAGATTAGTTTAGTTTAAAAATATTATTTCAATTGTTATCTACCTGTATCCATAAATATTTTATTCCATTTATTGGCCATTTAAATTAGGTATCTCTTTGACACCTTTAGTAAGAGGCATATTTTCACTTTTATTCCAATTTACTTTATAACCAGATATGATTCCATATTCTTTTAATCTTAAATATAGCTTACATAATGATCTTCTGGGTCTGTAAAGTAAATTACTACATCATCTGCAAATAATTTAATCTTATATTCCTCTCTGTCAACTTTAAAAGCTTTAATATCAGAATCAGAGCAAGTCAATTCTGCTAGTGGTTCTATTCCAAAAATAAATAAACAATAGACAATAGACAATAGACAATAGGAGCTGGAGTAGGCCATTTGGCCCGTCGGGCCAGCACCGCCATTTTAGATCATGGCTGATCATTACCATCAGTACCCCTTTCCAGCCTTATCCCCATAACCCTTAACTCCGTTACCCACAAGAGTCTTATCTAACTCACTTTTGAACATAGTCAGCGAATCTGCCTCTACCACCCTCTGTGGCAGAGCATTCCACAGATTCACACTTTTCTGGGTAAAGCTGAAGATAATGGACCCCTTGCCTACTCGACCTAGTTAAATAGAAAGGCACAGATATTTGCTCATTTGTTACCACCTTAGCTTTCAATCCATTATATAAAGCTTTAAAAATGGGTTTCTTGCAAAAAGTTATATCTATTTTCTTTTTTTTTAATATGTGCCAATATCCTTTTTCTTTTCACTGGCTGTTAAGCCCATTAATATAAAAGTATTCAATATTTTACTCATTGATTTTTTTTTTAGTCAACTTCCAACAGTATCTCTCCTTCAGCTCTCTTCTTGCAACTCCTTGGTATTTCAAACCTTTATTATCTATAATGCCAAGACATGTCCATTTTGTCAATCTATATAAGAAAAAGAAAGAAGAAAATAAGTAGAGTGAAAACAAGAACAAAAAACACTATTAATCTCTTTTCTTTCTTCCTTTTTTCTTTCTTTCTTCTTTTTCTGTTTTTCGTGGGGTTATTATTTGGGGGGGGAGTTGGTGGGCTTTTTTGGTGAGTATATAAACTAACATGTATAATGTATTAAATATAGTTTATATGACTATTACACCTTGTATTTTGACATAAATACATGTTTGGAAAACTTAAATAAAGTATTTTAAAAAGCCAATAATTTGCCTACTACTGTCGTCTGACCACCGGCCTATAACTAACTGGTTTATTTTTGGAGCCTTTTTTAAACAACAGGACGACATGAGCTATCTTCTAATACTCTGGCACCTTACCCGTGGCTGAGGACATTTTGAATACATCTGCCAGGGCCCCTGCAATTTCTACACTAGTCTCCCTCATGGTCCTAGGCAATATCGTATCCAGCCGGAGGGATTTTTCAACCTTTATTCCCTATAAGGCAGCAATCATCTCCTCCTCCTTAATCGCCATATGTTCCATGACACTTCATTTTGTTTTCCTTCCTTCCTTAAGCACTATGTCAGCTTTCTGAGTAAATACTGATGCAGAAAACTGTTTAAGATCTCCCCCATTTCATGAGGCTTCACACGTATTTGACCATTCTGATCGTCTAGAGGACCAATTTTGTCCTTCACTATCCTTTTACTCCTACTATATTTATATATTTATATTTATATTTATATATATATTTATATAGCAACTTGTCCGTGAACTACTCTTTGCAGATGATGCTGCTTTAGTTGCCCATTCAGAGCCAGCTCTTTAGTGCTCGACGTCCTGTTTTGCGGAAACTGCCAAAATGTTTGGCCTGAAAGTCAGCCTGAAGAAAACTGAGGTCCTCCATCAGCTAGCTCCCCACCATGACTACCAGCACCCCCACATCTCCATCGGGCACACAAAACTCAAAACGGTCAACCAGTTTACCTATCTCGGCTGCACCATTTCATCGGATGCAAGGATCGACAACGAGATAGACAACAGACTCGCCAAGGTAAATAGTGCCTTTGGAAGACTATACAAAAGAGTCTGGAAAAACAACCAACTGAAAAACCTCACAAAGATTAGCGTATACAGAGCCGTTGTCATACCCACACTCCTGTTCGGCTCTGAATCATGGGTCCTCTACCGGCATCACCTACGGCTCCTAGAACGCTTCCACCAGCGTTGTCTCCACTCCATCCTCAACATTCATTGGAGCGACTTCATCACCAACATCGAGATGGCAGAGGCCGACAGCATCGAATCCACGCTGCTGAAGATCCAACTGCGCTGGGTAGGTCACGTCTCCAGAATGGAGGACCATCGCCTTCCCAAGATCGTGTTATATGGCGGACTCTCCACTGGCCACCGAGACAGAGGTGCACCAAATAAGAGGTACAAGGACTGCCTAAAGAAATCTCTTGGTGCCTGCCACATTGATCACCGCCAGTGGGCTGATATCGCCTCAAACCGTGCATCTTGGCGCCTCACAGTTTGGCGGGCAGCAACCTCCTTTGAAGAAGACCGCAGAGCCCACCTCACTGACAAAAGGCAAAGGAGGAAAAACCCAACACCCAACCCCAACCAACCAATTTTCCCCTGCAGCCGCTGCAACCGTGTCTGCCTGTCCCGCATCGGACTTGTCACCCACAAACGAGCCTGCAGCTGACGTGGACTTTTACCCCCTCCATAAATCTTCGTCTGCAAAGCCAAGCCAAAGAAAGAAATACAGCACCATTGACCTAGGATCGTATCTGGCGCTGACTGTCATGAGTTTGTGTGTTCTCATTGTGTCTGCCTGGGTTTCCTCTGGTTGCTCCGATTTCTCCCACCCTCCATAAAAAGCATAAATGGTTTCTGTGTGTCAATTGGTGTATTTGGACAGCACAAGTTCATGGGCCAGAAGGGTCTGTTACCATGCTGTATGTCTAAAGGTAAATTTAATTTATGTCTTCATGTCAGAGATTCACCCACCTCCATCCTGCCTGCCTGCCCTGAAGGATCTGATTCTAAATTCTGAAAAATGTAGATCTGATTTCTTCAGCATCTTTGTCTTGAATCCAGTTCCATGATACTTTGAGCTGTGACCCAAGGTGGGGGTATAATGGTTGGTCTGCTGCCATCGATCATGCACATCCAGCACCTGCAATAGCAAGTGCCATATGTGGTGAATGTGGACCAGTCCCAGGTGAATAGCCGACAATGTGCATGCAGGGGGCAATGCAGGAAGTGAAACTTGACCATGCATGGGGATATTGAAGGGATGAGCATGTCATTTCACCATGTTGAGCGATAGGAACTGATGGGAGGGTGATGATGATTACACATTTTGAGAAGTGTGGTGTGGTAGATTTTCTTGTGCACTATATCTCTCCACTTGAAAATAAACTTTGTTTGCCTCTTCCACTAATACCCCAAAGACTTTCTGCTTCTCTCAGCCCCCCATCAACCCGACCAAGGTTCCCTTTTTCTCTCTGCCCAGCTAATTCAGGCTTTCAGAACTGCAGTGGGAAACTGGGAAGCCTCCTCTTGCTTTTGATCTGCCATATCTTCCAGCAAACCATTAATACATCTGTGAGAACATTCCCCTCTATAAGTGGTCACCAAGCACTTCCCCTTCAAGAGATTCAGGCTACCAATGGTAAGAGCTTGAACTAAAGGTAAAAGCTTCATTATTGTCACATAATATGTAACATACATGAAATTCTTTAACTTTTGTCTACCATAAGGCAGACAGAGAATCGCCTGCCCCTCACAGAAAGTTACAGCACCTGTTGTTCCTAGGCAGTCTTCCCTCCAAGTACTGAGCCTGTTTACCTTCTGAGATCAGACAATCTTTTAGGTGCTCTAATTGGCAGAGAAATCAACCAGTACTAATCTCCGCAATTGGATCAACGACTTCCTATCCTGTATGATGTAATCAATGATTAGTGACATCACCTCCGCCATGATCATCCTGCTGTGTACTCAGCCCCCTACTATGCTCCCTGTGCACCTAATGCTTTCTAAAGTTTTGTGGATTGTGGTTGTAAGTGGGATCACCAACAATGATGAGTTGGAGTCGAATAGGGAAATATTGGTTTGTTGCCTTGAAAACAACCTCTCCCTCAATGTCGGCAAGACCAAGAAGCTGGTTATAGACTTCTGGAAGAATTATATTTTCTGCCATCTGATTTCCCTCAGTAACTCTGCACTTCTGCATCTTGTCTTATTTGATGTTTTAAGTCTGAGATGACAACTGAACTGGTTGCAAAACAAACTTTATCACTCTATCTTGGCACATGCAACAATGTACTTGAACTCATACTGTAGGACACAATTATAGTTCTGTATTGAGCTCTGGCCACAACACTGCACAAGGAATGTAACCGAACTGGTGGAGGCTTACAAGAATGGAGAGTCTTAATTAGGACAAGAAAAGAACGTCCTCTAAGATTGGTTTCTTTAGAACAAGAGAGACGGAGATGAAATCTCTCTGAGATGATTAAAATTATATGAGACCTACTCGTCATTACCAGGGAACTTTGTTTTGAAGTAATCTATGGGTGAATTTGGGGAAGATTGGTGTTCAAGATTTGGTCTGATTCAAAGAGAATCATGGCTGGACATGTGTTATGAACAAACAGTGGTCTTCATTTGCACACAGCAGAATTCACAAAAAGGACACAAACTGACAGACTAAAATTCACAGCACAAAGGTACGGTATACCAAGAAAAGAGGGTCTAACTTGTTCAATACCCAACATCCACAGGTACGGTATACTGAAAAATGAGGACGTAACTTCTTCAACACCCACCACCCACAGGCATGGTATACCATTTAAATAAACAAGTTCATACAAATGAACCTGATCTCCAATATCACCACAGCTTGGGATTCAGGAAGGGCCAATTGCTGTTGGGCCTTCAGAGCTGCCTGTGGCTCACAGCCTGAAATTCAGCAAAGGTCATAACTAATGAGCACATACACAATCTTCTTTCTTCTTCTTTGGCTTGGCTTCGCGGACGAAGATTTATGGAGGGGGTAAATGCCCACGTTAGCTGCAGGCTCGTTTGTGGCTGACAAGTCCGATGCGGGACAGGCAGACATGGTTGCAGCAGTTGCAGGGGAAAATTGGTGGGTTAGGGTTGGGTATTGGGTTTTCCTCCTTTGTCTTTTGTCAGTGAGGTGGTCTCTGCAGTCTCCTTCGAAGGAGGTTGCTGCCCGCCGAACTGTGAGGCGCCAAGATGCACGGTTTGAGGCGAGATCAGCCCACTGGCGGTGTTCAATGTGGCAGGCACCAAGAGATTTCTTTAGGCAGTCCTTGTACCTCTTCTTTGGTGCACCTCTGTCATGGTGGCCAGTGGAGAGCTCGCCATAGAACACGATCTTGGGAAGGCGATGGTCCTCCATTCTGGAGACGTGACCCACCCATACACAATAATGGTGTGAATAAATCACTGATAAATATTCTCAAATCCTAATTCGGAATACACAGTGAAAACAGATCAAAATCTTGGAGGAACTCAGTCAGTCTTTCAGCATCCATAAAAAGCAAATATATATTGCCAACGTTTCAGGCTTGATCCTTCCTTCAAGGAATAAGCAGAATGAGCCAGAAGCAGGAAATCTAAGAAAAATCTCAGAATTCTGACAATTCTACCTCAGGGAGGAATCCAGACCAACATAAGGGGAGAGGTGAGAATTTATCATTTCTGTGCAAAAGGGAACAGGGGAGGGAGAGACAGAGCTGGAGGAAGGGAAAGGGGGAAGAAGTGATGGTGGGGAGGAAGTCAATATTAATGCCATCCAAGTCAGAAGATGAGCTATTCCTCCAAGAGATGTCATGAAATGCATCAATAAAAAATTGCTTACAGTCAAATGCAAGCATTTTAACCCTTACAATACTGTCCCCTAATTATTATATCTAAAAAATAATTGCCATTACAAAGAAAATAAAAGAAAATTAGTAGTGATATGGGTTAAAATATTCAAATTAAAGTGGTATTCATCTGTTCAGAAAGCTAGTTTTAGTCTTTATCCAAACTTGACATATAAGATTTCTTTTGTTCTGGATTCATACATACAGCTGTACTTCATCGACTACAGCTCAGTCTTCAATGCCATCAGATTCCTGAATAGTAATTGAACCAAAGACGCTGCCTTACTTTTCGTGCACTACTATTCAAATTAAAAAAAAAAATTATAGTATTGTTGTAAGATGGTTTATAATATAACGCTGCTGCAAAACATTAAATTTCAAGACTTGTTCATGATAATAAATGCTGATTTTATTCTGATTCTGGATTGTATCAACAATCTTCCTCATCAACCAGAAATTTCAAGGCACTGAATGTTCTATGATATTCATTCCCTTTTTCCACCTTGTCTTTTTCAAACAATTCCAGAACAAGAAGTAATGGAATAAGCGGGTAACTGAATCCATTTGTTCAGATATTATCTAAACAGCATTTGCATCTTATTTTTCATTTCAGGGTCTTCTCTTTTGATTTCAGGGTCCTCTGCTAACATTTCTTTTAATTTATCATTTCTTTTAATTTTTAATTTACTCCTCCTGAGGCCACAGAAGAAATTGAGGCCCTGACACTGACGTTTCACTCCTCAGAAAAGACTTGACTTTCAAACCTCTGGAAGCCAGAGCAGCAGGATTGTCAACTGTGCCAACATACCTCCACTGTACTGGACGTGAGGCTCCATCAATTTCAGTGATTCGGTTAGCAACAAAAGTTCAAAACCTTGTAGTTTTATTGTTGATGTATTTGAGCACTGAAGTGCTATCAGCCCAAATTATGGAGTCTGTAAGTTTCATCTGCAACTCTCTTTTTAACATTGTGTCCATCTTGCTTGGTAGCAGGCATCAAATCAATTTGTGGCATAGTGATTGATTTCAATGGAGCCGCTCTGGCCTTCCCCATTGCAAATCCACAATGTACCTGATCCCTGTTATCATGCAATAATAGGTAACTAACAATTCCGTAACCATCTTCACATGCACCAGCAAAATGATGCAATTCAGCAGATGTCACAGTTCCGAAATTTGTGGGTTTGAAGCATCTGTCAATCCTGAAGTCTTCCATCTTACGAAGATCCTGAATCCAACACGTCCATTTTTGTACGATGGATTCTGGTATCTCATCATCTTAACCAATCTTTTTCCTACACAAATCTTGCAGGATCTTCTTGGTAGTCAAGACAACTGCTGCCAAGGTTCATATATCAATCTACCTGTGGATAGAATCCCCCTTCTTGTGAGAGGTCGGTCCTTCAAAATGATTTTGAACTTGACGTCACTCTAAATACACTATTGTACATCTAACATCCTCTCTACGGGAAGGTTTTCATAGTCTAAATCCAAATTTTTCATTTCTTTTGCTCTCTCGTTTTCAGGTCTGGCAGTCAAATACAGACCATTCAGTAAGTTAAACTTAACTCATGATAAAGAGCTATTGCTTCTTTAACTGCAGGTGCAGAAATGAGATAGTTATCCACATAAAATTTATTCCTGATGGTACTTATAGCTTGAGAGCCAAATTGTTCCATATTGTCCTCAGCACACTTCCTAAGGGCAAAATTCACACAACTTGGTGAGGAAGTTGCTCCAAATAAATGCCCTGTCATTCTGCATTCCACCACGTTCTGACAGTAGTCGCCATCAGGCCACCAAAGTAATTGTAACAAGTCACGGTCTTTATTCGGTACCTTTCCCGGTGGAGCATTGCTTCAATGTCTGCAGTAATAATGACAGAATCTGGTTAAGACTCCTAACAACATACTGGTTAAACATGGATCCTGTAAGAGTTGAGAATTTAGTAAAACTCCCTGAAAGGTTGCTCCACAATCAAATACCACATGAAGCTTTTTCTTCTATGGATGCCAAACTCCGTGGTAAGTACCATCTTTTGCCATCACTATGTTCCAAAATATTATCTGGTACTTTCTTCTGCATAACCTTTAAATGTCATGTCAGACATCCATTTGGTGTAGTCTGAATGAAAGAAAGAATCTTTCTTGAACCTTCTCTTTAAATTCAATGTTCGTTGTTCAGCAACACTTCTATTGTCAGGCATGCATATTGCCCTTTTCTTCAAAGGTGGCCCAATGCAATAATTATCATTAACCAGCTTGGTGGATTTTAACACTGATTCCTAAATCTGCTGATCTTCTTTTGAAGGTTCTTGGTTGCCCCTGAAGCATTCAGGAAAGTCATATTTGAACTGCTGTTCCCATGGCTTATCCAGCTTAACAATCTTGACACTTATAGCCAATCTCTTTTCTTTCTCCGAGGTCCATTAACCATCCAACCAAGCATAGTTTTGACCACATAAGGTCCATCTCCCACACTCTTTAACGATCTAGAACCAATCAAAAATTCAATGTCAGAGTTGATTTTGTGTAAACAAACATTTTTCAAATGCGTGAGTGGTTCAATGTTGTTTTGATGTGGGATGCTTCATTTAATGCACAGGGATAAGTTTTCTGAGTGTACACGGCTGTGAGTTTACAAAAATCATTACTATCCTGTCCAATTAACTCGAGGCTTGAAACAACATTGGTTTCAATATGCTTTATCTGACCTTTAGTTCTTAATAGAATTTTTGTACTTCTTCCTTGAAGATTAAGCTTATTCATTAGCCCCATGGTGCAAAATGATGCAGAGCTTTCTGGATCAAGAAATGTATAAATATGCATTATTTCACTTCCTATCTTGGCTTTGACCAGCACAGGTACTATTAAAAGTTGGCTGTTATTTCCACCGGCCCCAAAAAGACCATTTGTCCTCACCAAGTCTTCAGCACTGCTTTCACCTGCTTTTTTCCTTGTCATTTGTTCCTTTTCCATCTTGATATGTAGCATTTTGGGAAGTTTTCGACTATATATGTCATAGCTAAGTCACTTTTTGCAGTTTTCGCTGATGTGTCCTTTACACAGACAGCCAAAACATACTCCATTTTCCTTCAAAAATGCAATTTTCTTTCTATGCCATCTGTGCACATTTTTACAGATCGCGCTTATCATTACAGAACAAACATGTTTTCACAACAGACAAACTTACATTTTCCTTAATTTCTTTATCTGCCACTGTCAGAGAGGTGGCAAATGTATATTTTTTTCAATTTTGGTTGAGGGTATGATTTGGACCTCTCTACTTACTGTTTGAGTATCTTTGATATTTCTATACAATGGATCTGTGACAATGCCCACTTGCCCTTCAATGAACTCCTCCATATCCTTAAAAATAGCCGTCACATAGTTGATTTTCTGGCATTCAACAACTTAACTTCTTCATAGTTCTCTCATTTGGAAGGGTAATTTACTTACAATAATCAGTATAGTATTAGGTAGGTCAAGCTCTTGAAGATGGCCAATCTTTGTCTTGACATTGCAACATCCTCTTAGAAAGAGGGTGTAAGCTTGCAAACCCTTTGTGTCATCCGGTCTTACTGATGACCATAAAAGAGACTTCTGTACATAGCTTAAGAAATTTTATACTAAAGAAGCATTTTGGCAACTAGTAATGACTTAACCTGTTTGAACCCTTTATTCGGAGCCATATGTTGGCAACTCTTCATAGATCTTGTGGTTGTCCACTCGTGACCTGCTGCAAATAATAGAAACAATCAGTTGAGTTTTGACACTTAATTTCAATACTACTTTCAAAGCTTTTCATAGATGCTTGGAATTCAAGTGATTTACTATCAAAAACTGGAATATCTCTCTTGGGCAGAAAATGGGTGGTTTTGCCATCTTGCGAAACAGAATAGGCTCACATCTCTGTCCATTGGGGTTATCAACGGGGTTTGAGATCTGGCACCACCATGCCTTATCCTGCCTAGTTCAGGACCAAGCTCATCTTGTGATTGTCGCACTCACTGGCTTATCACTGTGTCTTGACCTGCCTAGTCAGGGTCAATGCCTAAACAAATCTTAGTGGGGGGCATTAGATTAACTGTGGGGTGCCAAAACTGATTCAGTTGGAGCGGGGGGGGGGGGGGGGTTAGTTTATGCTGCCTACCTGCCAACCATGATCTTCCCTTCAGCTGCAGCGGCACCACCACTTTCCCTCTCTCTCTGACCTAGCAGACAACTGCGTTGCTTATATTGCCTGGAGACTAGTGACGTTATACGCTAGATAGGCTAGGCTGTGGGTCACAATACCTCATGGGGGCACTAGTTGTAAGCAGGTGAGGGGGCATCACACTATCTCACTTGGGGGGCAAGGCCCACGAATGACTCCCTTGGTGCCAACCCTGTGCCTAGTGCATGACCAAGAATGCTGTGACCATTGCACTGGCTCAGCCTTAGTATTAAACATCTTCCTTTATTTTTGTCCTTCCTCAAAATGTTATGGTTTAGATAATTTACTTTGAGCGCCAGATACCACTGAGCCTTTGTCCTGGCCTGATTAACAACAATTCTTTTGCTAAGTTCTAGTTACCTCCTGTTGCCTCCTTAACTGCTCCTTTCACTTTTCAAGGGCAAATTTATGCTGCTCCTTTTGCCTCTTTAACTGGATCTTCTGTTCTTCTAAGTCAAATTTAATTTCAATCATTGCTTTTCCACTTCATGAGCTTCTATGTCTGCCTGAACCTTTAGACATATAGATTCAGTACTTGAAGATCTGGAGCCTGGTCTAGAAATCCTCTTACTTCTCCTGCTTTCAGCATTTGACATGCTATCGTTAAGTCCTATTTCATCCTGTTAGTCAAATGTTACCTTAATATCCTCATAACCTTGATCTTGTGGCACAGTGTCAGCCATCTCCTGATCTTAATTTCCAAGGAGTGGAGTATTCTTCTTCAACACAGAGTGATAGTTTGGAAGAGGCAGAAAAACAAGGTATTTACCAAGGATGAATGGTTGCATTGCGGCAACCTATAAGAGCTGGGATGAGGACTTTGCTAAATAGTTCTTGTACTTGTTTGGCATTCTTCATATTTCAATGAGTGTATGAATTGCTTCTCGCCACCCAGGGAAGTGAGTCTAATTCATATGGTTCATATCAGCTGGCAGCTGAAATTGTGTTAATGACCAAAGCACGTATTTTATATGTATTCTTCATTGGGTCAAATGTGTTCAGGTTAATTGCACATTGATAACTCAGTGCCTGCTTTCCCAAACCAGCCAATTTAGTCCCCTGATCTCTTGCTGTATCATAGATTGCAATATAACTTAGAAAGGAATCCTGACTATAACTTGGAGAGATGATGCCATTGACCTGCTAACAATAACGTCTGGATTCATCATTTAGAATGAACACTGATTGCAAATGAAAGTCATACGCTAGCAAATACATGAATTAAAAACTTAGCCTTGCAGATTCATTAGAAGACCTTAACACATAATAATTATGTACTAACAGATGAAAGATAACTAATGTTAAACAAATATAACTTTGAAGGAAAACAAGAAAATAAATTGACGTTGATTATAAAGGCATTTCAGAAATGCTGAATCAAGAGGAATGGAATGATTTATGATTCAGCAAGTTAACCCGATTGCTTTCCTTATGGTCGAGCTTCTTTCAAGGCTTAGTGTGAATGTAAAATTATGGAGGGAAACAAAACATTTTATAGAAGCTTTAAATAAATATCAGAAACACTTTTTAAATAAAGAATTTAGTTATTTTCACAAACTGTAAACAAAAATTTCACTTCCATTGAAGAAATTGACAATGGATTTGAGCATTTTATTTATTTTAAGTCATGTTTTTCGTATCTGGTTGTATCTTAATTTTTACACATATTTGTGTTTATACAATCGAGGAATTATTGAAATGTAATGGACAAAAACAGACATTCAGCCCATTTTTTCCCTGATAACTCTGATCACCTTTGTTGATTCTATTTGCATGCCTGTAGGGCTTATTTCTTTGTATTTTTCCCATCCAAGTACCTTTCCAAACATTTTTTAAGCATTTTAATTGTATTTGCCTCTACTACTCCCTCTGACAACTCGTACCAGATGTTCACTACCACCATACGCAAAACATATAACTGCATCCCTATGTGTAATGCACACACAGACCCTTCAGACTGCCTTCAGATTTCTTCACTCTCATCTTAATCCTGTGTTTCTCATTCTGGGAAACCCCATCTTGGAAGAAAGATTTTGACTAGCTATCCTTCTTGCTGCATTTTCACTGACACTGAAATCAATTTACAAATGTTCATTTATATGCCCCTTGAAGTTAATTTGTGTTTAATTTATTGCATCCTAAACCTGACCAGGCTCTGGGACCACTCAAAAGTTTCAAAACATATGGGGGTTATTTGGGTAGCATAGACTAGTGGGTTGGAAGGATCTGTTGCTATGCAGTACATCTAAATAAAAAAAATTAAGATCTTTTTGCTCTCCCACTATTTTGCACCAACAGCAATTGCAATTAATTATTTATCTCCCTTTATTTATATTATTTCTTTCTAGATTATGGCATTTGTGATAAGTTACTATTTTACAATTTGCAGTTGATACTTCTTTTATATCTGCCTGGTTACAGGAAGTAAAAATCTTGGAATGTCTGTACATTGTACTTATTATGTCTTTCTTTCTTCTTTGGCTTGGGTTCGCGGATGAAGATTTATGGAGGGGTAAATGTCCACGTCAGCTGCAGGCTCATTTGTGGCTGACAAGTCCGATGCGGGACAGGCAGACACGGTTGCAGCGGTTGCAAGGGAAAATTGGTTGGTTGGGGTTGGGTGTTGGGTTTTTCCTCCTTTGCCTTTTGTCAGTGAGGTGGGCTCTGCGGTCTTCTTGAAAGGAGGTTGCTGCCCGCCGAACTGTGAGGCGCCGAGATGCACAGTTTGAGGCGATATCATATTATGTATATGACAATAAAATCACATTGGAGATTTTACAATGTGCTCATAACTGTTTTCTAGCAAATCTCTTCTTAGGGTAGGGAATTGCAGGCCTGGTTTTTGAAGTGTAGGTGTGGTTGAACTCTGAGCATTGTGTTTGTATGCATAGAACTCAATTATTGCGCTGGACCACATTTCAGCATCTGGATAATTCAGGCTGCACGTTTTAACAGAAAGTTTTGCAGGACTGACACTTTGGCCCATATTTTCAGGGATTTATTGGGAAAAGAGATATCATTGTCAGGAATACCAGGCGCTACATATGGCAAATTTGATTCAAGTGTACACAGAAACAGAAACACAGGAGTTGATGCCCATGACTTTCACCGCATAGGCTAGCTGATACAGAAGAGAGATTGGAAACTTGGTCAAATGGTGTATTAAGAACAACATCTCACTCAAATTCATCAAGTCCAAATAGCTGATTATAGACTTTAGTAAAGGAAAACCAGAGGTATATGAGAGATCAGAGGTGGAGAGGGTGAGCAAATTTAAATTCCTGGGGGATCACTATCTCAGAAGACATTTCCTATAGTCATCATATTAATGCGATCATGAAGAAAGCACCCCAACACCTCTACTTCCTCATGAATTTATGGAGTTTCAGTATGTAATTAGAAACCTTGGCTAACTTCTACAGATGTGGAGTGAAAAGTGAGCTGATTGGCTGCATCATGGCCTGGTATGCTAGCACCAATACCTGAAAAGATAGTGGACATAGCCTGGTGCATCACAGGGAAAACTGTCCCCACCATTGAGAACATCTTCATGGAATGTGGCTATTGGAGATCAAGGATCTGCACCATCTGGGAACTTCAGGCTTCAGGCTTTCTGTGTTGTTAATATATGTCACCACTCTACTCAATGTCAGGTTGGAGAAGACATGACTAGACCTTCTCTCATTTAAGTTAAAGGTGATATTTACAAAGTTTAACAATTTCCAGCAACTCTTTTTTTCTGTCTGTATCAGAACTGCCAAATTTATGTACTTCTATCTCGTTACACTGGTCCTTTTTCTTTAACTAGTTCTGTCCTTACTTTTCTCTCTATTCTTCCCCTCCCAGAGATCTCCACCTCCCCCACTTTCTGCCCTTCCCTATCTTCTCCTCCCATGTGTCACAGTTGATAACTTCCCTTCCCACTTTTGCTGTGATAAAAGATACTAATCCAAAACATTGTCTGACCATCTCTCCTCACAGATGTTCTCTGACCTGCTGTGCTCCTCCAGCAGCAGGATTCTAGTGTCTGCAGTTTTTGTTTCTCTGGCCAAATCTATTGTTGGCGATCATTTGTAATAGAACATAGAACATAGAACACTACAACACAGTACAGGCCCTTTGACCCTCATTGTTATGCCAACCTATATATTCCTACCAAAAATAACTAAACCCTTTCTACTTCGTAGCCCTCTAATTTTCTTTCATCCACGTGTCAGTCTAAGAGTCTTTTAAATGTCTCTAACATTTCAGCCTCCATTATCATCCTTGGCAAGGCATTCCAGTCACCTACAATTCTCTGTGAAAAAAACCTACTCCTGATGTCTCCCTTAAACTTCTCTCCCTTCACTTTGTAGAGATGTCCATTGGTGTTTGCTATTACTGACCTTGGGAAAAGGCACTGGCTGTCCACCTTATCTATGTCTCTGAGAATACTGCAGACCTTAATTGTCTCCTCTTATCCTTCTTTGCTCTAAAGAGAAAAGTCCCAGCTCTTCTAACTTTACCTCATATGAGTTATATTCCAATCCATGCAACATCCTGGTAAATCTTCTCTGCTCCTCATCTTTCCTATAATGAGGTGACCAGATCTCTGCTGGTTTTACCAGAGATTTATAAAGTTGCAACATGACCTCTCGACCCTTGAACTCAACCCCCCCTTTTAATGAATATTAAAACACTTTTTCTAACTGCACCAGCTTCCCTACAGGTAATTTCCTCTAGCTTTGCATTTCTTGTTTTTTACATGTTCCTTATTTGTGTTTTCTCTCTCTCTCTCTCTCCCTCTTCCTCTCCCTCTCTCTCTCCTGCCTCATTTTCCTATCACTCAGATGATAAGTTTATTACCACAGCAAATCTGCCATCATGCCATCAGAGGTATTCTGTTGGGTTAACTCTCCCTCATCCACCCTCTCAGAAACTTAAATTTAAGTTTTATCCTGAACAGTTCCGACAAATTAAATATTGACTCTGTTTCCCTTTCTCCATGCTCTGGTTGATTTGATTACTCTTTTTTCCAATGCTTTCTGTTGTTATCAGAGCTTCCATAAAGTTGGCATTGAAAAACTAAGATAAAAAAAAACTCCTTTGAGTTTTTCAAAGAACTTGATTATTACTTTTGATTTTATTTTGTGTTTAAAGGTTTTTAAATGTTATACTCTTAAATCTTTCAAGATTTTGTTTGTTGAATATGTTTAGATCTTTTTTTTTGGCTTCTGAAGATTTAAGATGCTTTCAAAAAGTCTTTGCTTTTGAATGCCTCAGAGAGATTCTGAAATGTCAGAGCTTTTTATTGCTTTATAGATGTTTGCCCATAAGTCAGGATTGTGTCAATTTTATATGTCTGACCTTCTATAATTTTTCTCTCTTTTATGAGCAGTGTTTCAAGTAGCATGAGTGAGAGGAAAAGAATGGCCAGCGTTTCAGGCTGGTGCACTTCATTAAGAGATGATGAATGGCTACGACCCGAAATGTTGAACATTCTTTTTCTCCCACTGATGCTGTTTGTTTGTTTCAAGTGGACTCGCAAAATCATGGAGGACCTCTACCACCCAACCCCCAGCATCTTTCAGCTACTCTCATTAGAAAAGAGATACCGGAGTATCAGAGCCAGAACCACCAAGCTGAGAAACAGCTTCTTCCCATTGGCAGTGACAATGCTGGATGACTGAAATGAACATACCCTCCAATACTCTACTATTTATTAAATAATATTTATACATTTTTATATTTTTACATATAAAATATGTACTTGCATATGTATCTTTTGTCTGTATGTATGTTATGTCTGGATGTGTGATTCCATGTTTTTGCACCAAGGACTAGAGAACGCTGTTTCGTTGGGTTGCATTTGTGCAATCTGATGATCATAAATTTGAACTTGATCTGCTGAGTTCCACCAGGAGGTCATTTGCTGCTCCATATTCCAGCATCTCTCATGCACCTTTCGAGCAGAGCTTGTTTGGCTGGCCCAGTAGATGTTCCCATTGTTGCAGGAGACATTGTTGCTTCATTGTCCTTTGCCAATGGGCTCTGGAAGTTTTTACTGAGAGATTTACAAGAGACAAGATTGGATTTTTTTTAAGAGCTTTGAGAAGTTAAAGATAGTCCTTGCCACTGAGCATCAACACTGTTGCTTTATGATGGATTTACATCGATGAGTTGATGACACTATTTACATGACTCTGGAAACGTAGAGCATCTGAAGATCTATTCTCTGCCTCAGGATTTTGCATACTCAAATCATTTGCAGCTGTCTTCACAGGATCACAGGCATCGGGTAGTTCCAGAAGCTCTCTTTTATACCTCAGATAAAGAAGACATTTTGCAGGCGCTGGAGTCTAGTGCAATAAGCAAAAGTGCTGGAGAAACTTTTGCAGCAGCCATAGAAAGTTAAAGGCAGTCGATGTTTCAGGCCTGAGCCTTTCATTATCATGCAAAGAAACTAAAAAATTAAATTTCAGTTGTTACAAACTAACAACCTTTTTTATTATTTTTGGGACTAAAGGGATTTTGTTGGTACTCACACAGGGAAGAGCAGTAGAAAATTCACCAGACAATGGTAAATTCAAAATAATATATTTTTAAATTAAACTATTAATTACATAACATTTCTTACTTAGTTCTAAGCTTACTTAACTCTAAACTTAACCCCACTATGCGCAAATGTAAATGTGTGTGTGTGTTTATGTGAGTGTGAGTGTGAGTGTGTATGAGTGTGTGTATGTGTGTGTGCATGTGATTAAAGACCCACTCTGAAAAGTCACTCTTTAAAAGTTCAGCATCATTTTAGTCTTGCTTGAAGGTCTTAAATTCTCAGTTCAGAAATAATTATTAAGTGCTTTGAAACATTATATCTTCAGGTCTTTTTCCTCACAATGTGGCAATTTTCTTCCATGATGAATTCACAAATCCAGACAAGGGTTAAATGAAGTGGTCATACAAAAATAGACCCATTAGAAGTCTGTACTCTTTTCCAAAGAGACAGTGAAATGGTCTTTCTTATTTTAAAACCCACTGATTCTGTGTTCCCACTCTCCCAGGAATAACACACAACATCAGCATCATTTCTGGTTACTGTAACTCAACCCAGTCTTTCACAAGGTTTTAACTGCTGTGTCACAGGGGTTTTGACTTCTGTACTCTCCAAAGTGAACTCTTCCAAAAACTGTACTCAAAATGTCTGAAGTTAGTGATATATTTCTCCAAATTTTGTGACCGTTTCATCAGTTCAAATTCTTGGAAATCACATAACTATCCATTTTATTTCTACCAAAAATCTGTTCCTTTTTCAAAACCATTCTGTATCGATAGCAACTCTGACCTCATTTATGTTCAAGAGGCTTAAGTGACTTTGATTAAAAACAGATGGCTTCCTTCAGCAGTTCTTGAATAATTAAGACACACTTTAAATCCATTAGCTCTGTCTGACCAAGATACTGAGACTCTGAGAATGAACACTCTTACTGAAAACAATGGTTTTCTAAAAATGTTTTGTGATCTGTCCTAACCCACAGCCAACTTACTAAGAATACAGATACAATATTTTAACTCTATAATTTACTTTACTAAGACATTTTTATAAAACAAATATGGTTCGACAGTTAATGAAAGGTTAACACAAATCCATTACACACTGATCTCAACTATTTAGATGGGATCCCAAAAGACAAAATGCAATTTGAAAATGAAAAAGAGTCACAATGAAGAAGAAAATGAAATTTTTTAACAAATCAATTTGCACTTCCTTCTAAAATAAGCCAATCCTGCAGCATTTTTGATGTCTTTCAATTAGACTTCAGTGTACATTTAACAATTCTGAAAATGGTATGGCCCATGTAATTGAATGATAATGATAATGAGTTTATTGTCATACACATTGTACAATGTACATATGTACTGAAATTCTCACTGCAGCCCAACAGGTTCTTTGTAAAAAATGCAATGGTAATAGCAAGACATTAAATTAAAAAGAGAGCTTTAATATAAAATATAGATAGATAACAAACATTTGCAGTTTCCATCGTGTAAGAAAGCAAAAATAAAAGTATTTTTACAATAGTGGAAAATGTCGGAGAACTTTATGATTTTATTTTATATAACTTTAAAACTTTGCTGGTCACATTGAATATCAACAATGAATTATAACAGTATTTTGCAGCATCACAGAATAATGAAGTAAAGTACAAATTGAGGTTTAAATTATTAAAAAGGCATGAAAGAACAAAAGTGGCAATAAATTTGGATTCAAACAAGTCACAAGCGAATCTTGGCTGACTTTCGAATCTTATAGCAAACACCCATAATTTATCAGGTCAAATGTGTGTTGCTCCTTGTAATATTCAGCTCAGTAAGAAGTGCTTTGATGACCAAAAAAAAACCCACACACATTGGTGCTATCATTTTATTTTATGGGAGAATTAAAAAAGTTAATAAATAAATAATGTTCCTTAGTTAAAAGAAACGAGAGTGAGAACACTGGGAAGAAATCAAATTGGCAAACTGACTGCTTTAAATGAAGTCACCATATTAAATGCAAACCCAAAATTTTCATGGTATCAAGAACAATTCTTTAAAGGACACATTCAGAATAGAAAGTTCAAGCCTATTTGTTTTCTCTTTTTATTGGTTTCATAGGATGCAATGATTAACTTACAATATCCATATAATTAGCTGGAGTCTGGGGGAGTATTTTGATGGTTTTGTACTTTTATTCTTGTGAAAGCATTGCGTCTCATTTTCTCAGCACTTGGCTTGATCAATAAATAAATAAATAATCAGCAGTTAAAAATGGAAAAGATATGTGGAAAGAAAAAGCCAATTAGCTGGAAATATAAAACTTTATTAGGCCATTGTACAGAAGATACTCTCGATATAAAAAAAAATCCACCTTTCCCATTGTTTTTTATTTGCACCTTGCAAGTGCAAGTTGCCCTAGAAGAGATTCGGAGAGATATATTTCACGATGTTCGTCTTTTTGCAAAAATAAAAGCCCTCTTGATCAGCTGATCTTGTGCTGATTATCCTGCTGGTGTTACTAAAGTTTTGGTGTAGAAAACCATGAAGTGGATTAAGGACTGCATTATTGTGTGGTGTGGTAGCTGTAAAACACCGGACAGGAAGTCAAAACAGGTGACCATCAAAATGTCTGAGAAGATCACTTGGATCTCCCTATTTGTCATGATAATGAATATGCATGATATGTATTAACCTGACCGGAAGTCAGATGGTATGCACTGGAGGTGGAAGGTGCAGGATGATGAAATAAGGGAAGCAGGAAAATAAAGACACTGAGATGTTCAACTGGTAAAGCATGTGGTGATGGTGTTATTAATTTCACATTTCGGGCCACAAATGTGACATTGGCGACGAGAATAAACATTTTGATTTTAAATGTGATAAACATTTTGGATTTTGAATCGGTGGCTTTGAGCTGTAAGGTTTTCTTCATGGCAGTCACAGGAGCTGAATTTCTAGCACTTCGAGGTGTTCCTCATTTTGACCCGACGGGTGTTGCAATCACTGTGAGTGTGAAGTGGAAGGCATGACTGGAAGAATTTGAAGCCTACGCCGACAGTCATGGCCTATTTCTCGATAGCAGTACGGCGGAACAGAAAGCGCAATGGAGGGCGTTACTTCTCTTCACTGCAGGACCCGCAGTTTGGGAAACTTTTAAGACGCTTTTGAATACTGGAAGGAAGGAGGAATACCAGAAAGCCGTAGATGCATTGAATGCACACTATGTGGTGACACCAAATGCTACATTTCAATGCCATTTGTTTCGCAAAACAAAACAAGAAGATGGAGAAACGGTTGCCCAGTACGTGACGAGATTGCGACAACTGGCTGTGGGATGTAATTACGTGGTAGCTGATTTGGACAACCAGTTATTGGATCAAGTTGTGCAGCACTGCAGATCAGACAAACTCAGAAGGCGACTGCTGGAAAAAGGGGGTGAGTTGAAACTTACCAATGCTTTAACAATGGCTGCTGCATTAGAGGCTGTTGAGGGGTAATTTCATACCATGAAACTGAAAGACAACTCAAGCCAGCCCAGTAAAGACAAAGTTGGTCAACAAGTAAATAGGCTCTCGCATATCCATAGCCAGCCAAGAAATATGCCGATACATGACTTGAAGTGTTACAGATGTGGAATCAGAGGTCATTTTGGAAAAGACCCATGCTGCCCAACGAAAGGCAAAGTTGGTAGAAAGTGTGGAGGTAAGGACCACTTTGCAAAGAAGTGCAAAAGCAAGTCAAATGCAAACCAGAATGGGAAGAGTACAGCTTCTAAGGGCAAAGCTTGGGGGAAAGGAAAGTATCCTGGAAAGAACGGCACTATTTGCCATATAGAAGGTGACCCAGAAAGTGACGATGATGATGACAACCAGGATGGGCAGAAATACTATCAGTTTACATTGAATGATGTACATCATGAGAAGATCCCAGTGATAATTGGTGGTGTGACACCGGTCATTGTAGACTCAGACAGTTTCAGTAATGTAATTGACCGACATTTATGGGAGAAATTGAAAAGAAAAAAGATAATTTGTACATCAAAGAAGTGTTCAAAGAAACTGTATCCATACACAGCAACCAAGCCATTGCAGACCATTGGATGTTTCACTGCGACCGTTGAAGCTGGTGACAAGTACACCGAAGCAGAGTTTGTTGTCATAGACGAGAGGGGAGAACCATTGCTGAGTAGACGCACGGCGCAAGACCTGGCAATACTTCATATTGGAGCTCGTGTCAATTCAGTTCAGTCATACGAGGATATGAAGCAAGAATTCCCCACAGTTTTCCAGGGAGTAGGAAAGCTGAAAGGTCGACAACTAAAGCTAGCAGTGGACAAAACGGTCAAACCCAAGGCGCAACAAGTGCGCAGAACTCCATTTGGACTTCGTGGGAAAGTCGAGGCCAAAATCAAAGAGTTGATCGAGCAAGAGATTATTGAACCTGTAGAACATTCAACACAATGGATCAGCCCAGTAGTGATCGTGCCCAAACTAAATGGTGACATAAGACTGTGTGTTGATATGAGGATGGCCAATGAAGCTATAATTCGAGAATGACACCCCATACCAACAGTGGAGGAAGTACTTCAGGAGTTAACTACCAGTCAGGTGTTCTCAAAAATTGATTTAAAATGGGGCTATCATCAATTAGAGCTGGACCCAGAATCCAGGGACGTGACAACATTTGTGACTCACTGTGGATTGTACCGGTAGAAGAGACTATTGTTCAGTATCAATGCAGCTCCTGAGATCTACCAGTACGAAATCCATTGAGTGATTCAAGGCATTCCTGGAGTTGCCAACATTTCTGACGTCATCATAGTTCATGCGGCTACAAAGGAAGAGCATGACAGACGGTTGAGGTGTGTGCTATCCAGACTACAGGGGGCAGGCCTTACCGTGAATGGAGACAAGTGCCAGTTTGGTGTCTCAGAGATGGACTTCATGGGACACAGGCTTACACGGGAAGGACTGAACCCAGCTGATGCCAAGGTGAAAGGTGTTGCAGATGCACGTGAACCCCAGAATGCAACGGAGATGAGGAGCTTCTTGGGATTGGTTAATTATTGTGCAAAGTTCATCCCTAACTTTGCTACACTGGCAGAACCACTGAGGAAACTAACCAGGAAAGGTGTACCATTCCATTTTGGCTCTGAAACAAAGTCTGACGAATGCCGATACTCTTGGGTATTATGATCCGCTGCACCATCCAAAGTCATAGCGGATGCTAGTCCTATTGGTTTAGGAGCCATGTTGGCCCAGATGCGTGATGTGGGACCAAGAATCATTGCCTATGCCAGCAGATCTTTGACAGATGTGGAAAGGAGATATTCTCAGACAGAGAAAGAAGCACTCGGACTTGAATGGGCCTGCGAGAGATTCCATGCATATTTGTATGGCATTGAATTTGAACTCATCACGGACCATAAACCATTGGAGGTGATCTATGCCGCCAGGTCCAAACCGTGTGCCAGGATAGAACGATGGGTGCTCAGACTCCAACCGTACAAGTCCAGAGTAGTTCACATTGCCGGGAAAGCAAACATTGCTGATCCGCTGTCCAGATTGTTGAAAGATGGATGCCCACAATCCAAGTCAGAACCGGGGACAGAAGCAGAGAGTTTTGTATGGTTCGTAGCTATTCATTCGACACCGGAAGCTGTGACAACGAGGGAAGTCGAGAGAGAGTCCGAACATGACCCAGAACTCATGGAAGTTAGAGAATGTATCCAAAGTGGACAATGGGACAAGTGAATTCACAAGGCATGTATTCCCATTAGAGACGAACTTTGTTGCATCGGGCAGTGTATATTGAGGGGGTGTAGATTGGTGATACCACAGAGGTTGAGACCGAAGATCGTATCATTAGCTCATGAAGGACACCTAGGTATTGTTGGTAGCAAGCAAAACCTCAGGAGTAAAGTATGGTGGCCAGGTTGTGATAAAGACGCAGAGAAATTTGTCAAAACCTGCCATGGGTGTCAACTCACAAGTAGGAGTAATCCTCCAGAGCCGATCCGGAGTACGCAACTCCCGACAGGATCGTGGATCGATGTAGCTGTTGATTTTCTCGGACCTTTACCAACTGGTGAGACAGTCATGGTAGTGGTAGATTACTACAGCAGATACTATGAGTACACTGTGTTGAGGTCAACGACCACTGAAAAAACAATACAAGCATTGGCAGAGATCTTCGCCAGATATGGATTGCCTGTTACGCTATACTCTGACAATGGTCCACAGTTCATTTCAGAGACATTTGCTGAATACATGAGGACTACAGGTATCCACCATCATAAAGTAACTTCTAAATGGCCGCAAGCCAATGGGGAAGTTGAGAGACAAAATCAGTCCATCAAAAAACGATTACGGATTGCTCATGCAGAAGGACAGAACTGGAGAGAAGCATTGCTATCCTATGTAGCTGTCTATCGGGAAACGTCTCATGCAACCACAGGAAAAAGTCCAGCAGAAGTACTTTTTGGGAGGAAAATCCGCACAAAAAATGCCCGAAATAAAGGAAATCAGGGACGCCCAGGAGATGAGGGAACATGATGCTGAAAAGAAGGGACCAGCAAAGCTGTATGCAGACTCGAGGCGTGGGGCCAGGTACTCAGACATCATGCCTGGAGATAATGTTCTGGTGAGGCAAGAGAGTGGTGGTAAGCTAGACACACCTTATTACCATCAACCCTACACGGTTGTATCCAGAAGCGGCAGTACGGTGACAGTCAAGTCTCCAGCTGGAGTCCTGTACAAAAGAAACGTGTCTGGTGTAAAAAAGTACCAATCCAGAGCGACACTGAGTGAAGTGGTTGGAAGTCCAATACGAGATGCTCAACCTGAGGGACCAGATGATGTTCCAGAGGTAGTTACCAGCATTCCCGATGAAGTGGCCAGAGTACCAAAAACACCAGAGGCCGCAGTGAGCAGTGTTTCCGGTGCTGAGGGTGAACAACCAAGTTGCGACAGTAGCATTGCAGGAAGGCCGAGACGGGACAGAAAACCACCTAAGCGATATGAAGATTTTGTGCCATATTTCGAATCGTGGCCACATTATCACGAAAGTGAAAGTTTGTGATAGTTGGAATGAGTTTCAATGAAGCGCAGTAATGTTACTTACCAAGGAAGAGAAATGATAATGGGAACATTTGGACAGTGATTTGATCAATACATCATAAAGTACATGTATGAGCGCTGTATGAATTGCATTTTTGTTTAGTCGACTACTTGGTATTAAATTAAAAAAAACAAAAGTATTGGAATTTAAACATGTGAGGTGTATAAATTTAAATGTTTACATTTTGCATATGAGGTGAGCATTGTATTAGTATAATTACAGAAACACAGTTGAGCTCTTATATTACATTTGGTTATAACATGCTTATGTTACATTTTGTGAAGAGGGAATTTGAAGTTGTTTTTGTTTTGAATTTGAAGTTGTTTTGTTGGTTCATAAGGCAGAAAAATGCTATTGATAGTGTTAAAGTGTTTACATTTAAACATAAAGATATAAAGTTTATTTCTGGTGAAAGGAGGGATGTCATGATAATGAATATGCATGATATGTATTAACCTGACCGGAAGTCAGATGGTATGCACTGGAGGTGGAAGGTGCAGGATGATGAAATAAGGGAAGCAGGAAAATAAAGACACTGAGATGTTCAACTGGTAAAGCATGTGGTGATGGTGTTATTAATTTCACATTTCGGGCCACAAATGTGACACTATTGACATCATTTTCTGGGAGCATTGCTTAAATAGGGCTCAAAGAATTATTGAGGACCGTTTCCATCTCCCACACAGTATATTTGACCCATGACCATCAAGAAAGAGGTACAGGAGCATCAAATTCAGCAGTGCCCAGCTAGGAAATAGGATTTTCCTGCAGGCTATGAGATTAATATACTGTATCTTGTAATTGAGTAAATATTTATTTTACATTTTATATCTTTTATATAGATATGATTATTATATACTGGATATCATGTCTGTATATATGTGCACAGTGGTCCAGAAAAACATTATTTCATCTAATAGTATATGTATAGCTAGATGATAAACTTGAACTTGAGGACAAAGCTTTCAACAAAGCTAATTCCAAGAACCTGTCTGTTGATGTTAGAAATCATTGTGTCGTGGATATTCTTCCTAGATACACCAAAAAAAAGGAATCCTTGGTTTGATATACAGTAAAAGCCTTGGTATCTTAGGATTGGTAGATGCTGGATAAGTGTGTTTCCAGTTGCTTGAGATTTATTACTACAAGCCTAACTAATACACATGCACTAAGAAAAAGCAGTTAAAAAAAGACAAAAATACTATACTGTACTTACACTGAACAAACTTCACTTGCATGAATAAAGTATTTTACTTTATTTTCAGTCACATTCTTTGAAAACATTTAACTAGCACTGCATCTGCAAGTTCCTCCCCCTCCACAGAACTGCCCGAAAGATGAAAAAGAACATTATAGATAACTAACTCTCCCCCCCACCCTCCCAGCAAGTTTACAGATAAAGCCTCTGAAGGGGGCAATGCTTACTATGCAGCAATAAGGAGACACTTTAAGGGAGTCACCCCAACATTGAGTGTCATCAACCAGCTCTTCCTCCTCTGCGATGCCATTGGTGTTTCACACAACTTTATTTAAACAGCTGCTATGAACAAAGCACAACTACGCCACTCTGCTGGCAGAATATTGCTCCTATCTTCACCCAAGGTTTGCCGGTTACTTCCAAGGACATTTGCTTTCACAATGTTAAACTTACATATTTTTACCTATTATTTTAAAAGTAAAAAAAAAGCTTTCCTTGAATTTTTTTGAAGGTTGGCGATTGCTTGAATTCTGGTTTCACTGTAATTAAAAAAGACAAATGATATGTAAGGTGCTCACTGTTTTTCCTTGTGGATGCTACTGGAAAGGACAAAGTTCATGACATATGTCCCTAAGAAGTCGGTGACATGTTGCTTTCTTGAACAAATGCTGACATTCTGCTTATATATTTCCACAATAGTGGAGAGGAGAAGGTTCCAGGATTTAGACCCAGCAATGACAAAAGAAGTGGTGATGTGATGTGTGTGATTTGAAGGGGAAGATACATGCAGTGATGTTCCCATAAGTCTACTGTCATATAGAATTTATGGGTTGAGGAGATCTTGTCAGAATAGCCTGAGTGATTAATTGTTTGCAAGACCAAGGAGCTGGTTGTCGACTGCTGGAGGAAGACTGGAGCTCATTCCTTGGTCCGCATCAGCGGTGCTGAGGTGGAGATAGCTGACAAGTTTAAGTTTCTTGGTGTAAACATCTCCCACGACTTGTCCTGGCCCCTCAATATTGCAGCAATGGTCACAAAAAAGGATCAGTGCCTCTACTTCCTCAGAAGCCTGAGGAAATTTGAAATGTCACCGGCATCCGTTAACAAGGTGTACAGGTGCACCATTAACAGCAGGTGAGAGGGTTGAAGCTGAGAAGTGATAGGGAGAGAGGGCAGAGGGTAGCCCTCTGATAGGAGAAGGAAGAGGAGTGGGGAACTGGAGGAGAGGAGACAGATGGGTTGGTAAATGGAGAGATCTGGGGAGAGAGTTAATGGAAAATGAAGGTGGGTTAATGTCATCTGGTTGCAGATAACTGAGACAGAATATAAAATGTTTAAATTGTTCTCTGTTGTATTATTCTATATTAAAGTTTAATGGTTTGTTAATGCTCTCACTGCAATACAACAGGCACTTATTTTAGAGTTACTCCATGATTACACAACTTATTATGTACAGTTTTGGTGTTTGTGGGCTTTGTGACTATTGTCAAGTAGTAACAAGTGATGTGCAGATTGATGTATTGAACTATTGTTCTACTATGTTTCTTTAAAGTCTTTATGGCAGAAACAAAATAATTCAATTAGTATAACACCTGCATGCTTAAAAAATAGATTTCACACAGAGCTGGTACGTTGAATGGATAATGCACACAGACAAGGAGAATCCCACCTTCCTGAAAATAAGAGTGAAACTAGTAATATCTCCCTTTAAGGAATAATTGCCGAAGAATAAACCATGGGATAGTGAGCAGAAGGGGTTGTTCCTGTGTTTTATGACTCTTTGATTCCCCATGAAACTGAAATATGAGTAGGATACTTGACCCATCAACCCTACTCTGCCATTCTTGACTTTGCCTCAGTGTCATTTTCCTGCACTAATTTCATATCCCTTTTTCCCTTAAAATGCAGGAATCCATTGGTCAGTTTGAAATGAACTCAGTGCAAAGATCTCATCAGCCGTCAACATATGGGAAGCTGGTTGGTTGAAAGGCTTGCAGAGAAATGAATGAAAGGTCTGAACTAGCTGGAGCTTGTATCTTCTCTGTGAGTGGCCTCATCTCCCCTTGCCTTCCCTAAAACTTCTTCACATGGTGCTGCAACTGACAGAGACATTAATTTGCAACACTGGTGACTTGGGCTCAATACTGACTCCTGGTATCTTCGGAGTGGAATTTGCATGTTTTCCTTGCTTTGATTATATCCTGGTGCACTGGTATCCTCCCACATCATGAAAATGAGCTGGCTGGTAGGTTAATGTGAAATGAGGCAAAAGTTCTGAATGTTTATCCTCTTAATGCTTCTCATGATTTTATAAACTTCTATCACGTGTCCCCTCAGCCTCCAATGCTCCACAGAAAGTTTTCCCAACCTCTCATTCTCTCACGCACCCTCTAATCCAGTCAACATCCTGGGAAATCTCTTCTGCACCCTTTCCAAATTCTCCACACCTTTGGTGTTACAGGGTGTTGACTTGGAGCATCAAGTGCACTTCTGGTTGATGAGCCCTTTGGATGAATGACACTCAGCAAAAGGGCACAGTAAAGATTTGCGAGGATGTTACAGGGACTGGAGGGGTTGAGTTATGATATGAGACTGGATAAACTTTGACTATTTTTCTTTTGTGCTTAGGAGGCTGAAAAGCGATCTTACGGATATAATCTCTGGGGACATAGAAAAGATGAATATTCTTTTCTCCAGGGTACAGAAGTCTAAAACGAGAGGGTTTATGTTTAAGGCAAGAGTATAACAATTTAAAAAGGGCCTGATGTAACTTTTTCACACAAAGCGAGGTGGGCATGTGGTAGTGAGAGAGTCACGGACAATTACAATGTTTAAGGCATTTGGACAGATACACTGAAAAGAAAGATTCAGGTGAATTTGGGCAAATGCAGGTGAATGGGACCAGCTTCAGGTCGGCCACTTGGATGAGTTGGTCTCTAATAGATTTGAGCATGTTAACGAAAGATCATCAAGCTTGAAAGAGCACATGTGGAAGACCACAGATGCTGGAATATGGAGCAAAAACAATCTGCTGGACGAACTCAGCAAGTCGAGCAGTGGGAGGAAACGAATGGTCAATATTTTGCATCAAAACCTTTCATCGAGACTCTTTATGCATGAAAACATCATATACACTAGAAGTATCCTGTCAAATTTTCCAGTGGGTCGGGTTTCCACATGTAATGGTTGCTACTGTTTTAAAACATGCAAAGTAGCTCATCTGTTTTTTTAAAATATTTGGAACAGGTACAATGGGTCCCATTTTAGGCCCCTTTATCAATACACAGACAAGAACATGAGGCTCTGTAATGGTGCAAGGTAAAAATGAACGAAATACTCACATGCATGATCTCTTGGAACATTTTTTGGTTACCTCTGCAATTTTATCAATGGAGGATGAATCCATTGACTGCCAGGCTATTTTGGGGTCATTTACATTTATTACATTGTATTCCTTAAAAGGACAAAAGTTACAATTAATCCTGCAAAAAAAGTTTAACTGCTGATATGGCTCTTCCGGTATATCTTAGGTTATTCTTCATTCTCAAATGCAATATAATAATGGTTGAAGTGGAAATCTCATTCACTCAGTTTACACCATGTTTATGTCTGTCTTCATGCGTATCTTGATATTCTGGGTTAAATGTGCCCGTTTTATCATTACAAAAATAAAAATGTTTTTGGACATGATTTAGAGTTGCATTTGCACTTAAACCCATTATTTAAAACAATTGGAAGAGAAACAGTTGACATTTTGGATTGAAGACCCTTCGTCAGAGTTAGTAGTAAATTTTTAAAAATCTTGTTAAGCTGAAGGGAGGATGCGATGTCTCTGAAAGTATAAAAGTTGAATGCCCATGAGAATCAGCTGTGAGAAATGTCCACTCAGGAAGTCGATGAGAGCAGTTGGAGAGTGAGAACACACAAGATTTGCAAAATGCATATTTAGGAAGATGTATTTTATCTCATCAGAGACATCTCCCCTCACTATCCTCCCTACTCTCCCTGCAGCTTAACAAGCTCCTTTTTCCTGCTGAGTGAACGATGAAAAACTGGAGGGACTTAGTGGGTCAACCATGGGTAGAAATGATTAGTCAATGCTTCGGGTCGAGACCTTTCATCCACAGTCTCGATAAAGGGTCCCGAACTGAACCATTCTCCCCATGGCCCATTGAGTCTCTGCAGCAGCTCATTTTTTGCTTAAAAATCCAGAAACCACTGTTGCTGAGTTTCTCCTGGGCTCTTTCTTAGCTTGGACAAAGGGTCATTGGCCAGAAATATTCCTCTTACAGATACCGACTGACCTGTTGAACATTTACAGTGCTTTCTTTTTAAAATATTTTTATTGAGTTCAATATAATAATCTCATATACATGTTGCATTAACATAACAGAAGGGAACATAAAAATGCATACATAATATATAACTGGTAGAAATGCTCTAAGTAACAGTTTCCCACTTTTATTATTAATTAATATTAAATCTAAATAATATTAATTAATAATGAAAATCACATGAATGACTTTATAAGCAATCTACCCATAACTTGGTAAAATATCAATTATTGTCTAGGACCATCATATATAAACTCAATTAATCAACTTATATTCTAAAACAAAGAAAAGAAACCTAAAAAACACCTAAATTAACACTAATCTTACCCTCCCTCTAATCAAGGTTACTTATATAAAAAAAAGAGTAAAAAGAATGACAAAACTGGATTGGATTGCTACCTCCAGTTGCTAGATAGAGCATCACCAGAACAACTCAACAGCTTAAAACTGGTAACCATGATAATATTCTATGAATGGAGCCCATATCTTTTCAAACTGGAACTTTTTATCTTTGATATTATATCTATTTTTTTCTGAACTTAAATATGCCATTACATCATGTAGCCACTACCCATGAGTTGGTGGGTTCATCTCTCCACTTCATTAACACATGTCGTCTGGCTATCTGCGTACTAAAAGCTGAAAGCTTCTCTTGAGATACAGGCAAAGATATAGTCAGATCGTGAATAAAATCAAACAAGGCAATTAAAGGACGTGGACCTATTTTAGTTTTAAAAATCATTGATAAAGATTGAAAAATGTTTCCCCAAAATCTTCCTAATTTGGGACATTCACAAATCATGTCCATTAGTATGGCCTCTAAAATTTTACACGCTTCACACAATGGACCAACATCTGCAAAAAAACAAGATCATTTAAGTTTAGACACATGTATTCTATGTACCATTTTAAATTGTAATAAACCCTGTCTAGCACAAAATGGTGAATCGTTGATCAAGTTAAGAGTGGAATGCCAATCCTCATCTGAAAAAGTTATATTAAGATCCCGTTCCCTTTCATTTTTAATCTTAACCATTGAGGTTAGTCTTAAATCCAATAAATTATTATAAATACTTGATATTAACCCACTGCGTTCAAATTGCAAATCAAAAAAATATATCAAGAATATTTGAGGCTGCAAATTGAGCAAAATCTTATAGCTTACATTGGACAAAATGTCCATTTTAGCATTTTCTGTTTCTATTTTAGATTGACAATTTGTTTGATTTTCATTTAATGCAATGCCTGGGATCTTGAAGGAATATGTTAGATCACTACCACCCACCCCCACCCCCCCACCCCCCACCCCCTGTCACCCTTCCCTGCAACTATTAAAGACTTCTGTGTTTCCACAGATGTCCTGAGGGTGTGGAGAGGACTTGGCATGCTTGTGTTCATACGGAGCCTGATGTTGTGGCAATTCCATGCTACTTCCAGTAGAAAACCTACACACACATCCTGATATGATTTTCACCTGGTTTTGGAACTACAGACTATGCTAGACATTTCAATGGAATGTTTGTATGTTCCTGTCAGGATTAAAAGCAAAGTTAACAGACATAAGGAACCTTGGTTTTTGAGGGTTATTGGGGACCTGGTTAAGAAGAAGAGAAAAAGGTGCACAGTAGGTATAGGCAATAATGAACAAATGATGTACTTGATGAGTATAAAATTGCAGGAAAATCAGGAGGTTTAAAAGAAGATACAAGGTTGCATTAACAGACAAGATAAAGGAAAATCTTAAGGGCTTCCGCTGGAATATTAAGAACAGAAGGTTACTAAGGAGTTCTTTGGCTTGGCTTCGCAGACGAAGATTTATGGAGGGGTAAATGTCCATGTCAGCTGCAGGCTCGTTTGTGGCTGACAAGTCCGATGCGGGACAGGCAGACACGGTTGCAGGGGAAAATTGGTTGGTTGGGGTTGGGTGTTGGGTTTTTCCTCCTTTGTCTTTTGTCAGTGAGGTGGGCTCTGCGGTCTTCTTCAAAGGAGGTTGCTGCCCGCCGAACTGTGAGGCGCCAAGATGCATGGTTTGAGGCAATATCAGCCCACTGGTGGTGGTCAATGTGGCAGGCACCAAGAGATTTCTTTAGGCAGTCCCCGTACCTCTTCTTTGGTGCACCTCTGTCACGGTGGCCAGTGGAGAGCTCGCCATATAACACGATCTTGGGAAGGCAATGGTCCTCCATTCTGGAGACGTGACCTACCCAGCGCAGATGGATCTTCAGCAGCATTGATTCGATGCTGTCGGCCTCTGCCATCTTGAGTACTTCGATGTTGGTGATGAAGTCGCTCCGATGAATGTTGAGGATGGAGCTGAGACAACACTGGTGGAAGCATACTAGGAGCCGTAGGTGATGCCGGTAGAGGACCCATGATTCGGAGCTGAACAGGAGTGTGGGTATGACAACGGCTCTGTATACGCTAATCTTTGTGAGGTTTTTCAGTTGGTTGCTTTTCCAGACTCTTTTGTGTAGTCTTCCAAAGGCGCTATTTGCTTTGGCGAGTCTGTTGTCTATCTCGTTGTCGATCCTTGCATCCGATGAAATGGTGCAGCCGAGATAGGTAAACTGGTTGACCGTTTTGAGTTTTGTGTGCCCGATGGAGATGTGGGGGGGCTGGTAGTCATGGTGGGGAGCTGGCTGATGGAGGACCTCAGTTTTCTTCAGGCTGACTTCCAGACCAAACATTTTGGCAGTTTCCACAAAACAGGACGTCAAGCGCTGAAGAGCTGGCTCTGAATGGGGAACTAAAGCGGCATAGTCTGCAAAGAGTAGTTCACGGACAAGTTGCTCTTGTGTCTTGGTGTGAGCTTGCAGGCGCCTCAGATTGAAGAGACTGCCATCTGTGCGGTACCGGATGTAAACATCGTCTTCATTGTTGAGGTCTTTCATGGCTTGGTTCAGCATCATGCTGAAGAAGTTTGAAAAGAGGGTTGGTGCGAGAACGCAGCCTTGCTTCACACCATTGTTAATGGAGAAGGGTTCAGAGAGCTCATTGCTGTATCTGACCCGACCTTGATGGTTTTCGTGCAGTTGGATAACCATGTTGAGGAACTTTGGGGGGCATCTGAGGCACTCTAGTATTTGCCAAAGCCCTTTCCTGCTCACAGTGTCGAAGGCTTTGGTGAGGTCAACAAAGGTGATGTAGAGTACTTTGTTTTGTTCTCTGCACTTTTCATGGAGCTGTCTGAGGGCAAAGACCATGTCAGTAGTTCCTCTGTTTGCGCTAAAGTCACACTGTGATTCTGGGAGAACAAAAATCTGCATACTTGATTGCTAGAGAAACTCAGCAGGTCAAACAATGTGCTTTATGTAGCAAAGATAAAGATACATAACCAATGTTTCTGGCTTGAGCTCTTCATCAAGGTATTAGCTAAATGTGGGCAGGCCCCTGAACAAATAAGGGATAAAATTGGTCATCTTGAAGATTAGAGTGGTTAGCTATGAATAGGCCAGAAGAGATAGTGGAGGTTTTAAATGTTTGTTTTAAATCTGTGTTTTCTCAAGAAACTGGCACAGAGTCAGAGGTGTGAGGAAATTGAACTCATAGAGATTAAAGAGGCAGTGCTTGCTGTCTTAAAGCATATAAAGGTGGATAAATGCCTAGGGCCTAACAAGGTATTCCCTCAGACCTTGAGGGAGACTTGTGCAGAAATTGCAGGGGCCCTGGTAGATATATTTAATATGTCCTTAGCTACAGGCGATGTGGTGGAGGATTGGATGGCCGCTCATTGTTCCGTTGTTTAAAAGAGCTACAAAAGTAACCCTGGAAATTATAGGCCTGTGAGCCTGACATCTTTTGTAGGTAAGTTATTAGAAGGTGTTCCAAGAGATTGAATATATAAGAATTTGGACAGTCAAAGATTGATTAGGGATAGTCAACATGACTTTATAGCATGGTAGGTCATGTTTAACAAATCTTTTGAGGTTTTCAAGGAGGTTATCTGGAAAGTTGATGAAGGAAAGGCTGTGGATTTTGTCTACATGGATTTTAGTAAGCCTTTGACAAGGACCCACATAGGAGGTTAGTTAGAAAGGTTCAGTCGAAAAGTATTCATGGTGAGGTAGTAAATGGATTTAACATTGGCTTTATGTGAGAAGTCAGAGAGTGGTAGTGGATGATTGTGTCTCTGACTGGAGACCTGTGACTAGTGGTGTGCCTCAGAGATTGGTGCTGGGATCATTGTTGTTTGTCATTTATATCAATGATCTAAATAACAATGTGGTAAATTAGATCAGAAAGTTTGCAGATGACACAAAGAGTTAAGGCATTGTGGTCAGCAAAGAAGGCTTTCAAAGCTTGCAGAGGGATATGGACCAGCTTGGGAACTGGGCTGCAAAATGGCAAATGAAATTTAATGCAGCCAAGTGTGAGATGTTGCATTTTAGAATGACAAACCAAGGTAGAACATACACAGTAAATGGTAGGGCACTAAGGAGTGTAGTAGAACAGAGGGATGTGGGACTACAGATGCATAATTTCCTGAAAGTGACATCACAGGTAGATAGGATTGTAAATAGAGCTTTTGGCACATTGGCATTCATAAATTAAAGTATTGAGTATAGGGGTTGGAATGGTGTGGTAATGTTGTGTAAGACATTGGTGAGGCTAGATTTGGAGTGTTGTGTGCAGTTTTGATCACCCTAATACTGAAAAGATACCTTTTCTGCATTAGGGTGTCCAAAACCATGCACATAATGAGTCAATTAGGTACAATTAAAACAGTGATTTCCAATCTTTTCCTTTCCACTCACATACCACCTTAAGCAATCCCTTACTAATCTCAGAACATTTGTGGCATATGGAATATTTAAGGTGGAATATGAATTTTAAAAAGAGGTTGCCCATCCCTGGTATAGATAAAATAAATGCAAGTAGGGTTTTTCCACTGAGGTTAGGCAAGATAAAAACCAGAGGACATGGGTGAAAGGGGTAATGTTTAGGGGGAATATATGGGGAAATTTCTTCACACAGAGAGTGGTGGGAGTATAGAATGAGCTGCCAGCTGAAGTGGTAAATTCACACTCAATTTTAACATTAAAGAAAAATTTGGATGGGATCATGGATGGGTTGCTTATGGAGAGAAATGTACTGGATGCAGGAAAGTGGGACTAGCCAGAATAACAGTTTGACATACTCTAGAAGGGGCAAAGGTCCTGTCTTCTCTGTTGTAATGTTCTATGGTTCTATAGAGGGAGATGTTGGCCTGAAATTAATTCAAAACACTGAAATAGAATTTGTTTTTAATTTAAAAAAAATATTTACAAGACAGTAGAAGCAGATTCTGGCCATTGAAACCCATGCCATTAGCAACACTCAATCAACCTACAACCCCACATGTTTTGGAGGGAGACTGTACAAACTCCTACAAAAAGTGCAAAATTTGAACTAGACACTGGCACTGTAATAGCGTCATACTAAACACTACACTAATTGTGTCACTTTTGGCCATGGAAGCTGAAAAATAAAATGTCTTTGTTCTTTGCCATGCACTTGGAGTAACTTGAAATCAGTGTTTGAAATGGTCAGACTCAGGACCAGAACAAAGGAATATGCTTAGGCTGCCCTAGGGGTGATTTCATTGGGATCAAGAGAAGGCCCTGGCCAGCAAAGACTCCTATTCTTGGGTTTTACCTTTTCTATTCTTTGATTCTTTTGGGGAAAGCCATAGAAACCTTAGTGGGTGTATGAACTGTATAACTTGCTTGCTTGTTGTTGTTAACAATATCAGTAAAGGTAAAGGTACTTGTTGGGTTAATGCAGATTCTGCACTGAACCAATCAGTATTGTTGAGGGGAGAAAAGCAACAGAAGTGATTCTGATCTTCAGCAAATGTTGAAATATATTGATTTCTTGATGTTCTTTTTACTGGATTTAAATGAGTTTAAGAGTGGTCTATTTTCTGAAACAGAATTTCAAATTCAAATAAAAGTCATTTTGAGGTATTCCTGAATATCTGAAGAGAAGGATAACTCTGTAGACTAATTAGTCTGACATTACCTGGAGGAAAACACTAGATCTATCAAAAAGGAAGCTTTAGTTGAGCACCTCCAAGATTATAAGAGGACTGAGACATGAAAACCTGGACATGAAATGGAAGTCATGTCTGACAAACATGATAGAGATTTCTGCAAGTATAGAATAATTAATGGGAAACCAAAAACATGTTACATCTACAACTCCTGATGTCTGGGGAAAAGAGCCAACATATTAAAAGACTCATCGTACTCCCATTCCTATTAGGAAGAAGATTCATGAGTGTGAAATCACTCACGATCAGATTCAAGGACAGTTTATTTCCCATCATTATCAGATTCCTGAATGAACTGAAAATGGGAATAATTATGCTGTCTTTCCCTGTGATTCTACACTCCTGAACTGTGTTTTATTTGTGTTATGTATGATCTACTGACAAAACAATGTCTATCACTGCATCTTGGTATACGCGCCAATAAAACTTGAATCAGGTTCTCAGTTCCATCCTGAATGCTCCTTATCCATTTTAGATGGCGATGGGGTAGAGATTCCCAGGAGTTAGTGCAGGTTTTGCCTGTCATCAAGAATTCTTTCAGCATTTCAAAGCAACCTGAGAAAAATTGGCATGTCATCCAATACTCTGCTGCAGCCATTCTCAACCAATGTTTTGGCTATGGCCGCCTTAGGACTTTGCTCCAAGATGATGGGCTTCCTTCCCTGTTAAGCAGAGTCGTTTAGTTGGTTTCTTCCATACTTCTCTCCTACTGACAACATTAAAATATTATGATTTCTGTTAATGTCCCCCCCCTTAAATGTCCTGTGTCCCCCCTCTGCTGGGGTGGGGGGGGGGTGGTGGTGTCATATGGCCCCATCAAGAATAGATGCTCTACTGGACATCTATGGGTGTGCTGAAGGGTTTGGAAACTTGAGTGCCCTGGAAGTTGCAGAATGTGGCAACCCAAGCCAAGGCCATCATGGGCACTGACCTCACATCCTTTGAAGACTTCGATGCGAGAGCCTGCCTTAAGAAGCCTGAAGCATCAAAAGGATCCCCTTAACACTGGTCACAACCTCTCCTTGCTGATACCTTCAGGCAAAAGGTACAAAAAGCATAAAGTCCAACACCTCTAGGCTCAAGAATATATTTTTCTAAAAACGGCCTATAGACTCTGGTACCTCTCCTAAACTATCCTTTATTCTAACCACACATTGCTTTAGGACCACCAAAAGATTGTCTGCAATATTGGAATATCACTTTTCTCTGCACTAACTGAGACTGTGAATTTATGTTATTTATCATGTTATATTTATTTTCTCTTTTTCTGAAGCAATTTAATTTATATAATTATAGTCGGTACATCTTTCGTACCCATGTGGCTGAAGCAAGTAATCACTTAAGTACATCAGTATGTGGTACTTTTGTGCATTAAAATGAACTGCCATATTCATGTTCTTGTCTCTTCTGCTCTGTCCATCTGCTCATCTCTTCCCACGACAGGACTCAGAATAGAATGTCTGTTTTTAGAAACTGGGCATGACAAGTAACATTTGAAAGCTCCCCTAATGGCCCCTTTGTTAGTTTGGTAAACTATTATCTGCAGTCAGCACTGGTGTGGAGGGATGAGAGCGGGCACCAATATTCAACTGGTTTATGGCATCAACCTGCTCTTAATCTGTTTGTTTATTTATTACAGATGTGTTGTAGCCTCCATTTAAATTTGATATACTTTCAGACTTTGAAGCTTACAAAGTTTCACCTAATTATGACATACAGCGGTAATATTATTTCACTGGAGCACAGAAGGGAATATTTTCCTCTATCACTGACACATGTGACATTGTGCAGTTGTTACACACCACCCGCGGCCATTGTGTGACCCTAGTTTGAATGTGTTCCTTCTTCATTCTTCGAGGACACATGAAAGGCTGCAGATGCTGGAATCTGAAGCAAAAATCAATCTGCTGGAAGAACTCAGCAGGTTGAGCAACATCAGCAGAAGAAAGAGAACGGTCAATATTTCAGGTCAGTTTTGAGGAAGGGTTTTGACCTGGATCTTCGACCATTCTTTTTCTCCCACAGATGATGCTCGACTCTCTAAGTTCCTCTAGCAGAATGCATTTTTGATTCTTTATTCTTCAACTAATTATTGACTCCAACAATGGCAGCTGCCTTCAGAAAGGTTTCATGCACAATCTTTCATGACCTTGTGTCTTTCCAGAGCACATCATGGCTACCAAAACCCAGTTAAAGCACAGCTACAGTTGTTTAGAGTGAAAGTTTGCACAAAGCATGACCTCTCAGTCAACTACAGTTGCTACACTGACAATCTGCTTGGTTAAGGTGTAACTGTTGGCCATAGATAACTTCCTGCTGTTATTCAGCATGAGTCAGGTGATCTTTCATATTCACTGGGGAGGACCGATAGAGCCTCAGTTTCATAACTCACCTGAAAGATATTGATGCAACAACCTACTGACAGAAATAGATGAACTGACTGTTGGCTCCTTTTAGATGCATTAAAGGCTGAAGTGATGCTTGTGAAACATGAAAGTCTGCAGATGTTATAATTGCATTAAAACAACAAAAAATTCTGGAGGAACTCAGTAGATCTCACAGCATAAATGTATATGACATTTTGGGCCTAACCCCTTCTTCAAGGTATAATTGGTTCTATATCTCTCATTCAATGTCAACAAGGCCAAGGATCTGGATATAGACTTCTGGAGAAGGGGAAAAGCTTACTTCCTGGTCCATATAAGTGCTGAGGACTGTTTTAAGTTCAGAGGAGCAAACACCTCCAGTGTCTTGTCTTAGTCCATCCATCTTGATGAAATGGCCATAAAAGTGCACCAGTACTTCTACATCCTTAGTAGCTTGAGAAAATTTGGCATGTCACCTGCATCCCTTAACAAATTTTACACAATAGGATGAATCATTGCATAGGAACTGCTTCTGCCAAGACCACAAGAAGCTTCAGAGAATTGTAACTCAGACTAACACACATCAACATCTATACTTATATAAATATATGCTCCCCTCCCCTCCATTGATTCCATATATAACTCCTACTGCCTTGGAAAAATAGCCAACATATTAGACTCATCCCACCCCAGTGACACTTTATTCAATTCCCACTCATTAAGAAGTTGATTCATGAGACTGAGATCATGCAACCCCCAGATTCAAGGACAGTTTCTTTTCCACTGTTATCAGGCTCCTGAATGAACCTCACAATAGTTCACTTTTATTTGCCATTTGATAATACTAGTATAACCTGATGAAACAGAGTTCTCTGGTCCATGGAACATAACAGTACAAAACACCCATAAAGAAATAACAAACATACAGATGAATGAAGCCCTGGGCTTCCTGACCCTCCTGTGGTTCCGGGGCCTCGGAGTGTGGGTGATCTGGCTCTGGTTGAGGGGTGGTTGGAGCCACTTCCTGTGACAGCTCACCTGAGTCCCCTGGCATTTCTCTGGAAATGCTGAGTAGGTCAGAGTTCTGGCCCCCTTGAGGTAGTGGACTCTCAGTTCCAGCGGGTGCCAGATCCCTGAACGAGACAATGTCCTCTCTGCCATCTGGGTATGCCACATAGGCATAAGTGAGGTTAGCATCTAGTAGGTGCACCTTCTCGACCAGGGGATTGGATTTGCTCCTCCTCACGTGCTTTCAGAGCAGCACTGGACCTGGTGCTGTAAGCCAGGCCAGGAGGCCTGTCCCTGACATTGACTTTCTCTTGAAAGAAAACATCTGCTCATGAGGAGCCACATTGGTTGCAGTGCAAAATAGCGACCTAATGGACTGGAATGCCATGGTTAGGACTTCCTGCCAGCGTAAGTCTGGAAGTACTTTGGACCCGAGGCCAATTTTACGGCTTTCCAAACTGTAGGATTTTCTTTCTCAAACTGTACATTCCCGGGGGGAGTGGGGGGAGGAGTTATAGCTAGTCATCCTGCTGGATGAAATGCTTCTCACCAGCAGAAGCTGGTGTAGCTCTTCACTCATAAATGATGAGCCCTGGTCACTATGGACATAGCTGGGATACCCGAACAGGGAGAAAATAGAGTCTGGGCCTTAGTGACGGATGGCGTAGGGAGTCTGGGCAGGGAATGGCAAATGGGAAATGAGAGTACTCATCAATGATAGTGAGAAAGGAGGAGAGGGGTCCCTTGAAATTGACATTGAGCCATTCAAAGGGCCTGGATGCTTTTATCTGGTGCACCTTTCTGGGATGGTAGAAATGTGGCTTGCACTCTGTGCAGACCTGGCATGACCTGGTCATTTCCCTGACATCCTCAATTGCGCAGAGTAAATTGTGTGCCTTGACAAAATGAGCCATGCTAGTGATGCCTCGATGGCAGAGCTCATTGTGCAGTGACTGCAATTGGCCGGTGTGTGCAGAGGCACAGCTTCCTCTGGACAGGGCATCTGGATGCTCATTGAGGGAACTAGATCGGTAGACTATGTCGTAGTTGTAGGTGGAGAGTTCGATTCTCCATCTAGCAATTTTGTCATTTTTAATTTTGCCTCATTTTGTGTTGTTGAACATGAAAGGCATTGATTGCTGGTCTGTGAGGAGGGTGAATTTCCTACCCACCAGGTAGTGCCTTCAGTGCCTGATGGCCTCTATAATGGCTTGTGCCTCTTTCGAAGCTCATGGCCTTGTAGGGTCCTCGAAAAAATGCATGGACCTACCTGCCTGATTAAAGGTTGCAGCCAGGGCTACATCTGAAGCATCGCAATCCACCTGGAAAGGTACATTTTCATCCACCGCATGCATGGTGGCCTTTTCAATGTGGCTTCTGATGTAATTGAAAGCTGTTTGAACTTTGGCTGTCATTGGAAAAGAAATGGTTTTTAGGAGGGGACAGACCTTGTCAGCATACTGAGGGACCCACTGGGCATAATATGAGAAGAAGCCCAAGCACATCCTCAAACCCTTCATGATCCTTGGGAATGGGAGTTCCAAAAGGGGGCGCATCCTATTGGGGTCAGGGCTAATGATGCCATTCTCCACCCGGTAACCCAAGATGGCTAGACACCTAGCTCTGAACACACACTTACTGGTGTTGTAAGTGAAGTTCCCGGCTTTAGCTACGTGGAGAAATTTCTGGAGGTTGGTCCTCCGGAGTGTGGCCACAAATGTTAACATTGTCGAGGTATGGGAAGGTGGCCTTAAACTTAAATTCGTCTACCATTCAGTCCACCTGTCTCTGGAAGATTGACACCCTATTCGTGATACCAAATGGGACCCTCTAGAACTGATAGAGTCTCCCATTAGCCTCAAAAGCTGTGTAGGGACGGTTCTCGGAACATATTGGCAATTGGTGGTAAGCAGCATTAAGGATGATGGTTGAATAGACCTTCTACTGCACAATTTCATTCACTATGTCTGAAATGCGAGGAAGGAGGTATGCATCCAGGAGTGTGAAGTGATTAATAGTTTAGTTACAGTCAATTACTAGCCTGGACTTTTCTTCCCCTTTTACAACAACTACCTGAACTCACCATGGATTGGTACTGTGCTCGATAATGTTCTCATCAAGCAGTCGCTGTGTCTCAGCCTTGATGAATGCCCGATCCTCTGCGCTGTAGCACCTGCTTTTTGTAGCAATTGGCCTGCAATCGGCGCTCAGATTGGGGAACAGAGGAGATGGATCTATATTCAGCATGGAGAGGCAGCAAATGACATCAGAATGTTGAGATCTTCCATTATGAACCGTAATGGGAGGGAGAGGATCAGAATACTCCAGGGTCACATTTTTAAAGCAACCAAAGAAGTCAAGACCCAGCAAAACTGGAGCACATAAATTCTTAAGTACATACAGTTTGAACTTACAGAATTCCCCCTCCTGCAAAGATAAATGAACCATAAAATGTTCTTGAATATTTACAGACTGCGTATGGGATGCTAAATAAATAATTAGCAGAATACACTTTGAGATTGAGATTTTGGACTGTATCTGCATCTATGAATCTCTGAGTTGAATTAAGCATTTCAGTTTATGCCCGTTAACCCATACAGTTTTCGTGGAATTGTTCAGTTGGTGTGGTATCTCCTAGTCCAACCCCTTTGCCGCCAAGACTCCAGAGATGCTGCCGTTCCCCTCGCTGGAGTTGCTCCTCCCATTCAGATCCTCGTGTAGGTAAGATGGCAGGACCACGAGGTGCAGCAAGATGGCCAGCCTCCTGCTTCTTCTTCCAACATTGTAGATGGCACGGAATTTGAACACTGACAAGGTGGCCACACTCCCTCCTCATCAGATGAAGATGGTGCCGGTTTCAAAACGCAGCAGGATGGCCACCGGGTTTTCCTGCATTGCTGCTCTCGCCGCGTGACCCCGCAGGAAGCCTTTGGCGTAAAACACTGACACTGGGAGGCCTGGGGTTTGGGTTTCGGGCTCACCTCAGTCAGTCTGTCAGGGGTTGCACACGCATTTGACCTCTCAGTGCTCCCCCTCGCCCTGCAAACTTTCACCTTGTGCCCCTTCTTAACACAACCAGAACAAATGGACACCGAGTTCTTGAGTATTGACCTCTTGAGCTCATCTGTTGAGTAGACCTCTTATATGGCCGACAGGTAGATTTGGAAGCACTCCAGCCAGCACGTGAATGCTTCTGGGGCCTCCTGTTCTTTATTGAATAAAATTGTAGTGTGACAGAGAGCACACAAGACCAGAGAGAGTACAACACACTTTTATTCATTAAGAATGGCACACATGGTCTGAACTGGGGTTTTGGCGGGTGTCCAAGGTTTATAAAGGGATATGCGGGGGCAGTGTCAGGGGAAGAGCCAGTCCTTAGAGCATCGCACCAGTAATGAATTGTCAGTTCACTACAGGGATACCTAATTGAAAGGACAATGTACAGAATGAAGGAAAATAGGATTGAAATAATTAGCTCCAATTAAAGATGGAGAATTTTTTGATTCTTAATGCTAGATGCCCCTGATCATAAATTAACTGCTCTGTGATATGCGATACTTGGGCTCCAACAGATTAAATAACAAGGGGAGGTGAAACTTAGCAGGTACTAAGTTTTCAATGTACCAAAGGGATCTGACATTTTGTGGAGTTTAGGACCAAGGGGATGAAGTCTAAAAGCTGCAAAGGCTTCAAGATTGAAATTACACATAGAGAGCATGTAGAGGTTTTGATTACTTTTCCCAAATGTTAGGAAAATTGCTGATAAGAGAGGGTTAGGAATGATGTTATGAACTCTGAAGAAAAATAGGCAGATGTAATAAATATAATGAGCTAGTAGAAGGACAGCGAGAAGTTTTGAAGTTAAATGAGTAATATTACTTTTATCATTATGAATGAAGCATTATATCCTGGAATTTAATCTGGACAAATGTAAGTTGTTGCACTTTGGAATGTCAGATACAATAGGAAAGAGCAAGTAAACGAGCAAAGGGGTCTGTAGGTAAAGGTCTGTAGCTCTTTGAAAGTCACTACAAAAGTTGGTAAGATAGACAAAGAAGGTAGATGGCATGTTTGCCTTCATAAATTGGGGCATGAAATTTGAGAGTAAGGAAATCATGTGGAGCCAAATAAACTTTGGTTAAGTTGTACTTGGAGTATGGTGTTCAATTCTGGTCACAACATTACAGGAAAGATGTGGAGACTTTGGAAAGGGTACAGAAAAGATTTACCAGGATGTTTCCTGGGTTAGAGGGGATGAGTTATGGGGAGAGATTAGGCAAACTTAGGTTATTTTCTCTGAAGTGTCAGAGGCTGAGGAGAAACCTGAATGCATTTGACAAAATTATGAGAGGCATTGTTAGGCTAGACAGTCAGAATCTTTTCCCAGGGTAGAAATGTCACATCCTTAAGAACATGTTTTTAAGGGGGTGTAGTGAGGGAGGGGGGTGGGTGGAGTCTGAAGAGTGTGGTAGGTGCTTGAAAGGGGCTGCCAGGTGTCGTGAAGGAATTGGATACAACAGCAGTGTTTAGGAGGTATTTGGATGCACAAGTGAAAAGGTTGCTGCAGAGGAATATGGATCATATGCAAACAGCAGATATTTAGTTTAATTTAGGCATAATTTTCAGCACAGACATTATTGACTGAACAACCTGTTCCTGAACTAATCTAAGCAGAATGCAATGGTTTAAAATCCACCTGCCTGTTTTGTATTTAACCTTTGCAATAGCCCTGTTATTCTCTTGGATTCTATCCACTTCCACTTCTGATTGTTCCAATGGCTTTGGTTTCTAAAAACTTAAATTTTAGACCATGTTAAAACTTTTCTTTAATTTCCCTATTCAATGGAAATGTGTATTTAAATGTATTCTGGTACTCTTGGTGCATATCTTGTATTCCTTTGTAAACTGTCTCTCATTTCCCAAAATTAAGAATGTTTTGCCCTCACTTCCTTGAATTCACTTGTCTCTATCACTATACTAACCTTGATAAACAACCTAGAATTTTTTGAAAGAGGAAAAAGTTATCCAGGAATATTGCATTTATAAATGGGGAGCCTTTTGGCAAGTTTATTGGTCAATATTTTCATGATTTTCTAATATTCTTGTCTGTCAAACAGGAATTTTTAATATTTATCTTCCTGACTCGAAATGACCTTGAACAACTTGTGGCTCATACATTGAGTAAGGGCTCAGAACTGAAACATCGGTGATATACCTATTTGTTTACATAGAACTTAGGTGATTTTTCAATTCTGAAGTGTCTCCCTACCTTTCCAGAGTGGCCGTTCACACAGAACAACCAAAACTCCAAATATCTGTATCACACCACGAGTTTGGACAGAATACCTGAAGGGTGATATTTTCATAGACTTGACCTCCTATTCATTAGCCTGCAGTTCAGTTTAGACCACAGGCGATCCGTGAACATTACGGATCAAGGAGGTAAAATGCTGAAATCGGAATTAGTTCTTATTCCTGTTTTGATCTTTTTACAAGGACTGTGTAAAAACTTATTTACCTCCTATGGACATTGTGAGACTTGCTTGAGTTCTTCCAAACATTTTTGTGCTTTTACTTTAAACAACCTGTTGATCAGCTTTCTTTCATCTCCCATTCTGATCCAATCAGCTGATCTCCAAGATATTTATCTCTCTTCCAACCCAAACCTTGTTCTGTGTTTATTCTCTTGTCAACTAATCTCTTTGACCAAAATCTTAAAGTTGACGTTTAAAGAATAAAACTCAAAAAATTGTCATCTGTTAACCACATGAAATATAAGTTCATGGTTGCAAAAAAAAGCCACCTGCTTGGAGTTTATTTACATTAGCAGGAAAATGTGGTCTGAACGGATCTCCATTTCTTGAACCTGCCTTTGCATTGGGGCACTAATTTAGAGAGACAGATTTAGATAGGATTGTTTTTGCATCCAGAATATAAAGTCCGAGGGGATGGTGAAGGCATGTACTCTCACAACATATCCAGGTAGCCATACAGTGTGGAAACAAGCCCTTTGGCCCAACCTGCCCATGCAATCATAATTCTTTACCCACTACAATCCAACCTGCCTGCATTTGGCCCATATCCCTTTAAACCTCTCCTATCCACAAATGTGTCCATTTTCCCCCCCTAAAACATAGCAATAGTACCTGCCTCAACTGCCTCCCTTGACAGCCAATTCCATGCACCCACCACAATCTGTGTAAAAAAAAAAGTTACCTCTCAGGATCCTGTTAAATCTTTTGCACCTTCACCTTAAAGCTATGTTCTCTGGATACTGATTCCCTTACTCTGGGCAAAGACTTTCCGTGTTCACCTGATCTATTTCCCTCATGAATTTATATACCTCTATGAGATTATCCCTCATTCTCCTGGGCTCCAAGGTATAAAGCACCATTCTGCTGAATCTCTCCCTATAGCTCAGACCCCAAGTCCTAGAAACTTCCTCGTAAATCTTATCTGCCCCCTCTCCAGTTTGACAACTTCTTTCCTACAGCAAGGTGACCAAAACTGAACACAATACTCCACATGGAGCATCAGCAATGTCTTATAATTTAGTTTATTTATATATATCTAATTCTAAAACAACTCATGTTGACCAAAATGCTGTACAGATTACAACTAGGAACCAATTGATCACTATCTAAATGACGACAAGCAGCCAAATACACTGGCATGGCCATCTTTCCATAAAGACATTTCTAATTAGGACTTTTTTTAAAACCTAGTCCACAGTAAATAAATAAAAAAATGAGATACTATTCCTCCTGACCGCAGTGATAAACGACTGCTTGAAAACAAATAAATAACTGTGCCACAACCATCAGTTTTCAAAGAATAAGCGGTAAATAAGCCTGGTCGCAATTCTATTTTAGATGTTACAAAAATTCCACAGGCTCAGTTCAGATGACTGCAGCATGACCTCCCAGCTTCTAACACACTACTCTGAATGAAGAAGGCCAATGGTCTGAAAGCCTTTTTGACCTACCTATCCACCTGTGACACCAGTTTCATGGGCAGTAAAATCACTATTATCCAGAATTCAAGCAACTAGCAAAAAATAAAATCACGGAAAATAAATAGGTGAAAAATATGGGTTTAAATCAGCACATCTTGCCTTTAGTTCACCGATCAGGGAATATGTAATCTCCGTCTGGCATCTACCAATCCCGGTGAATGCCGGATGCTAGGGGTTTTACTGCACTATGTACCCATATTCCAAGAAATACATTGCTCTACCACACTCCCCAGATCCAACCAATTCATTGTGTAGGTCCTATCAGCATTAGACCTCCTAAAATGCAATACCTCCCATTTCTCTAGATTAAATTTGATTAACCTTTTCCTCTCCCCAACAAATCATGATCCAGCTGAAATCTTTGGCAATCATCTTCGTTATCTAAAATGCAGAACACGTAAGCTATCATGGCATAGATGGCTATCGACCAATTGCTTAAAAATGTCATTAGTATGATTGGGTAACTAACATGGACATGATAGGCTAAGTAACCTGTTTCACAAGATCACAAGATATAGGAGCAGAAGTAGGCCCCTTGGCCATTTGAGTCTGCTCTTCCATTCTAATTATGACTTGATCCATCTACCCACTGAGTCCCACTCCCCAGCTTTCTCCCCGTAACCCTTGATGCTCTGACATATCAAATACCTGTCAATCTCTGCCTTAAATTCAGCCACCTGTGGCAACGTTCCACATACTCGTGACCCTCCATACTGTATGATTCAAAAGAGTAAGAAATGGGAATCAGAGATGAAGTGCTTGCTTGAAACTGGAAGGGAACTTGGGAGGCCAATGGGAAGTGGCTGGGCATGCGATTGGAGACATACGATTATCCACAGAGCAGTTGGCGTGGATTAAGAACCTATTGGTAAGGAGCAGAGAAGATTCTGTGCTTGGGACAGATTCTGAGGTCATGGGTGGAGAAGAGGGCAGAAGTGAAAAGCTAAGGTGATGGGAAGGGGTAGGTCTCTGAATAGAGAGGGAAGGTGGCGGGGAGCTGGAGGAAAGGAGATGGTGGAATAGGGAAGGAGAGAGAGAGACAGGGGAAGGGCTAATGCAAACTGGAAGTCAATGTTAGCGCCATCTGGTTTGAGAGTGCTCAGTTGGAATATTAGTTGTACTGGACAAGTCGATGTTCATGCCATTGGCCTGAGCTCCTCCCCCTGCTTCCTCTACCCTCCTCTTCTCTCATCCCCCCACATTTTATTCACGCCCTGTGTGGGTTTTGCTCATACCTGACAAAGGGCTCAGTCCCAAAAATTTGTTTATATCCCTGCTGAGTTTCTCCAGCACTTTCGTGTATTGCAGTGCAACTCCATCCATGACTATTGAAAGAGTTTTCTCAATTGCGCCCTGAGCAGACTATCTTTTCAATGTGTTTTAATGAAGGAACAGGTATAGGAATCCATAGCTGCCTGATGAGTGCTGAAGTGTTTGCAGGTTGATGCATCTGAAATGTCTTTCTTTCCATTGGAGTATGTTAACAGTTGCAGAATGTGTAACTCCCATGGGTTGTTTTTATCTCTGGTATCTATTGCAGGTCAGTACACTTGTTGTTTAATCACACTGACCTTGTCGTTTATCCGCAAGATAAACTTCCTCATTTCACAGTAAAGACCAAGACTGCTTTGCTCAGTTTACCCGTGCTGGCGGTTCTGCGGACTGTTGGCTTAGTATTTCCACAAAGCCAATGTTGTTTTAGCAGATTGAAAATCACTGCCACACAGCTGCAGTGTTTCAGTCCTCTCCAGTGTTTGGAATCTTGGCCAGTTTAATCCTTATCCTGTTGATTTATTCTTTGATTTGAAATGTTACTCGAACACGCTTTGAGCACCTGCCTGCTTTCATAGAGATTTATATTTAATTGGGAAAGACCTTTTGATAAATAAAATAATCATTCAGATCTGCTGGCCATGTGTGGATTTGCCTGGAATTGGTTTTAGGTTTAATGAAATCAATGCCCATTTGTTAATGTCATGTATCCTTGAATAATTTAGTCGTGCATCATAATTGGGCTCAGTTTAGCTACAGAGGCAAATGCCCTCATGGGAATGTCATATCCTTATAAAGGCAGCAAAATGTTTTAAATTGCAAGGAATTGCCTTTAAATGTAAATGTGGATTCAATTTTTAACAAAAGGCAGAGAGGGCACTCCTCCTATCGTGATTCAGGAATTAAAAGATGATGCTGATTGAGGATAGTTTCTATTTTGATTTCTAGTGGAGCAGAAATTAATGGAAATATATTTGTATTTTGGTTCACCAAATTACTGAATTAACAGTGGGGATTATTTTGGAAAACATCAACGCTGCAGAGAATTGCTGATGGAATTCAACAGGTCCATGGGTAGAAATGGTCAGTCACGGTTTCTGGTCTCGACCCTTTTTACTCTTTTCTAATAAATGGAGCCAAACTTACTCCTGCTCGTGAGAGATTGCATTTTTCCACATGTTAGATTTTCATAAGGTTTCTGTATGGGAAGTTGCGGATGATGGGGGTACCCACAACCTGGATGATTAGGCTTTGTCTGCCTCTCTGCAATTCGACTAAAAACTTGATCATAAGCAGGGAAGAATCTAAACACGCGTAGCTAGGAAAAGCTACATTCAGGAAAAATAACTCCAGCTGCCAGTAGAAATGATAGATATTTTACTCCATGAACCAAAAATTAATTTTTATTGTCAAAGACTGAAGGAAATTAAAATGTCTTGGCATTGAAAAAAATGTTATTTATCCTGCAATGGCTATCTCAGAGGACCTTTCCTTGACCCATCGTATTAATGGCATCATGAAGAAAGCATGTCAGTGCCTCTACTTCCTCAAGTGTTTGCGGAGGTAGAGCATGTCATCAGAAACCTTGGCAAACTTCTACAGATGTGCAGTGGAAAGTGTGCTGACCAGCTGCATCACAGCCTAGCATGGGGCCACCAATACCTCTGAGAGAAAAGGTGGTGGACGTGGCCTAGTACATCACAGACAAAACTCTCTCCATCATTGAGAAAATCTACATGGAATGCTGAGATGCAGCAATCATCGAGGATCCCCACCACTGTTGCCATCAGGAAGAAAGTACAGGTGCCACAGAACTTGTTCCCCCCTCAATCATCAGACTCCTGAACAACGGACTAAATCACAGATTCATTTAAGGATGTAGTTCTCCCATTATTTATTAATTAATATTTATATTTCTGTATACTGCCAGTCTGTATACATTTCTACATTTTATTTACATTTCTTTCTTTTTGAGTACAGTTTAGAGTTATTGGTAATTAGAAATTCTGCCTGACTGCAGGAAAAAGAATCTCAGGGTTGCCATGTACGTACTCCGACAATAAATTTGAACTTTGAATGGCAGCTTTCAATATATTTAATTGTTTATTTCAATTTTTCCACAGCCTTTGAGATGGCCAGCCTTGTTACTATCCATTAATACAGTAATGATTATATTTAAGATAATTTTGTGTTTGTTTCTTCACTTTAATATGTTTTTTAGTTCATCCAATGGAAATCCTAGTTTCTTGGAACTCCAGGAATGCCTTCAATTAGATCTCATGTCTAGTGTGCAACAAAATATAGCCACATCCACCCCATTAGATGTTTATTCCAGAGACACTGACTTGACAGCAAGGACTTGAAAGAATGGTGCTCTGCTGCTCCATTAGCTGACTTCTGTTCTCGAAGTTTTGTTGCAGTTGGTTAAATCTCAGTGGTAGCTCTACACATATTTGGTGGTCTCCACCACTATTGTCCATCTACCATGCCTATTTAGCTTTCAGGATTTGGGGATGGCTGGAAAGGTACACATTTGTTGCTTGTATCTGGTTGGCCTTGAAGCCAACATGAACTCCTACAGTCCTTCCATTGTGCTGTTGGTGAGAGAGTTCTACAGCTAGTCCCAGTAGAGATTAAGGATGGGTGATGTTTCCTAATCAACCTGATGTGGGAGTCTGCAGGTGGGTGAAGTCATGGTTTACCAGACGTTGTTGGAGTTGCCTCGAAGAGTAATTGCAAGGCACCTTGTGGACTACAAACTTCACAGTCACAGAGCTTTGGAGAGAATGAATGTTCAGGGTAATGAATACAACACCAATGGATGATGTAAAGCCTCTTGAGTTGTTGGAGCTGCACTCATCCACGTGTGGAGCATATTCTATTCTTGTGGTCGATGGAAAGGCTTTGAGGTGTTAGGAAATGTGCCACCAACCTCTGCCCTATTCTTCTGGAATTCATTCAAGAAATGTATCTCCAGTAAATAACAGAGAGAAGCAGATTTAGCATTTTGGATAGTTGTACTTTTTTTTCTGGAGATCCTTCATCCTAAGCATAGATTCTCTATCTCCCTCCATTGATGCTGCTTGGCTTGAAGAGATTAGCAGCATTTTCTCTTTTTAGTTTCACGTTTTCAGCAGCGGTATTTTGCTTTCATAACCTTGCCTCTGTAAGTCCAAAAGACAAGGTTTGTGGGCAATTTATGGGTTCATTCCTTCAGGTGACATGGAATTCTGCAGACCCCAATTTTATTAGTGGCCTGATTTGAAAATATTTAAGACCATTCTGGTTTCTTTGTGGTCAGACTATTTAAGAAGTGAAATAAAAACTAATGTGTAGGTGAGTTTGGAAGACCTGCATGTTCACTTTCAATTACACTATCAGAACACTGAAAATAAAATCATCATTAACTTAACAAACCTGTGTCTCATTCATTAAAAAAAAAACATGTACTTGTTAACATTTTCTACTACATGCATACAATACAATAAGATTGAAAAGAGAACAACGTTCCTTTTGAAAAAATGCTCAGGCCCGAAACGCTGGTGACAGATTTTGGCTACATAAGCAAAACTGAATGACTTGAAGAGTTTCTCCAGCACTTTTGTGTATTGAACTATCTTTCTTCTTGAAGCTTTCAGAAGTTGCAGAATATCAGAATTTAAAAAAAATTTAAAACTCAAAATCTCAGTGATTTAGTGAGTGTTCAGGGCTGCTCAGGATTTAAAATTACTAAGCAATAATGGTGCCAAATACACAAAACATCACCATTTTAAATGAGGAAATTATTATTAGCATGTTGCATGGTAGCAATCTAAACATAAACAAGGCTGGCAATAAACTTTGTGCCTTCATACAAGTGACCATTATCTCGTTATGTATGTCTGACATAAAATCTAGTTTATATAAGTGGCCATATGAAGTGATTGGGATTTACAATCCTGCCCTCCAGACAAAGTTGTGCCTATTCGTTTTAGGTATGCAATGTCAAGCACCTGGCAGAAAACCATCTCTCACTATTATTGTTAGAGGTTTATTTTTATTGAATTATTCTCCAGTTCAAGTTTCAAGTTTATTGTCATGTGCATAGTTGTGTCTGACTAGAACTCTTGTGCATAGAACAGCAAATACAGAAGTGTCGAGTTACAGAAAGCGATCAGTAAATACAGAGCAAAAGCAACTTAATGTTACTATTGGAAGTTCATTGAGGAGTCTGACAGCAGTGGAAAAGAAACTGTCTTTGAATCTGATGGTGGGTGATCATCTGGTGGTGAATTATCAGAGTCCTTGTTAGATCGAGTATTAATTTATCAAGGGAACCTGTTCGCTAATGTACAAAAGATCATGTAAAAATTTTATTATTGCAGAGACCAATGAGAAATTTGATTACGATATTTTGTTTTTCAGACAGCCTAAAAAGTCTTTGGCTTGTGATCACAACCACAGTTTTAGTCCAGATGGTTGCCACAAGATTAGACAATAAATTTTATATATTACACTTAACATTACTACAGGAGAAAACATGTTTTCTCTCTTTGTTAGCTTTAAAGGATCTTTGACCCGAAATGTTAACTCAACTTCTGTCTCTATGGATGCTGGCCAATCTGAGGTTTTTGGCTTCTTCTGTTTCCAATTTATATTTTAAGTATTTTTATAAATCACGATTGTCTTTAAAGTGATATAATCAAATTTTCAATGGCTAAGGGACTATCTAGTAAATGCAAGAAATTTGTGTTTTTTAACTTGGTGCTGAAAAGGATGGGTTAATAAATTTATAAGGTGCTAAATATCGTCCAAATCAGTGTGTGCACATCAAAATTTGGAAATGTGTAGTCTTACATTTACATACAAAACGATTGATTTCTGTAGTCCGAAACAGAGATGGAACTATTTGCATACGCAAATACAATATCAAATCATTGCTTGAAATATCTTGCATTACTGGATTGAATTAATTACCACCACTTTATGATGAGGAACATGTATTTTGAATAATGGTAGAGGAACAGGAAAGCTAAAATAACTGTCACTCTGGGATAAATCTCTGGTTAAGATTAAGAGGGCCATTTTCCTATATGGAGGAATGCTTAGAATTTACCATGACAGTTTCATTGGTCTTATTTACTTCAATTAATACATTGGTTAAATATTGTCTTTGCAACTAGCTCCATTTAAACACATTGAAATCATGTTAATGCTGTGACATGCCTAAGTCTTGACTAGGAAACAAATGATTACTGGATGAAATGCTGTTCTGGATCAGTAGAATAGCCAGGCTATTAACTTCTACTAAGTTAATAAATGGTAGCTTATAAATGGAAGGTAACATAGAGGGATAACAACATATGGTGAGTATAACCAAGAAGTAAATCAGTAATCACATTGTAGTATAAATACAGTGTGCAAGCTTCAGGGTTATAGGTTGTTCCTGTACAAACAATAAGCTGCTGGAGGAATTCGGTGGGACAGTCCGAATCTGTACATAGAAATGGTTAGTTCACACTTTAGGTTGAGACCTTTTATCTACTGGAGGGACTCAATGGGTAAGACAGAATCTGTGGGTTGATGTGGTTAATGAACATTTTGAGTTGGGACCCAACATTGATACTAAATAAAAAAGTAGTAATATGAAGGGGGAAGGAAGCTGTGGAGGACCAAGAAGTAATGGGATATTGGACAGTAGATGGTAAAAGGAGAGAGCATTGGTGAGGCAGGGGTGGGGGGAGGAGGAAGAGGAACTAGAGAGAAAACTGAGAACAGCAGGTGGAAAAGAAGGGATGAAAACAGTAGAACCAGGTGTGGGTTTATAGTGGCGCTATGGCGGCACTACAACTCTCAGGAGGCATCAAACCTGCCATGTGGTGTCAGTGCATAATGATGTCAGCACATGCTGAGCACACGATTCTAGCTTTTAAAAGGTTGTGCGGGTGATGAAGAGTAAATCCATTTGATTCACTCTAGAAATGCTTTGTGTGATTATTTTGTCATGTCCACTGCAATTCCAGTGGCTACAATTGGTGACCCTGATGAGTCCAAAAACATATTTTTGGACAAACATGGACTCTGCTGCCGTTGCTGTGAAGCTACCAAACCACCTTTCTGGACAGCTGCGCCTGAGCTGTGGTTCCAACAGGCTGAAGCACAGTTTCACCTTTGCAAAGTCAAACTGGACACCACTCATTATTACCATCTTGTCAGTGCCCTGGACCAGGCTGTCACTAAGAGGGTCTTTGACTTCCTATGGGATCCATCACATACTAGCAAGTCTGATGCTTTAAAAGCAGTTCTATTATGTGTGTATCATATGTCCCATAGGAAAGGGCAGCCAAACTATTACATCTCGATGAGTTGGGAGAACACATCCCTTCAGAACTAATGGATGAAATGCCCTTCCTGGCAGCTGGTGAAAGGCCCAATATGTTTCTCGAGCAGCTCTTTCTAGAGTGAATACCAGATGATATTAGGCTCCTGTTATCCAAGGGTTTATTTGAAGACCCAAGGGCTGTAATGGCAGAGGCAGACATTCTATGGCTGGCTAAAAAACACAGCAAGGAATGAAAAATCTGCATAACCAACTCCTCTGATATTGACCCTGTGCCACACTCTAAGGCTTTTAGCACTTCACTCCCTGCAAGCAAGCAATGCCCCAAGACAAGCAAGCAGCCTGTGGACACCCCTGTCTTGATGTTATTACCACAGGCATTGGGGAGTAAATGCCCACAAGTGCCTTCCACCCTACCCATTTGCGGAAAAAATCGCCCAGGCCAATTGGCAGCAAGAATTGCGATAGTTGGTGAGAGACATGCAAGCCTACTGTATGTATGGAACCAGTTGTCCCAGTGAAATTTTCTGGTGGACACGCGTTCAGAAGCTGATGTATTTCTACCCACCAGTTTTGACACCTGCCATTCTACCCTCGACCTGCAACAACGAGCAGTGAACAGTTTCAACATTCTGACCTTTGGCACCAGGAAGATGAATGTTAAGTTTGAGAATCATCTCTACACTTGGCCGTTTATCATAGCAGCAGTATCCCAACCTTTGTTTGGTGCAGATTTTCTTCAGGCTCTTTTATTCCTCATCAACTTAAAAGGGCATTGGCTAATCGATGGATCTACTTTTCAGACTATCCCTCTGGCAGATGCTATATCCCTGCTCTGCATCTTCAAACATTAAGTAAACCAGTAGATGAATTCTCCAAGCTGTTGGAAGATTTCCCTGAGACAACTACTCTACAATTTTCTGAACCGGTCATGTGATGTCAGTGCGTGATGACATCAGCACATGCCGAGCATGTGATTCTGGCTTTTAAAAGGTTGCCCAGCTAATGAAAATTAAATCCGTTTGATTCACTCTAGAAACACTTTGTGTGGTTGTTTTGTCATGTTCACTGACCTTTACCTTGCTGAGGTCAGATGAGAGCTATCAGGCCACAGATTCATCTAAAAATTTAAAAGTGGATGTTTATGTTATTAGGTTTAAGGCTGTCCATGCAGAGCTTCTGTACGGGCTACTTTATATCCAATTATTAATAGCTATTACAATCACAGAAAGCAGTCTGGAATATTGATTCCAAGACACAAGTTTGTGCTGGGCAGTTAATGATGTCACAAAATACCATGCAGAATTGCAATTAACAAGAAATGATAGCGTCAGTAACCATGAAACTGCTGTGACAATCTACCTAGTTCTTCATTATCTTTCAGTGACAGAAATTTGACATCCTTGCTAGCCTGGTCAGCGCGATCCCTGACTCAGCAACATGGCTGGTTCTGAACTAGCTCCATAGAAATCAGGCACCCAGAGAAAGACAATGATCTTTAATATCCCTCTGACCTTCCCCTCTCTGAGATGAAGCACTTGGTTGTCTTCGTCCCCCTCTGCCCACACCTTAATGAGCTTCGCGCCTGCCATGATGCTAAACTCTTTTTCTGTCACCTCTATCTCTGGGCCTACTTCCATGATTATTACTCTCTACCACCCCCACCCCCCCTCCCCACCAAGATCTCTTCTCTCACTTTGTCTTCTTCCTCTTTCTGCATACTTTGTCCTGGCCAGCAGCCAGCTCTGGATCTTTTTACCGAGACATCAACCATCTCAACTTCACTACTCCCCTTTCGTATTCTAATCTTACTTTCTCTGAACATTCTGCCTGCCAGTCTCTCCACAACAATTCCATCCTTACCATGAAACCTGCAGATAAGGGTAGTGCTGTTGTGGTCTGATGCTCTGACCTTTACCTTGCTGAGGTCAGATGAGAGCTATCAGGCACCTCCCCCTACCTACCCCTCCCCTAGGACTCCACCAGAGCTCATCAAGCCACCGTCTCCAACACCATCTCTAACCTCATCACCTCTGGTTATTTCCTTCCCAAGACCACCAACCTCATTGTCTCCCACCCCCACACTGCCCATTTATACCTTATACCCAAGATACACAAACCCAAGGGTCTGGGTAGACCCATTGTTTCTGCTTGCTCTTGCCCCACCGAACTAATTTCATCCTACCTTGACTATCTTTTCTCCCCTGGTCCAATCCATCCCCTCCAATATCTGTGACACCTCACATGCCCTTTATCTATTCAATGACTTTAGATTCCTGAACTGGACTGCCTCATCTTCACAATGGATATCCAATCTCTTTATACCTCCATTCCCCATAACAAAAGGTCTTAAAGTACTTTGCTTTTTTTCTGGACCAGAGACCCGACTAGTCATCCTCTACCACTACCTTCCTCCTCTGCCTGGCAGAACTTGTCCTCATTCCAAACAACTTCTCCTTTAACTCATCTCACTTCATCCAAATCAAAGGAGTATCCATGGGTACCCGCATGGGTCCCAGCTACACCTGCCTGTTTGGGGCTTTGTGAAGCAATTAATGCTCTGATCCTAAACAGGCAAGACCCCTCAACTCTTAGTCATATTGATGACTACACTGGGGCTGCCTCATGCCCCCATGATGAGTTTGTCAACTTCATTCACTTCGCGGCCATCTTCCATCCTGATCTCAAACTCACCTGGTCCATAATCTGACAACACTCTCCCCTTCCTGGATCACTCTGTCTCCATCTCGGGAGAAAAGCTTCTACTGATATATATTACAAACCCACTAAATCCCACAGCTACCTTGACTACTCATCCCCACATCCTGTCCCCTGCAAAGATTCTATTCTCTTCTCTCAATTTCTCCATCTCCACTGCATCCAAGGTTAGGTCTTCCAGTCCAGATATTCTAAAATGTCTGCCTTCTTCCACAATTGTGGCTTCCCCTCCACCACCATCAACACAGCACTCACACACATCTCCTTCATTTCCCACTCATCTGCCTTGGCCCCCTCTTCCCCTAGACACAACAAACACAGAACCTCCCCCCTTGTCCTCATCCACCACCCCACCAGCCTGCGCATCCACCACATTATCCTCTGAAATTTCTGGCGCTTATTACAGGATCCCACTTCTAGACACATCTTCCCCTCTCTTCCCTCCATGACTCCCTCATGCACTCATTTGTCCCCACGAATCACTCCTCCGGCAATTTCCCCTGTGGCCGCAGAAGCAGCCACATTTGCACCCACACCTCCTCCCTCACCAGAGTCCAGGGCCCCAAAAAGGTCTTTCAAGTGAAGCACTTATATATCCGCAGGATTGATTTACTGCATCTGGTGCTCCCTTTGTGGCCTTCTCTACATTGGAAAGACTGGGTGCAGATTGGCTTCACAGAGCACCTTTGCTCCATCCGCACCAGTGACAGAGACCTCCCAGTGGCCAACCATTACAGTTTTCACACTCCCAGACTCACATTTCTGTCCGTGGCCTTATGTCCTGCCCCACAAAGTCCACCCATAAATTGGAGGAACAACGCCTGATTTTCTGTCCAGCCAGATGGCATTAACATCGACATTTCCAGTTTCTTCTGACCTGCTCTCCCCTCCCCTTCCCCCTCCCCATTCCCTTCCAGCCCTCCTCCCCCACTTCCCTCTCTATTAATCTAGTCATCCCTCCTACCATTGCTTGCTGCTGTCCCCTCCCTCCCTTCTCCATTTATTACCTCTTGCCTTTGTCACCGTGCATCCCCCCTTCTCTTTTGCTTGGACATTTCTCCGTACCTTGACGAAGGGCTCAAGCCTGAAACATTAGTTATGTATTTTTATCTTTGCTATATAAAGGACACCGCTTGACATAATGAGTTTCTCCAGCTTTGTGTTTTTACTTCAACCATGGTGTTTACAGGTTTTCGTGTTTTCTTTCAAAAGGCAATGAAAATATTTCTCTTGTAAAAGAAAGAAAAATGAATAATAGCTATATACAAAGAACTAATTCTTCTTTATTTTGGTTACATTTGCTGGAGCCTCATCTCAATGATGTCAACACTTTGATTCTAGAAGTAGTCCTATGATGAACACTTTTGAGGATCCTCCCACAGTTGCCTCCTTTGGCAGACTGTTTCACTGTTTGCAATTGATCATAATCATTTAAAACTGTTAAAAATATTATGTATATACATTTATTTTAAAAAATTAGAAATATATAAAGTTGAGTAGTGTCGATCCTCCTTTTCCCAGGGTGGAATTGTTAAATATTAAAGAGTTTAAATTGAGAGGAGGACAATTTTTTTTCCGTGCAGTGTGAGAAGGTTGGACCGGGCAGGACGGTCAAAATCGAACAGGCTCCGAGACTTAGGTCGGGGGTAGTCTTGGAGCCCAGCCGAGTTCACCCACCAACCCCGTTCTGGTGGTGTGAAAACACAAATGGCTTACCAGGTAAGTTTCATGACATCAGCGTCACATGAAATCCCTGATTCACTGACAAGCCTCTGTGGCCTCAGACAAATGAGAAAATCACACACAATCACCAGAAGTAATTCAACCTCCCTCAATCTTAAAGAAGCAAATTTAAATTTCTTGATTGTCTTTTACTAGTATGAATGGTGACCACATTTCTTTAAAACTTCAGATCATCCTGTACTTGAAAACAGATAAATTTTAGGGGCAAACTAATGACTATGATAGCAAATTAAAATCATTTATTTATATGTCTGCATTTCAAGAGCAGATTTTACGCATGTGCACTTCAATATATTTTGAACTCAGGCCACTGGAACCACCTGACATGCTGATCTGTGGATTGGATTTCGATCTTGTGACTAGTGAAAAGATTATAGTTTGTAATGGGTTTGAAAAAAAAAGAGAGAGCGACTGTTGCACTTTGGAGAGTGGGTTCACATCTCTCCAGCACAGAGCCCAATGGGAGCTCACAGAGAGCGACTGTTGCACTTTGGAGAGTGGGTTCACATCTCTCCAGCACAGAGCCCAATGGAAGCTCACTAAACAGCAGCCAATGTATCAATAGAAGTATGTCAGAAGTTTTTCCTCACACAAATTCACCTCTTGAGGTGAAACATTAGTATAAATTAAACCTCAAATGTTAAAAAGAAGTTAAAAGTTTAGTCGTAGAATCCTCACCACAAATGATTTAAAATTAAAGAATTACCATTTAAATCAAATGGTGCTGGTTAAATAAAACAAGCTGACTATATGATTTCTGTGGTATATAGCGACTGTGGCACATAGTGACTGATCAGAAACATGAGCAACAAGATGAACCTTGAACTATAAGTGTTGCTAAACGTCAGGGCAATGTCCCCCATCTCGCTGTGTTTTGAGGTCCTTCAATGCGGAGGAATAACACTTATGATCATCTCGATAAATATCCAAGATCAGCTTTGTCTGCTTGAGATAAAATTTTCACTTTCCATCAGCACTTTCCATGAAACAACACGAGGCATTTTTCATGAAACAAAATATTGCAATGCTATATTTAAACTGACAGCAGATATATTGTGTGATAGTACAGATCTATCACCAATGTACATAATGTATATAGTTACTGTATCTAGACTGTGCTTACAGCGATTGGCTGAGAGCTAAGCCACGCCTATTGTCTGGGCCTTAAAGGGTTGTGTCCCTAGCCAGGTCGGATCATTCTGGACTGGTCGGCCACCTGTGAAGAGCTCCTGTCTTTTGCTAATAAAAGCCTTGGTTTGGATCAACAAGTCTTTGGTTCTTTCGACGAGCTCTACATAGTGCAGGAGACTTGGAGGAGTGAAGGGATTCCCCGTGGGAGTTACTGTGAGTGCGCAACACGCTGGGTGTGGGAACCCCCCCCCCCCTTCAAAATGGCCATTTGCTGACTTTGCAGGTGATTAAGGCTGAAGTGCAAAAGGCCTGGGAGGTACAGCCTTCCCGGGAACTTTACTCGGGTCCGAGGAGGATCGCCTAGATTCGGCAGTGTGAAAGGTCCTGGATATGATATTGATGATGAAGAAGTATTGAAACAGAAGCTGAACAGGCAGGGAGTAGTAATAGGATACAGATAATGTTCAACCACATGGTTCAAGATTCCTTTTATTGTTATGTAAATAATAAAAAAAATCTAACTTTTGCCTCCTGTAAAGGCAAGCAAAGAGTTGCCATTAGCATTGCCGGGCACCCCCAATGATAAGAGAAAGAGAAGAAAAGGGAGTCCCTCAGACACACTGAATGTCTGTGGACTTACGTCCAGCACTCCTGAAGCCTCTGTACCCTCGCAGACTCCTGTTCAATCCACTGGCATCCCAAGCTCCAGATTCTAACCTCCAATAAGACCAGGAAGTTTTCAGTGCCCAAGGAACTACACGAGCCTTTCTTGTCCTCAGCCCTCCTCTCGGGTCCCTATTCCAATGTCTGGTTCCCAAGAGCCAGTCTCCAGCAACCCACAGCCTGGTATGAGCCCTTTGACCACATCGCCTGCAACCTGTGTGGGTCCATCCACCACTGAGATCCTTGCAGGTCTGCTGCCATTGTCACCTTCCCGAAGGGCCATCTCCCAGGCTTCTCCTTCTCAAGGGAGGGTATTCCCCCTTTCCTGGTGCCTTGTGCCAGTCCACAGGTTCCCCAGCGTCTGCAACCCCTTGTGGTATGCTGCCCAGCCCAGGTGCTGGCATCTGGCACAGACCTCCGTGGTTGGGTCCTGTTACAGGCTGTTTGAAACCTGCACGGAACTGTTAGTATCAGGATTGGATAGTAGCACCGTGCGGGGCAGCGCTGTGTCTCCACTCCCTTCTTTCTCGGGTCTGTCCAAGTGGCAGCACTGCCATGACAGCAGATCCAGCAGGGCCACCACTTCTTGAGCACCATGGACCTGTGGTCAACCCAGCATCTTCAGACTTTCTTCTTTAACACCCCTGTTGTAAATGGTGCAAGAGTTGATATACCTGGTTTGATAGAAGCCTGCCCCTTAGCTGAATGTGATGGATAGCCCCTTGGAATTGATGATGTGTCCAAGAGTAGATCAAGAGTTCAGAGACACTGGACCTCCATTGTGTTCTATATTTCCACACTGCAATGTGAAGTGCATTGGTTTGGTATGAACTGACACACACAGCAGTAGTTAGCGAGTAGAATAACTAACTTCTGGCCATGCATCATCATAATCTGGTTTAGTGTAGGTGTCCAAACCAGAGGCCCTAAAACAATTATTATCATTGTTATTGTAAAGAGCTTGGTGGTGATGTTTGTGCCCCGTGTTGCTAAGGTCTCTTAGAAATGGGAATATCTTGAGGTTATTGGACTGTAAATTAGATTTTACCTTTTTTACTTTGCAGGGAATGGTGATTTTTATTTTAGTGGAAAACTCTGGGACACTATTACTTTCAGAAATTATTGTGGAAAATCAGAGGAAGGAGTGAAAATGAAAAAGGCGGCGAAGAGAAAATCTCAAGAAAAGAAAGAGTTAATAGCGATGTGGAGAGGTCTTATTGAGCCCATGTGTGTGTGATTGGAGCACATCTACAGTGGCCAAAGGAGCAATGGGCATTCTAACTAGTGCACAGATGGTGCCTCTATATTGTTGCTATCTGTCTGTATGAGGGCAGTTGTAAAAAAATGTTCCAGTGTTGGCTCTGTACTTTCTGTGTGGTTCCAAACTTGTGAATGAATAATGAGGGTCTGAGGTCATGACCCTTTGATCCAACTTTAGTCATGAAGTCAGAAACGTGTACCACACATGTTGGTGGCATCTTCACCTGCACAAACAACAGCAGGAAGATAATAATCGGATCGGATTTGCAACAGGATGTGCTCAATCCAATTTCCCATGGGAAAAAAAATACTGCTGGCAAGAAGCTTAACACTTCAAAATATATTCAAATGGTTTTTTTATTCATAACATGAGCATGAAATAAGATGCAAATAACCTTTCTCTAAATCAATTTCTAGGCTGCTGCTTTCAAAGGGAAGATTCTGAGCCACAAAACTTTGCTCCATTCCCCAAGTTCGACTGTCGTTTGTCTGGAACTCAAACTGTTTTTGAGTTAAAATTCTTGGCATTATGGTGAATGAAAATTTCTGGTCTGAAAACTTCAAACATGCACCAAAATTCTTACTTGGTGCAGGCCCACAGATAACTCAGATGCACAAACTACAACAGAAAATAAAATAAATGGCTGCAAAGAAGGTTTTCAATGCCTGCAGATGGATGTGGGCCAGTTAGAAAAATGGGCTTAAAAAGGGCAGATGGAATTTAATGCAAACAAGTGTGAGGTGTTGCATTTTGGAAGGATAAACCAAGAAAGGATGAACACGGTAAATGGTAGGGCACTGAGGAGTGCTCATAGAGGGATCTGGGAATACAGATACATAATTGCCTTAAAGTGGCATCACAGGTGGATAGGGTTGTAGAGAGAGCTTTTGGCATACTGGCCTTCATAAAATCAAAGTATTGAGTATAGGAGTTGGGATGTTATGGCAAAATTGTATAAGACATTGGTGAGGCCAAATTTGGAGTATTATGTGTCATTTTGATCACCTGACTACAGGAAAGATATCAACAAAATAGAAAGAGTGCAGAGAAGATTTACTAGGATGTTGCCAGGACTTCAGGAACCGAGTTTCAGGGAAAGGTTAAACAGGTTAAGACTTTATTCCCTAGAGTGGAGAAGAATGATTGGGAGATTTGATGGAGGTATTTAAAATTATGAGGGGGGGATAGACAAAATAAATATAGGTAGTTTTATTCCCACTGTGGATAGGTGAGTTGCAAAGCAGAAGACATGGCTTAAGAGTGAAAGGGTAAAGTTTAGGGGAGCTTCTACACACAGAGAGTGGCGTGAGTGTGGAACGAAGTGGTGAATGCAGGCTCTATTTTAATATTTAAGAAGAATTTGGACAGGTGTATGGATGTGTGCGGTTTGGAGGGCTATAGACGAGGTGCAGGTCAATGGGATTAGGCAAAAAATGGTTTGGCACAGACTGGAAGGGCTTAGGGGTCTGTTTTTGTGCTGTAGTTTTCTATCGTTCTATTGATAAATAAATAGTCACTGTTGTTGTCAGTGAAATAAAATGAAACGATGTTTCAGCAGGTGCAGACAGTGGAAAACTAGAGTTAGAGGCAAAGCCTTGTGTGTTTCAGCCTCGCCTGTGAATTGCTAAATTTCAAGGGGTTATTAAAACAGACCCGATCAGATCTCTTAAACGGTCAAAAGTATGCCACGGTATTATTTACAGAGGTGTATAATTCACTGATCAGCCCTGCCCCTGATACAGGGTCTTTGACGATTCCTTTGCTTTCCCAGATGCTGGTTGACTTGCTAAGTTTTGTCCAGCGTCTGCAGTCCCTTGTGTTTCCAACGCCACCAAAACCGTTTCTCTGGACATTGTCACATTGTTATTTGTGGGAGCTTACTATGTATTTAACAGTGGCGGGAATTGCTTTACTCAACATCTTTCATGATCTCTGTCCATCCAAAACAGCATGGACAGGCCATGAGATATACTGAATTACGTGTTTTTCTTCAGAACACTGCAACAACATTTTAACTTTATGTGTAAAATGGGCTTGGACCTCAGTTCACACAGAATACACAATTCCACATTTAAACTTCTATGCCCAGGTGTGGATAGGGGTTTCCAAATATACAAAAAAATAAATCACTAGCTTATTTTTCTAATGGTTTCAAGTTTGTTTTAAAACCTGGTAAGAAATTGATATGCCCCTAAGTCCCAAGGTCATAAATTTCACCACTAGCGCATGGTGTGCTCTGGTCAATGGGCCATTGAAATATCTTATCTTAACCACTGACACAAGTTGCCTGCTGATTATTGTGAGTTCTTATCCTTGGCTGGTTCTCTATTCTTACTTTTCATTGTGTCTTTGTCTCCCTTTGCAAGAGTCTGTATCAGTCATTTGCCAGCCAGTTACTGATACGGGATGACGAGCGAACAAAGACGAGGATGGGAAAGAGCTATGTAGCCACCATCATGCCAGTGGCCAAGAGAGTGACTGTAACTGGACAAAATGTCTACTGCCCCATGACACTGACCTGTACAGTCATGAAATGTTTTGAGAGACTGGTAATGGAATGCCTCAATCGCACCTTTTAGCGACATTGGACCTGTTCTAGTTTGCTTACTATCCAAGCCAGTCCACAGCCTTACCATCCACTAGTTCCCGATCCACATAGAGAATGATGCCTCAGATGCCAGGCTGTTGTTTATTGATCTCAGCTTGACATTCAACATGATTATACCTCAGAGGCTGGTGGATAAACTGTCCTTGCTGGGTCTCAACCCTCCACTCTGCAAATGGATTCTGGAGTTATTGATAGAAAGACTAGTCAGTCCAGGGGGTAGCAAAATCTCAAATCACATCGTGCTGAGTGCTGATGGATTTCAGGGTTGTGTGCTCAGCCTGCTACTGTTCATGCCTGCACTGCCAGGTTCAGCTCTAACTGGCTCATCAAGCTTGCAGCTGATACAACAGTAGTTGATATCATTAGCGACAATAAGTCGGCTTTTGGAGAGGGGTCTCATAAAATGGTGTGAGAACAACACCTGAGTCTCAAAATGGATAAAACAAAGCAGACTTAACAGGACGATGAAGGCCAACCACTCTCCATTAAACATCAATGGTTCTGTTGTGCAGAGAGTGGAGAGCACAGAGCTCTCCATAGAAATAGGATCTTTCCTATCTATGCATAGAAATGCATAGAAAGGAGACCTATGCAGGGTTCAGAACACCACCTCATAAGTGAAGAAGGCACAGCAGTGCCGTCATTTTCTCAGGTGGTTGAGGAGGGTAAGGCTACTGACCTCCATCTTTACAACATATTAAAAAGCTCAATCAAGTGTTTTGACTGCCTGCACCAATATAACTGCAAACCACTGGGCAGAAGATCAGCAAAACATCCAAGAAGATCTCTGCTCCATTGATAGACATTCACCTGGAGTGTTGCTTAAATAGGGCTCAATAATTATAGAAGATGGTAGACCTGTTCCATCTAGCACACACTGTCTCTGACCCATTACCATCAAGGAGGAGGCAATGAGCATCAATATCTGGACTCACAGGCTGGGAAATATCTTCTTCCTGCAGGCTGGGAGATTGATGAATAGTACCCTTTAATCAAGAATCCCGAAGTATTTCAATAGACGTAATGGAAAACAGTGTTGGCAGCACTGTGTGTACTTCAGCTTTATACTCAGGTTGCCTGTACTACATGGCAGGTGTGTATCCAAAATATGCTTCTCCCCATGTTTCAGGCATAGTAGATCACTGAAAGGCCTGGAATTAAATGGCAGAGTAACTCTTAAGTAGTTTCTGCATATCACATATTCCTTTCAACCTAAAGTTCACGTTGTATGATATACAAAACGCAGAAAACAAATGGCGATGTTGCTGAAGCTATGGTAATGGCAGCATTGCTGCTGCTGTGGAGACTCTGAGAGCAGGGAGTGGAGATGTAGTGATGCCTCAGAGTCCAGCTGCCCAGTCCAACTGCCCTCCATACCATACAGGCTTACAAGGCCTGTTAATGGTGGTTTTATTTAAAGATTCTGCAACCGTGTGATCTGCGTCCCAGAGGGCGGCGTTTGTGATTGGCAGCAACCTCGAGGGCTTGCAGACTCCAGAGAAGCAGAGAACTGGTGCAGAGCGCCAGGAAACAGAGAGACCAACCCTCATTTGAGAAGAAGGAGCAGAGGAGATGACCACAGGAGTGGTAACCACGGCAGCGTACCACTGAGGGTTTCCGCGGCTGAAGAACGCTCAGGTGGTGGGCCATTGCCGACTCGAGATGAAGAACATGCGCAGTCTACAGACGACTGTGGTTAAAGGATTCACACCAGGAGATGGACTGCTGGATGCTGGCTCGAAACTGGCTGAAGTATTGCCATGTATTCGAACTGGGACACGAGAAGGTGCCAAGGATGCTGAAGTTTTCTTGATGATGAAGGAGGTTCAGATCTGGAGCTCAGGCTGATGATGATTTGGACTGGACTCTGGGTGGCTGTGAGGACTGTAGTAATGCTGGAAGTGGATCCATGGACGCTCGGTGACTCTTTTTTTCCTTCTCTTTCTCTGACAGTAAGAGGGCTTTGATGGTGAATCTGTTTGCCTTAGGGAACAACTTCCATGTAATATTGCATCGTTTTTAATTACAGGAAAAAACAAAATTATGGTTGCCGAGCCATCACAAGCGAAAGAAACGTGCTGAGTCGAGTGGAGTTTCAGTTCAATTGCTTTAATGATTCAAAATCGTGCACTTAAGAGGCCCATGCTTGTACCAGCGGCCTTTGTGCCCTGCAGGGCGGAAGTGGCATCACTTTGCGGGCCGAGGCTTTGCCCTGCACTGAAAGTCCTTGTGAGTGCCGCTGGCTGTGAAAGCCCATGACTGCTGGAGTCGGTTCGCTTGCTGCGTGGCTGAGGTGCCAGAGAATCTTGAATGAATCAATGTATCAATGCTTTCTCAATTGTAATTGTTAAAGAGAATAAATTGCTTGCTATTGCAGTGTCCTTGAACATTCAAGCTTGCTGAGGTGAAGCTGGTTCGGATTTTTGTTTCATAACCAGAGAATAAATCTCCTGGACTCATTATTGCAAGGCCCTGAGCCACCAACTACAGATTTCAATATTGGACTGACAACTCACACCTGCCAATAAAATGAATGAATTCATTGGGAAAGGAAATTAAGAATGCTTCTGACTGTTGAACATATGTGCATATATATGGTAATCGTGTACATAATCAGAGTCCAAATTGACCAAAACCTGGTGAGGCTTTGCCAGCAGCATGAGTCTTGTCTGTGAAAAATGGTCATATGGCCATCCTGGGGGACTGTCTGGAGCAGTAAGCCAACAGAAAGGAAAATTCTTCAGTTATTATTAGTCCAGGTTCCTATTTTCCTTGTACTCTACCAGCTTTCCTCAGTCCATTAGTTGCCCTTTCCAGATATGCATCATTTTCTGTGCAGCCTCCAACAAGGAGAGATGAGCGAGTTCCAGAGCACTTGGTGATGCAGTACAGAAGGCCCATTGTGTCCGTGCTGATCGCTTTAAAATGCCATCCAATTAATTACATTTTCCCATTCTTTCAGCACATCCCTGCAAATTCTTCTACTTCAAATATTCATCCACCTTTACAAATTCTTGTTGAATCTACTTCCATCATTTTCATAATCCTGATATCTGGCTGCAAACTCATTCCTCTCCAGTGGTGACTTGGTTCTTTTACTCTTTCACGACTGTCCATAATCTTGAACAGCTCTGCAGGGTCTTTACTTAATTTCCCTCCTGAAGGAAACACCCAGATTTCTCTATTTGCCCATATAAATGACATGCTGTGCCTAGTGTTCTAGTAAATCTCCTTTTCATTTGTATAGGGGGGTAAGATGATGAGAGTTCATTGTCAGATACATAAATAGAATGCAAGATACCCAAGTATGTAATAAACACCAACTACAATTGTATAAATTAAATTACCACATTAAATGCCAAGATGGGAAAAAATAAATATAAAATGACAGGTAAGTTAATATCCACAGTTGCAGTCAGTGCAAGAAAAAAATAAGATTGCAGTAGTGCAGACAGACCTTTTGGTGGTCCTGAACTAGTATATGGATAGCATTGGGGTAGTTCAAGAATCTGATATCTGCACTTGAAGCTAGAGGTGTTGGACTTTAGGCTTCTGTACCTTCTACCTGAAAGTACCAGTGAGAGGAGGTTGTAACCAGGGTGATGGCAGTGCCTCACTTGGAGGTCTTCAGCAGATAGGAGGTCAGTGCCTGTGATGAACATGGCAGGTCTGCCACTTTCTGAAGCCTTCTACATTCCTGGGCACTCAAGTTTCCAAAGCAGCCCATAATGCAACCAGTCAGTATACATTCCACAGCACAACTGTTGAAGTTCGATGGACTATTTGACGACATGCTGAATCTCTACAGATCATGAAAAGTACACACAGAGCTTTAGCATGCCATCCTTCATTTGTGCTCTCTATTATTTTTAATAAAGGTAAGGAGCCCTTATGATTTCTCAACAGCTGAGCTGATGTCATCTGCCATCAAACATCATTTGTAATCCTGGGATCGAAAATTTGTCAACGTGATAGGATTCAAAGCTTTACAAATCACCTGTATGCTTTTTTTGATGCTCTTTTTTTTAAAAAAAGAATAAAAAAACTTGCAAAATTCACTGCAGTTCCCAAACTGTACCAACAGCTTCGCTTGTGTAATGTTACTCTTTTCAGGAACAGTGTTTGTTAGGGGTCAAATTTCTTCCCTCTGTGGTGTGCTTGCTCGCAGCAGATGACCACAGGACAATATAACCAGCACTGCTCCAGCTCTTGTTGGCTTTGACAAGGAATGACTGCAAATCTGAGAAGTGGGAGGGGGGAATGAAAGAGCTATCAATGGAAGGGAAAAATATGGATAATTTTGATGTGGCATAAGCCCCTGGTTCTTGGAACATCGCACTGTAGTTGGATGCTCATTGCAGGATGACTACAAAGTTCAAAATGATATCAAATCAAAGGCTCTCTACTTTCCCTGCCCAGCTTTAGGGTATGAATTCTGCAATGCAAAGTTTTGTATGTTGCATATCTCAGCAGAGGCAGCCTGCAAGGATCCTGAGGCAAACCTCCTGAGGGTAAGTATGCCCTTGACCTCTACTGAGAGTGGTGCAGGCAAGGAGATGACATGGAACGAGCACATGACATTTTTCAGGGTTTACCAGACTGCATTGTATGAGGGAATGCTGCCCACTGGCACATTCCAGGCTGCAGGAGCACATGATGAGGGATGCCCTAGGCTTGGTGCAGCCAATGCGAGTGAGCTGTGGGGAAGAACCACAGTCCAAAGTCATCTGTCATTGAGGGGAGTGAAACTGAGGGAAAGCTCCTCAAACAACAGAAGGGGGGAGTAATGACAACGAGCCACTGAGTAATGTGAATGTTTGGACATGGCACTAAGGGTGCAAAGAGATTTTGAGCAGTTTTAATTTTTTGCGAATAAAGTCAATTTTTGGTTAAAATGCTGTTATAGTATTTCTTGCATCTGAATGCTTGGCAATATTGTCAATTATTTCTTCTTCCGAGGCATTTCCCTTGCTGATCTCAGGGGGGTCCTTGCTCTGGAAGGATGAATCGATCAGGAGGTGTTCATTGTGAAGTCTTTTCACTCATTTCCCCTCTGATGAACATGGAACTGCTCCTCTTTTTGCAGTATTTCTTTTGGAATTTCTCACCACTTATTGAACAGCACCTCTTATTCCCATTCTGCAGTCTGCAGCCCAATAGCATGAACATTGAAATTTCCAATTTCAGGTCATGACTCCCCTCTCTCTCCCCTCCCCTCAAACTTCACCCATTTTTTGTCCCCTTTCCCACAAACCTCTAACAGATCCCCACCCATTCTCCATCCCCCTTCTGTTGTATCCTTCTACACATACATTGCAACCGCAGAATACCCCCTACACCCATACCTCTTATTAACAGATAACAGTGTTATCTCTTGACCAATTCGACTTACACCTCTTCCCAAAGTGCTTCCATTATCACCTGCCCTGTTCATGAGATTCGAGTAACTGTAACTTTTGTCTCCACATTACTACCCTTTGGCCATCTCCATTCCCACCTGTATGACATGTCTTACACCTGTTTTTCTCTCTTGCCTCTTTCCACCTTTGTCTGGCATCTGCCAATCACCTGCCTGGCCTCTCCATCTATCTGGCATCATCCATCCCCACTTGGTTCACCAATTCCCGACTGGCTCCCATCTAACCTTTCCTACCCTGTCCTCATTAAACTGGCTTTCTCCCTCTGCATTCAGTCTTAATGAAGGGTTTGGCCCAAAGTGTTGACCAATCTTTTTCTCCCACTGAATTATTCCAGCAGAATAGTGTTTGGGTCAGTCTACTAGAGGCATGTTCTGCAGATAGTTGTGGTATGCCCTGCCTTTAACTGCAGAATTGTGCCTTACTCGTTAGGAATATAAAAACAGGAGCGGGAGTTGGCTATTTAGCCAGTATATCCTACCCTGCCATTCAAAAAGATCCTAGCTGATTGAGCCGTGGATTCAGCTGCCTTTTCCCCATTGCCCTTAATTCCCATATTATGCAAAAATCTAACTGTGTCAAATATATTTAATGAGGCAGCCTCCACTGCTTCCTCGGGCAGAAAATTCCACAGATTCACTACTCTCTGGGAGAAGTATTTCTTTCTCATCTCCATCCAAAAGCTACTCCACTGAATCTTGAGGTTGTGTCCTGAGTTGCAGTGTCACCTACTAGTGGAAACAACATAATGCTTCTTTTTTATCAATTCTTTTCATAACTTTATATGGTTCAATGAAATCCCCTCTTATTCTTTTGAATTTCATCAAGTATAGTCCCAGGCAACTTGATCTCTCCTTGTAGATGAATCCACACATCTCTGGAACCAACCTACTGAACAACATCTGCACCTCTTCCAAAGCCAGTATATTGTAAGTACAATTCAGCGTAAGCCTTCAGGATTATTAAAAGCATGTTCTCTTTGCAGTGAATTACAGTAGTCATCATTACATGTAATCTGACATAAATTTCGACAAAGATAAATTTTTATTGCTCAGGTACAGAAACATTTTGTGCCAAGCAATCCATACTGCATTAACAGCTGGTGTTAACTCTCCCGGATATATGACAAAATTGTTTAATATTCATCACATTTTTTCCTGTCTACATAATACCAGCTTTTCTTGTATTCTTGGACAACTCTAGAGGCTAAGAAGCAGCAGGCATAATAGATATTGATCAAGTGAAAAGGGAAGGAGGGAGGGAATGGTTCCAAATTTGGAATGTTGCATGATCAAGCAAGAAATGTCAAAGGGATCTTTGGGAATAAAATTTAGAGTGGGAGAAGAAAAAGCAGTGAAATTAATTGAAGGAAAAAGACAGAAGGCTAGTGAGCAAACCTCACTTGTGTCATCTAGCATTTATTCTGCCAACGGTTAGAGCTTGTAACATATTTCAACATCTCATTTAGAAAAATATTGGTCTTCCATTTAACTCTCTCTCCATTTTTTTGTTATTTTGACCTTACGCTTCATGTACTTTGCACCATGCTTTATTTCTTAGGCATAATTCCAAATGAACTTCGAGGAAGGTGCAGAAGCGGACAGAGTTGGCATGCCTGTTGACTTTCTCACCTGTCCCATGAGGACGCATCCTATGATCTCTCCTGGAAGGCCAAGTGAGCATTTCCAGTGTAAAATGACTCCTGTCATTTATTGTTGTCAGTTGACTGCATTAGATTTCTCAGAAATATCATACTTCATATTATTTCAGAAATATGATCGCATCCAATGACAGCATTGCTGCAAGGGAGCACAGGTTAGCTTGCAAAAAATTTGTGCGTGTGATTTTTGTTTTATATACATGTCTTGGAAAAATAAAGTAGAAGCAGTCATGACACACAGAGTTATTGGTAATAACTATTTGCTAAGAACTCATTCATCAGACTCTTGTGTTTAAAAAGGGGTTGCTTTTAATTTAAAACGGTTGACCACAGATTCACCCGAGTTTTCCTGCAGGTGCTAATGGCATTTTTTTCTAAAAGGAAAGAAAAACATTTTGGGAGAACAGGACCTTTTTACCATCATCACTTTATTTTAGCGAATTCTAACATTCTCTCATTTATCAACTTGTAATATGTTTGTCAAACTGCCTTGGCTGGGGACTAGGGTTTCATTGTGGAGACATCTATCGTCTGCAGAGTTTAGCATTCCAGTAATGCATTACTTTTTACCTTATTACTGACATGATGTGACTCACTAGAGAGAGCTCATGAAGAAATCTCATCAAAACCACCTGAATTGTAACAAAAATATTTTAGTTGATGGATGGTGTATGTAAGATCGTAAAAAGCAGTGTAATGTCAGAAAACATTTGAATTATTTAGCATGGTTTTGATAAATCTTAAAAGTCATATTTGTTCCTCTTACAGAGTAAATTGATACAATTTTACCTCACAATTAAAGGACAATCTTTCATTTTAAAATAATCCTGATCAACAATTTGTGCCATTTTGGGATATGTTCAATTTTAAAACAATTAAAAAAAAAATCTCTTACAGTTTAAACTTGCAAATTTTAGAGCACCTGATGGCTTGAATTCTTATTTTGATATGCATTTAGGATTCAAACTTCCTATGGAAAGTGGGACCTATATCCCATATAACAAGGATTGAGAAAATGCATCCTTCAATTTTGTTAATGAGGAATCGAAGAAGAGAAACCTGATGATGTTTTAATTTTATGATACAAGTGCAGGGTAATTTTTTCCTTTGCGTTATTTGACACCAGAGCAGTAATTTTGTGTATGATTTTGAATACAGGCAAACTCAATGTCCAAATGCAGCACTTTGTATATATTTGATCATATTGACAAAATACATGCAGAGGTTTACTGAAGTTATTTGCGCAGGTTATAATGCATTATTTGTGCATACAGCCAGAGTTTTGCAGGATTAAAATCATCAAATCGCAGAATAATAAATTTTCTCCAACAAGTTAGTTATTCAGAATTCCCTGCAGCTATCTGTGTTGCAGTCGCATACTTATCTTTGTTGGGAGTGGTGACCATCTCCTGAAAAGGCCACAGTATTTAGTCACTCTGAAGCAATTTTGCTGCCCTTATATCCTTAATTTTTTTTATAGGCTTTGACACTTTTACTAAAGGCAGATTTTGTACAAAGTCTGATGAGATGTGAAGTTGGACGAAGAGTAACCTTGGAATACGGAGATGGTTCACCCTATTCTTATTATACCATATATGAAGGAGCCATTTGGTGATGACTTCTCATCTTTATCACTGACTAGTTAGATGTCAACGTACCTTTTCTTTTTGATGTCATACACTCTCCAACTGAAAGATAATCTTCAACCAAATCCTTATCTGCTTCATCACTCTTTAAAAAATTGGAAGAAAGAATAAAGTATTACAGTAAACTTCAACAAGAACAAGTCAGGAATTGTAATTCACCTATCTTGGGGTCAAAATAGGTTTAACTGTATCTACTAACAATCCATTTTAGATGTATTAAGGTCAGTGCCAAAGGTGGCAGGGGAAGTTGACAAATGGATCAAAATCTTCCAAGAGATTTTTGCTTTTTTTTCTTCCCAGTATAAATAACACTGGACTAAGATTATATCTGTTTAACCAATGTCTTTAATCGAATTCAGATTCATTTTGCTATGAAAACATAGATCATAATACATTATATAGCACAATACAAGCCCTTCAGCCACAATGTTGTGCCAAGCTATGTAAACCTACTCCATCACAGTCTAATTTTTCCTGAACTCACAATGCATTTCAGGTGCCCACAAATGTCTGCATAAAAACTTACCTCTGACATCTCCCTTAAACTTTCCTCCACTCATCTTATATATACATCCTCTGGGATTTGTAAGACATTAAACAACAATGTCAAGTTGCACATTGCTACTGTATTATACTTAATGCACTAAACCAGTGGTTCTCAACCTTTTTTTTTCCCATTCACTTACCACTTTAACTAATCCCTATGCCATCAGTACTCTGTGATTAGTAAGGAATTGCTTAAGGTGCTATGTGGATGGGAAGGGGAGGTTGATAATCACTGCTCTAGACCCAATTGTTAGTGAAATATTTTGCTTGACAGAAATTGTCATTGACCCATTTTCTTTGGAGTTATGAAACCTTGCACATAACAAGTCAATTAGGTATTATTAACACAGTGGTTTTCAAACCTTTTTCTTTCCACCCACACACCACCTTAAGCAATCCCTTACTAATCACAGAACATCCATGGCATAGGGAATACTTAAAGTGGTATGTGAGTGAAAAGAGAAAGGTTGAGAATCACTGCACTAAACACTCAACCGAGGGATTAGCAAATAATAAGCCTGTCAATGTACAATAAAATATAATTTTCAACTTGTGTGCTTTTGAGGAGTCCTTTCTGCTACCTCTGGTCAGACTGAATGTGCTAGTAAAGATTGTCCTACAATGTGGCAGAATGGGACTACATTGTTTGAACAACATGCTTTGATTTGAATTCTTTACTTCCAGTCATGCCATATAGGTTCATGCACTTCATGTGTGCATACAGTATTTGCTTAACAAATATCAACTGCTGTCCTGTTAACAAAGAAGTGAAGTATCACATTGATTAAAAAAACACTCAGACATGTCATTTTCAAGGATGCATCCATATGCCAGGGAAATATATACTTTAATATGGGTTTGTATTCAACAATGATGTCTCCTATTCATATTTCACTGGATTCCCTATTAATTGATTTTTTTGGGTGGCAATGAGGTGGAAGAATTCAGGTAAGAATTCTAGACCAGCTGCTAGCTTAAGAATCAATGGATGGATGGATGGTATCTTAAATAATTATCAGTTTGAAAGAACAAAGCATGGAGTTTTTAAATGTGTGGTTTCAGCACATTTATGTTTGACAATACAACAATGCATTTGGGATTACTGTGAATATCTATTACACATTGTTTCTTTCAATTTAATTCAATTAGATTATTCTTACAGGAGTAAAATACGAAAGTCTGCATACTCCATGAATAAAGTAAAACCACAATGCCAGAGAAACTCAGCAGGTCAAACAGTGTGCTTTATATCGCAAAGATAAAGATAGATAACCAATGTTTTGGGCTTGAGTCCTTCATCGAGGTATGAGCAAAATGTATACAGGCATCTGAACAAAATGGTGGGGGGAGGGGGAGGCAGGAGAGGAGTGCAGTCCCACAGGCTGGAGGTAATAAGTGGATAAGGGAGGGAGGACAGACCAGCAGACAGGTGGAGGGCGAAGGGTCTGTGAATGGAGAGGGAAAGGGGTGAAGAGCTGGAGGAAAGGAGACAGACAGATGGGGAAGAGAGGGAGAATGGGGAGTGGGCCAGCAGAAACCGGAAAAGTGAATGTCATTTTTGACATTATTATTATTATAGTATTTATACCCATTTGGCTGCAGCAAGTAGAAATTCTGGGTACACATTCATTGCACAATATGCATGACAGTAAACTCATTCTCGTTATTAGCAAATTGGAATACATCTTTAAGCATGAAATGCATCAGCAGCTCCACTTTGTTGATGGCAGGGCAGGGATAATAGATGAGTTCACACTCTAACCTGCTGGTACGGTTTAAGTCTCTGCTGTCTCCAGTGGAATTATGAGCCATTTACTCTTTCAATGCTTCAGTGCTGCAGTAGCAAGGTGGAACTGTTCACTCAATGTAATATGAGCCTTTGTAGGATTAGGTCTGCATGAAACAAAGCTTACACATGGGCATCCTCTGCTCCTTGGAACCAGGTGGAAGCAATTCCTTGTCGATCTGGTGCATCCACCTGAGAAAAATATGCTTACAAAATGTTTGACCCAAATGTTGGCAGTTCACTTCTCGCCATGGATGCTGCCAGACCTCCTGAGTCCTTCCAGCTTCTCATTGTTTGATTCGCAGGTAAATTGGATTTAGGCATCTTGCGAGGCCCTGAGACTATGACTGAAGACAAGAAAAGAAATGCCAAAATTATGCAAAGAAACAGACTACAAGTTAGACCCCACTTGGGATATTATTTTGAGTTCTGGTCAGCTCATTACAGGAAAGATGTGGATGCTCTAGAAAGGGTGCAGAAGAAATTTACAAGGATGTTGCCTAGATTGGAGAGTATGCCTTATGACAATAGGTTGAGTGAACTTGGTCTTTTCTCCTTGGAACGAGGGAGGATGTGAACTGATAGGGTGCACAAGGTGATTTGTGGCATTGATCATGTAGATGGCCAGAGGCTTTTCCACAGGGTATCATGAAGGGGAAAAGTTTTAACGTGCTTGGGAGTAAGTACAGAGGAGGATATAAGAGGTAGATTCTTCATACAGAGAGTGGTGGGTGAATGGAATATGCTCCCAGCAACAGTGGTGAAAGTAGGTAAAAGAGGATCTTTTAGAACCCTATAAGACAGGGACATGAACTGAGAAAACCGGAGCGTTAGGCAGTAGGGAAGTTCCAGGTAGTTGATAGAATAGGTATGAGATTGACACAACATTGTGGGCCAAAAGGCCTTTTCTCCACTGTAGATTTCTATGTTCTATGTTCTACAAGTTCCTCTTCCGATTGTTTGAATCTTGGTCCTCAAATGAAAAAAAATCCTTCAAATCAAGTCTTCATTCTTTTTCCTTATCTGCATTTTGACCTTTCTGATCACCCTTTGATTTAGATACACAGCATTTTTCACTGTTTCTAAAAGTTTTTGTTCTTTTTCCATAACCTATGGTTCCTCCTGGTCGATCTGATCTTTCCTGCCATTCTGATAGCAACCCATAGGGACAGCGACATAACCAACATGTAAGAAAGTGCACAGCATAGGTTGAAAAGATAATTAAAAGAGAAATAAAGGCACACAGCCTCCGCTTTAAAAAGTGCCAAGGCTTTGAGACGATGAACAGACTGAGGGATAAGGAGTCCTACAATCTTCTTTTCATCTTGGGAAGAAAGGGATTCTATCAGATGGAATTATAGAGTCATGAATTCTCTCATCCCATGTTATTTTTCCCACAGACCCAACTCCTTCCAGGTTCTACATTCACCCATACACCAGGGGCAATTTGCAGTTAACTTACTAATATTACTGGGATTTAGGGAGAAATCAAAGTGCCTGGAGGAAACCTACACAGTCATAGGGAAAGCATGCAAACTCCACACATACTGTGGCAGAGGTCAGGAATGAACCTGGATAACTGGAGCCTTGAGGCAGGAGCTCAACTATCTGCATTTCTGGGCCAGCCCAATACTTTGTTCTTAAATTCAACCAGAAAAAAAAGAAACATGTGTTGTAACTGTTTGCAGACATGGTGAAACAAAAATGTCTGTGGTGGTACACCACCGGCCTACTGCAGGGGGAAACCTCTGTACCTGCAGGAGTGCAAGGGGACAGGACAACACCTGGCCTGCTGTCAATCAGTCAGCCTGAAGGGATCAAACCCCACCCAATCAGGTGTCAATCACCTTCCAGGATATAAGCCTGCGCCAGCTTCCCGAAGCTCACTCAGAGTTACTGCAGCTACAGCCAGCCTGGCTCTGTGGAAGTCTTTGTGGATTAAAGCATGTTGTACAATCTTTACCTTGTGTATGCCAGATTCTGTCTAACAGCGCACCACAATTTAATCCACAAAACTTTCCCAAGGCTGCCATGGAAAAACTTCTGAGCGCAGGGACCCTCGAAGTCAAACCATGCCGCTTGGAAGCCCAGATACCTTTCGAGATCTGGCAGCACATGGTCGAGGCAATCATCGAGGCGCACGTAGGCGGCATCCTAGACTCAGATCAGAAGAGGTTAGTCCTACTCCAGTCAAAGCTGGGTCCCCATGCCTTCCAGGCAACCAAAGGCTGCTCCAGGTACAAGAGTGCAATGGACACTCTCGAGAACTTGTACAAGCCCCCCATGAATATAGTTTGTGCATGGTACCTCCTCAACACCCGAGCCCTGCAACCTGGTGAGACGGCTGAGTCTTACCTGGGACACCTGAGAGAGTTGGCCCAACCGTCCGTGTCTGGCTGAATCCGGGGTTGATGCAGAGGAGGTCAAGAGGCTGATCCGGGATGCCTTTGTCCGAGGGCTATGCTCAAGGGCCATCCGGCAGAAGCTGCTGGAAGGCAATATCTACACCCTAACCAAGACAGTGGAAGTGGTCCAGACCCTGGAAGCGGCAGCCCTGCACATCGAAGCATTCAATTCCAGGTTCCTCCAGGCTCCCTCATGGCCCTCTCACTCTGCAGCTGCAGCCCAAGACTGAGCTGGGGAGGAAAACATCGCTGCGGCAGGTGCCCGGCGCCCCTGTAAGTACTGTGGACCCTGGTGTGGGTTAGACTGATGATCAAGCCAAAACTGCCTAGCTAGAAACCAGTATTTTTCCCAATGTGGCAAGAAAGGCCACTTCGCTAAAGTGTGCCTCACAAAACCAGTCGACAGCTCAACCGCCCTCTATGACCTCCCCACTTCCCCTGCGGACCCCTCCACGTGCGCAAGCCGGGTGGCGCCATTGTCCTCACTATGACTTCTGCCTTCCCCGACTTCGACGGTGCAACATCTGGCCCCACCAGCGACTGTCACAGTGCCTCGAGCACCTGGACCAGCCCCCACCCTCACCAGCGCCGCTCGCTGAGAACTACAGTGGAGAAGTCCAGCTCATGACGTGACGTTACTTCCGGTTGATGTAATGACGTCACTGCCGCCGGCCGCGATGATGTCACTGCCCCCAGCACAATGAACACAGCTGGGGAAGGAGGCCAGCCACGCAGTGGGCCCCCACGTGTCGCTGCCATCTTGGGCCAGGCAGCAGCCAACACGGAGGGCCCCCGACGATGTTGAGAACGACGTGGTCAACACGGGCAATGACCAGGCCGCCCTACTGACGCTATCCACACCTCCGGATGCCATCGGCTACTGCACGCCGCACCCTAAGACCGATGTCGACGTGATCAACATGGGCAATGACCAGGCTGCTCTACCAACGCTCCCCATGTCTCTGGATGCCATAAATCACTGCGCACAACTGGAGAGTGATGACTCTGACTCTGAGACGGTCCTGGCCACCACTACACTGACCAGGGACATCCCTCACGATCTCGGGCATTCTATGATGGATGTGCAAATCAATGGGCAGGTAACGAAGTGCCTGTTTGACAGGGGCAGTACCAAGAGCTTCATTCAACCAAGTGTAACCCACTCCCTGAGATTAAAAGTCCACCCCACCACCTGCTCGATCGCCCTTGCCACCAAGGATAAGACTGTTAGTACCCTTGGGCGCTGCTTGGCCGATATAACTGTGGGAGGCGAGACTTACACAGGCTTCTGGTCATGCCCAAACTCTGCAGTCCAGTCCTCCTGGGCCTAGATTTCCAGTGCCATCTGCAGAGTGTCACCCTTGCCTTTGGGGAGCGCCAACCTCCACTCACATTACACAGCACACCAACCTACCAGCCCCGGCCAATCTGTGGCATCACCCCACCGGCGCTCTTCCCACATCTTGCGTTAGGCTGCAAGCTGATCGCCGCCAGAAGTAGGCACTATTGCGCCACAGACAGAGACTTCATCAAGGCGGAGGTGTGGCGACTCTGGTGGAAGGTGTCATAGAGCCCAGTAACAGCCCTTGGAGTGGCCAAGTGCTGGTGGTCAAAGGGGGAAATAAGCCAAGGATGGTCATGGATTACAGCCAGACCATTAACTGGTAAACCCAGCTGGATGTCTGCACCCTGCCAAGGATCGCCGACATGGTCAACGAGATAACCCGCTTCAGGTTTTCTCCACGATTGACCTGATATCGGCGTATCACCAAATCCCCATCCACCCGAAGAACAAGCCCTACACCGCCTTTGAGGCAGACGGGTGCCTGTACCAGTTCCACTGAGTTCCCTTTGGGGTCACGAACGGGGTCTCTGTTTTCCAGCAGGAGATGGATCACATGGTAGACTGGCACAAGTTGAAGGTGACTTTTCCATATCTGGATAACGTCACTATCTGCGGCCATGACCAACAGGACCATGATGCTAATCTGGAGAAATTCCTCCAGATGGCTGGGGAGCTGAACCTCACTTACAACAAGGAGAAGTGTGTGTGTTTAGCACCACCCGCCTCGCCATCCTGAGGTACATCCAGAAAAGACATGCCCATTAATGGAGTTACCTCTCCTCCCCACACTAAAGGCCCTTCACAGGTGCCTTGGCCTTTTCTCTTATTACTCGCAGTGGGTCCCTCGCTTCTTGGATATGGTCTGCCCACTGGCCCAAGTTCCAACTTTTCCTCTCCCACCTGAAGTGCAGGCAGCCTTCATCCATATCACGATGCAGGCAGTGGATGAGGACTCCCCCTTCCAGGTGGAGAACAATGCGTCCAAGGTAGCCCTTACTGCTACCCTCAAACAAGAGGGGTACCCCGTCGCTTTCTTCCCAAGGAAGTCGGTGACTGGAATGTCCCTCCCAACATGGCTCACGTTCCCGGGACCGGTGCTCCTGCGTAAGCACGTATGGACACACAAGGCCTACATTAGGTTCTGCAGTGGCAGGGAGGACACCGTCTCAACCAGGGACCTGGCACCAGCAGGAGCACCCATCACACCATGCCATCCTCCAGCCCAGGATGACACTGACTGGGCATACATCCCCGACCTCAGGCAGCTATGGGGCACATAGGACTTCCTTGACCACCAGGGGCCTGCTTCAGCCCCGGGAAATGAACCTGCCACCCAAACGTCAACCTCGGCCTCCTCGGCCACCCCTTCGTACGGCACCACACCAGTCACACAGACCCCTGCCGCCAGCCCCCCCACTTCCCCTCCAACCAATGACCAGGAGCCAGTTCTACGACGGTCACAGAGACCCCGGTGGCCGCCGGACCTTCTCAACCTGTAAATATTGTATGTGTATAGTGGGTACAATTCCTTGTTACTGCTCCCCCCCCGGGACAACTTTAAAGAAGTGGGTGAATGTGGTGGTACGCCACCGGCCTACTGCAGGGGGCAACACCTGTATCTACAGGAGTGTAAGGGGACAGGACAACTCCTGGCTGGCTATCAATCAGTTGGCCTGAAGGGATCAAGCTCCACCCAGTTGGGTGTCAATCACCCTCCAGGATATAAGCTCGCGCCAGCCTCCCTAAACTCACTCAGATTTACTGCAGCTACAGCCTGCCTGGCTTTGTGGAAGTCTTTGTGGATGAAAGCCTGTTGTACAGTCTTTACCTTGTGTATGTCTGATTCTGGCTAACATTGTACCACAATGTCCTTTGATGGGTAGACAGAAAAACAGGGAGATGGTTGAATAAAAAGGTGAAGGAATGTGGAGAATGACGCGAGAGGAGGGAGGAAGGGGCAGGGGAGAAGCACAAGCTAACATGAGAGTGGATGCAGGTGGAAGGGTAGAAGAGGAAAATAGCTGAGAAGTGATAGTGGGTGAGGGCAGAGAGCTAAGGAAGGTAGAGGCTCAGGCCTGGGTCATTGGTTATCCTTCACTTCCTGTGGATACTGCGTGACTTGCTGAGTTTCTCCGGCACATTTGTGTATTGCACTTGACCTCAGTGTTTGCAGATTTTTTTACTTAAGTCTTCAAGGTATGAAACAAGAAAGTCTGCAGATACTGGGTTTGACAGCAATACAAATTTGGTGGAGAAAAATCATTAGATGAAGCAGCATCCATAGGAAGTAAAGGGTAACCAAAGTTTAAATAGAAGAGAAATGGGTGATTTGGAATGAAGAAGAAAAGAATCTGCTGGTGAAGAAAGCAGCCAAGATCTCCACAAATAATGAGGTAATTAAATCACATTAAAACCTGTTTTGAAAATGGTGGAATAAGTCTTAGATGGTTAAGATGACTGATAAATTTGAAAATGATAAATTGGCTTCAGGAACTACTAATTAACAGGCTCACAGCAAAAAGGAGGTATGGAGTTAATCGAGGATGCATCAGAGTGGATGAAGCTTTCAAAAAAACATAAGATAATCAAATTAAACAGGAAAATCTGCAGATCCAGGGGTCCAGTGCAGTGCTGGAGAAACAGCAGGTTACGTTGCATCCATATTGGAAGTAAAAGGTAACCAATGTTTTGGACCTGAGCCCTTCATCGCGAATAAGGCTCAGGCCCAAAAGATTTCTGAGGCCTGTGATTTCACAGAAAGAGCAAGTTTAAGGCAACTCATGCAGAAGAAGTTTGTTTATATCATGACTAACCATTGAAGGATCAGTGGAATGAAAACACCATTAGGCCTGGGGAATGCAAGCAACTATTCTGGCTGATTTAATTAGGTATATTTTGCAAGATTTCAGCCTGGCAGGGAGCTTTCACAACAGGAGTCGGGAGTAGGTAGCGGTTAGAATGCTAACGGGCTACAATTCTGGTGTGGTCAGAATGATTGAATGAACTCTATTGCACCAAGCAAGATAGGCTGATTTTTGCAGAATGGTTTGTGAGAGGCAGACATGAGTCAATGGCCAGAAGAGTGAGAAGAAGTTGGATGAGAGATGGAAGTGAGGAAAAAGACTGGGAGATCTCACTAAAACTAAACTGGGATGTGGTTTGATGGATGCGTGATTTGAGATGAAAGATTGAGATGGAAGATATGTTGCAAATACATGAGACCTAACAGAAGAAGCAGCAGCAGAGGAGTTGGGTGTTGTGCTCCAATAGGTTAGGAGGCAGTGCTCACCACTTGCAGACTGTGGATTTGCCAAGGGTGTATGGAGAAGGATAAAGGGTCTTTGTCATGGTTCATCTCCAGCTGCAGCACGACAGAGGACTGACTGATTTATGGCTGTTTCCAGGGTCTAATGCAGAGACAGACATCCAGGGCTGCTGGAAGATCATCACCTCGGTGAGTTACACCCTTTATTCAGCCCAGTACCTGTTGGTCTTCCAGCATACCGAGATGTCAGTGAGGGAATTCTGCTGATGGGCATGTTCCAGGTTGCAACACCATGATGCTCGGTGCGGCTAACGCAAGGACTCTCTGGGGAGACCTTTTGCTACTGGGTATTGAAGGGCAAGACCAGTGGGGGAGCCCCTCAAACAAGGAGCCACAGTAGAGGAAAGAGTGATATGCATCGAATTAGAGAATAAAAAGATGCACAGCAATATAATGTATTAATATGACACTAAGGATACTGAAAGAATTTTCTTTTGTGCATCATTTTATAGTGAATAAAGATTTTTTTGGAAAATATAAAGTTGCAGTAGATAATTAAATTAATTGACTGGTATACAGAGGTCTGGTTTATTAATCCAGAGATCTGATCTTGAACCCCACCTTGGTGATTGGAGAACTTCAATGCAAGTAATTGAAAATCTGAAATCAAAGCTGGGATCAGTGGCAGGAACAGTGAACCTATAGGTTAAACCATTCTGTTTATCAATATCTTTCAGGGAATGAAACCAGTTGTTCTTGTCTGATATAGATTACATGATTGCTGAGACTTATAACACAGAAGCAGGATCTTGGAGCCTACATGTCCATGACCACACTCAAGCACCCATTTACACCAGCCCTATATTAACCAATGGATGTTGAGGATGGAGCAGAGACAACGCTGGTGGAAGTGTTCTAGGAGCCGTAGGTGATGCCTTCCCAAGATCGTGTTATATGGCGAGCTCTCCACTGGCCACCGTGACAGAGGTGCACCAAAGAAAAGGTACAAGGACTGCCTAAAGAAATCTCTTGGTGCCTGCCACATTGACCACCGCCAGTGGGCTGATATCACCTCAAACCGTGCATCTTGGCGCCTCACAGTTTGGCGGGCAGCAACCTCCTTTGAAGAAGACCGCAGAGCCCACCTCACTGACAAAAGGCAAAGGAGGAAAAACCCAACACCAAACCCCAACCAACCAATTTTCCCCTGCAGCCGCTGCAACCGTGTCTGCCTGTCCCGCATCGGACTTGTCAGCCACAAACGAGCCTGCAGCTGATGTGGACTTTTACCCCCTCCATAAATCTTCGTCCGCGAAGCCAAGCCAAAGAGAGAGAAAGAGAAGAGATATTAACCAACACATCCTTTTTTTTATTTTTCCCACATTCTCATGAACTCCTCCCAGATTTTAGTACTCACAAATGCACAAAGGGCAACTCACATTGGCAGCTTCTTGGGGTGTGAGAAGAAACTGAAACACCCAAAGGAAATCACAGGGCCACAAGAAGAATTTGCATGCCTTCCACAGACCAGCACCCAAGGTCAGGATTGAACCTGGGCTGCTGCATCTGTGAGGCAGCAGCTTTACCAGCTGAGTCACTGTGCTCCTCATAATGTAGAATGCTCTAAAATGGGTGAAGCAGCAACTGGGCGCATGCAATCAATGCAGTTCCAACCTTATCGAATGAACAAGTGTAAAAGAAATACAATTTTTGCTGGTAATGCAAACTAATGGTATTCCATTGCTCGTTCTCTGAACAGGGAATACGATGCAGAGCTAATACACAAAAGTGCTGGAGAAACTCAGCAGGTCCTGCAGTCTTCAAATGAGACAAAGGAATATAACCAATATTTTGGGCTTGAACCCTTTGTCAAGGTCTGAGAAAAAGCATACAAGTGCCTGAATAAAGGCGAAGGAGAAGGAAGAAGGGGCAGAGGGAGGAGCACAGGTGGACATGGAAATGAGGGCAGCAGCTAAAAGCTGAGAATGCTGGAGAAAGTCAGCAGGGAACAGTGCACTTTATCTAGCAAAGAAAAAGATACATAACCATCATTTTGGGCTTGAGCCCTTGTGATTATGTTTCCTCCATTGTATATAGTTATCATTGTCGGTTGTATATATGGAGCTGGCCCGCCCATGGATGACTCATACCCTATAATTCTCCCCCCCCCGTGGTCCTGGGGCATAAAGGTTGAGCCACCTTTCCCTTGCCACCATTCCTATCCTGGGATCCAGGCCAGCAAGGTTCTTCTGTGTATTAAACTCTATCATTCCCTCAGCTTGTCTCTATGGTTACTGGTAGAGCCCTACAGCCCTTTCATCAAGGTATGAGCAAACTAGATATAGACAGGCACATGAACAAATTGATGGGGGGAGAGGAGGTAGGTGGATAAAGGAGGGAAGGCACATCAGCAAACAAAGAGAGGAGTGATGCCTCTGTAAATGGAGAGGGAAGGGGAGGAGAGCTGGAGGATGGGGAAGAAAGGGAGAAGAGGGAGTAGGCTAGCAGAAACTGGAGAAGTCAATATTAATGCCATCCATTTGGAGAGTGCTCAGATGGAAAATTAGATGTTGGGCCTCCAATTTACCAGTGGTCTTGATTTGACAGTATGAGACCATAGACAGATATGTCAAAGCGGGAGTGGGACGCAAAATTGAAATGGTTGGCCACTGGCAGATCCTTGTCATTGATGCAGACAGAGTGAAGGTGCTCAGTGAAATGATCCTCCTATTTGTGTCCAGAGATGGCCACAAGAGGAGTACTGGATGCAGTAGATCTCTCCCGTGGATACACAAGTGTTGCTCCACTTGGAAGGACTATTTGGGGCCACAAATGGTGGTGAGGATTCAAGTGGGGCACTTCCTATGGCTGCAGGGGAAGGTTCCAAGATTAATGGGAAAGGATGTATGGACAAGGGAGTCACAGTGGCAGCAGTCCTTATAGACAGGGGTGCAGAGCTCTGGCACCTCAAGGGGAAGTTCCAGCACCTATGGAGCCACTCCAAGCACCTCATAGGTGACTCCGGCACAAGATCTAATTCTCTGTCTGAGCACTCTCCAAATGGACATCACAGGCCAGGACATCACAGGCAAAGCTCTCCCCACTATTGAGAGCATCTATAGGGAACTCTGCCATCAGAGAGCAGCAGCAATCATTAAGGATCCACACCACCCAGCACATGCTCTATTCTCCTTTCTGCCATCAGAAAAGAGGTATAGGTGGCACAAGACTCACACTACCATGTTCAGGAACAGCTGCTTCCCCTCTACCATCAGACTCCTCAATGACAAACTCAATCTGGGACTCATTTAAGGACTTTTACTTGTACACTTTATTGAATTTTTAAATTCTCTCTGGTATTGCACAGTCAGTTTGTTTACATTTGTTATCTGTTTACTGTTCTTTATTTGTTTACATAATACACTATGTGCTGTTTTGTTTTGCATTACCAATAAGTGGTAATTTTTCCTCACCCATAGAAAAAAAGAAACACAAGATTGTATGTGATGTCATTTATGTACTTTAACAATAAATCTGAAATCTGAGGGCTGAGTTGATGGTAGTAGAGGGAAAGCCACGCATTTTGAAGAAGGAGGACATCTCAGATGATCTGTCATGGAAGACCTCGCCCTGGAAGCAGATACGATGGAGATGGAGGAATTGCAAGAAAATAATAGAATCATTACCAAGGAAAGGGTATGAAGATGTGTAGTTGAGAAAAATGTGGTACTGATGGGTTGTAGAAAATATCCATTGAGAGTTGGTCTCCCAAGATGGGGAAAGAGAGATCAAGAAAGTGGAGAGTGTTGCAAGAGATGGTCCAAGTGAATTTGAGGATGGGGTGCAAGTTGGCAGCAAAATGGAAAACATTGATGTGCTCTTCATGGGTACAGGAGGCAGCAACAATGTAGTCATCGATGATGCGGAAGAAGAATTGTGGATCCTTGCCTGTGTAGGCTTGTAGCATGGATTGCTCCACATAGCTAACAAAAAAGCAGGCATAGCTGGGGCGTATGCATGTACTCCTGGCTACCCCTTTGTCTTGGAGAATATGGGATGAGTCAAGGGAGAAGTTATTTAGAGTGAAGATAAATTCTGCCAGGCAGAAGCGGGTAGTGGTGGAAAGGGACTTGTTGGGGCTGTTGTTGAAGAAGAAACAGAGGGCTTTAAGGATGGAGGTGTGCCATGGTGTAACCCAATGTCCATGGTGAAGACGAGATGGTTGGGTTCAGGGAACTATAAGTTGTTGGAGTGAAGGAGGGCATGTGAGGATTAGGTGGGAAGGGACTGGACAAAGGTGAAGAAAACAAATTGAGTTAAGTGAATACCAGTTTGGTGGGGCAGAAGCATGTGGGGACAATAGGAAACCTACTGTGCTGGAGATTTAAATATTCTATGTTTGCATGTCACTGGATGGGATCTTAAAGACTAAGATGCAAATAAATTCCTTCTCTCAAAGGTTGGTTTATGGCAGAGTTCTCTGCTTCAGAGGCAATGGAAGGCAAGCCTCTGAATTAATTTGAGAATCTAGCTAAATTTTTGGATACAACATCCATGAAAGGTTATGGGGAAAGAGGAAGAATGTGGCATTAATTTGGAGGATAAGACAGCATATTCCTCGAGCAGGCTCCAAGGATGTATAGCTTTCTTCCGTTATTGTTTCTCTATTTGTGATGTACTGCAAACAGTGAATGTTAAAACTATGGAGGGGCAGCGTTTTGGAGATACATATATAGTAAATCATGCACATCTAGTGGAAATGAATCAAACATTTTGATCAATCCAGGTGTTTCTGTTAAGTAACAGGGGAGGAGGAGAACATATGGATGCTGTACAATTGTTAAACCAAGACCTGATTTGTAAGTTCCTAGAGTATAGTGAGCAGTTATAGGAACTCTGCTTTGGAAGATAAATTGGCCTTGGAGGGAGTACTGTACAGAGTTGTCGTAATGAAATCTAGATTTCAAGGATTAAATTGCAAGGAAAAATGAGAAAGTTAAGGGTGCATTGATTGAAAATTTCACCACATTACGAGGCGCTATGGTGATGGAGTGAAACATCTTGCTAGACCATGGATATGGAACTTAGCCTAAAAAATTAAGTTTGGCTTTCCTGAGAGAGGTTAGGAAACACAATTGCACTTGTAGTTTGGTAGAAAGATGGAATTACAACAAATGGTAATTGATGTTGAGTTGATAGTTAATTTTAAATCTGAGACTCATAGATTTTTGATAACCAAAAATGTTAAGGGATATGAAAATACTAATATGTGGATTTAAGTTTCAAATCAACCATGAGTTGATAGAATCCTTAACATCTCTTTGATCAAAACAGTCTACTCTTGTTCCTGCATTCCTCATTGGTGCCTTATTAAGTAATAGGTTTGATAATGTTGATTCCACTTGGAATCCTTCCAATTGTTTGACACCAGAGGATGATGTTTTCTTGCATTCAGTGTGGAAACATTCAAAGCAAGACTGCTTGGTACAAATTTATTGAACTAATTTAATTATGCAATCCAAAATTGAGATTCTCTGCAATTTATCATCCTGTCCTCTGCCCTGTATTGTGGGTGAAGTCACCTTGTAGTCTCAATGTTTCCTTTTCTGTTGAGTGTCATCCTGTGCAACCAGATCTCCTCTCTATTCACAATTACCCTTCCCCTGCACCATGTAGTGGGGGAGGCTGCTCCTTCTGCAGCAGGAGTTGTTTGCTCTTTCATTTAACCAAGTCGATCTAATTTCTCACTGAACTCCTACAGCTGGTCTCTTGTGAGTTTCTTTAGTGTTCAAAAAAGGATTTAGTTGCCGGGAAGTACAAAGCATCTTTTTGTGTCCAGTCATTTTTCTCAAGGAGTTTTATCCTGGCTTGTGGAGCATTTTATATCGCCTAATGTTTTTTCTTTTTAATTCCTTGTTGGTGGTGGTTAAGTTTATTTTTGTTTAGTATGTGATGTAGCAAAATAAATTATGGTGTGGATTTTAATCTTCATAGGCCACTGCTAATCTATGATGGGTGGAGGATTTGCTTCATCAGATGGGTGGCAGACAAAATCTACCCACACATTCTTATATGAATGAGGCTTGATAGTTCTGCTTTAACGAACAGCTTCAAAGCCTAATATCAGAGACTCTGTTAAGTGCAGAAAGATGTTTGAACATTGAAGGACAATTCAGTAATTTATTCCTTTCTTTTTAATCAATTTTGCGTGCATGAAAATAAGATCAGTTGTTCATGTGAAGAGAATGCAGTTTGTAACATGTGATCAATAGGAATAAAAATTGGCAGAAACGTCCAATGGTTAATCCAATATCAGTTATTTTATACAAAATCAAAAATTCATCACAGTGCTTCAGTACATGTTTGTACTCTACATCCTATTTTTTAATACATTCTCTAGGTTTGTTTAGACTCATTAGGAAATACTGACTCAAAGTTGTTTCTAATTTACTCTACAATATATTTAGCATTTTTACTTTGGAGAAGATTACAATGTAGGAGAGAAATCTTTGTTCATACCAGCAGGGGCACATGACACATGGCACTTCAATGTTGGGACTGTGACACTTCATAGTTTGTGTTCAGCAAATAGAGCTATTTTAACTTCAGAGATAATGCAAGCAATATTCTTTTGATAGACACATACATTTATATATCATAAATCCTGGAATCTAATTTTGATGATTCTGACAATGTTGTACTTGCCTGTCTCAGTATAATGCTTTGTGATGCAGTATGTCTAAAACTGATTGTGTTTTTATGTTGGCACTTGTATTTTGAGATTTGCACACAATTGCCCACTTTGAATGGTAGATACAGAAGAATCAGTTCAAGAATAATATTTTATTATTTATAATAAATTGCACTGTGGGTGTTGCTGGAAAAATGCCTTTTTTTTTTGCAATTTCCTATTTACTCTAAGGAGAGCAATTATGATTTCCTGGGCAGTTGCATAGAGTTTCTAATCAGCTCCCACCGTTCCCCACCAGAACATTAGAAAGATACAATTTTCCCAAAATTTAAGAGAATTTCTGGCAAAGGTGCAACTGCTGATACCTTCTGGAAATTTTACTCCTGAAAAACAATAGGAGCATATCTTTAATTTAGTCAAAGTCCCAAAAGTTGATGGGAATGGGGTTCGTTAGTGATCAATATTAAAACCATGTCTCATATTGATATTAATGAATAACTTGAACTTTGGACACAAAAACTATGAGGACCCTATAGACTAATACAACAGAAGATAAAAATTTCTGCAAATTGACTTAAATCCAATGAGGAGACAATATGAATTAAGGTGTATAATGTTTAACAAGCAGAAAAATCATAAGATCTGGGATACTTACATACACAAAAATTCAAAATTGATGGAGAGAAATATTGTCATATAGAACATAGGGGCTTGGCATCAGGAACATTAGAGGCCTGGTTAAAAATGACATGGAATTAACCAATATCTAAAGTTGATGGGTTCATTTGCATTAAGTTTATGTTATCTGGTCATTCTTTTGATTTCACCAATAGCAGCACTGACCTCCATGCAAAGGCTCTGATTTCATGAATGGATACCATTTGTTGAAAGTGATGTAAACCAGTCTTAAGGAATTAGTGCTTTGAGATCAATGGTGGCGGAGTACGCCACTGGAAATCCTGTTGACTGGTTGTGAAGGCAACAACCCTGCTTTTTCATTCACAGCATGAATGGAGATGTAGCAGGGACTGAGGATCGGCAGGGTGTCACTAAGTGAGGATTATTCAGCTCACGAGCAATGTGCATGAGTGGCATGTCATTGTTCTGCTCGATCAGTTAAGTAGTCCACTGTTAATAGGTCAATAGTCATCCAACAACCTTGTTGAAGCAGTTGATACTGCACTGTGACAGAGCACAGGACAGGATTATTTGTGCATCATATTGGAGGCCCTAGCTATTGCAAGAGCCAAGCTGTCTAAGGCTATGAGGGAAGCAAAGCCTGTCACAGTCACTTTCTGGACAGCAAGGACAATGCAACACATGTGGAAGGGCATCCAATGTATCACCATCTGCTTGTGCTGGTGATGTCTCCCTCCCAGACGCACTGAACAACTTCTATGGGTGCTTTAAAGTGAAAAATGACATGGCAGCGAAGAAAGCCCCCTCTCCTCCAAATGACCAGGTGCTGTTTCTTGTAATGGCTGACGTGAAGAGAAAGCTAAGCAAGGTCTAACTGCAAAAAGATGCTGGACTGGATAACATTCCTGGCAAAGTTCTCAGGGGATGTTTGTGACTCAGCTAGCAGATGTTCTGACCGACATCTTTAACATCTCCCTGAGAAGCACTCCTACGGATATGTTAGAAGAGCTATGGGTAAAATATGTCTTTAAAAGAGATAGATTGTGCAGGTTTAGTTTAGGTTGCATTTCACAAACAGAGTAACACTTCACAAAAGACATCTCATTTAAAATGCAAGAGCTTTGCTAAATGAGACATTGTATCACCAGTAACTTTATAGAAACAATGGAACTGCTTTGGAAAGGACTTCAAAAGGAGTGCAAATTAAACATAATGTTGATCATGTCCAGGTTCAGATACTGATAAAATCTTTCAAACATTGGGTTTGGAGCCTTGGGAGAGGTCATTTGGTTTTTACAAGCAGAGGGAGGAATAAAAAAGACAGGTGATTTATTTTTTTTTGAGAGAAATCACTTTTACAGCAGCAGTTGAGGCTGAAAAATGGCAAGTTGGCAGGCTTGTTGAAGAACCCCATTTAGAAGACGGATTGTGAGTTTTGAGTTCGGCCTGTTGAAAATGCTTGTTGTCCTTACAAGAGGAAATGGTTGGCTAAAGTTTTTCTCCTGAAATAAGGGAAACAAGAGGAACTCGGTGGTGACCTCGAAAAAGAGATTATCATTTGGAAAACTCATGTTGGGGTAAGTTTCTTTGGTAAGACACTGAAGTGGCTGATCAGAGCAAATCAGTTTGTGTGTGTCCAATGAGCAACAAATCTCTCTCTGAAACCAACAAGAAACTTCCTGAGTGGTAACCATTTAACTTTAAGCACCAGAGCCTGGTGGAAATTATAAATGTTGAATTGTGTGAACAGTATGAAAATTGCCTGATAACAGTGAACTAGGAAAAGTGAATGGTTGGACAGTGACATAGAGAACTTTCCTGAACATATACACATTACATATACATGCGCTTAGAATTAGAAGGGGGGTTAAGTTAAGTTAATAGTAATAAGTTAAAGTTTGATCCTGTTTTAATGTTTAAAAAAAAATAAAAGCAAGTTTTGTTTAAGAAACCATTTGTCTTGGTGAATGTCTATTGCTGCAGGGTTTTGGAGTTCTCTGGGCTCGTAAAAGCACCATGATCCCAATGTGTTTCAAAGCCACCACCATTGACCCCGTGCTGAAGACGTCGTCTGTGTCCTGCCTCATTGACTACCACCCTGTCGCACATACATCCATTGTCATGAAGTGCCTCGAGAGGCCCCTGTAGTTTGCATGCAGACCCAACCACTCTATGGATGGCAGATGATGCTATTGCCACCACCCTTCACCTAGCCCTCACCCACCAGGAAAAAAAGGACTTGTATGATCAAATGCTGTTTATTGACCAGCTTGGCATTGAACACAATCATACCTCAGTACCTGATAAGGAAGTTGAGCTTGCTGGATCTGAACACCTCGCTCTGCAATTGGATTCTTGGCTTTCTGTTGGTGAGACCTCAAGCAGACCGGATTGGAAACAGTACCTCCAAGACCATCACACTGAGCATGCACCCCCCCCCCCCACCCCCCTAGGGGTGTGTGCTGAGTCCACTGCTGTTCACTCTACTGACCCACAACTGTGCTGCTAAACACAGCTTGAACCACATCATCAAATTTCCTGATGACATGACTGTGGTAGGCCTGATCAGTAATAATGACGAGTCAGCGTACAGAGATGAGGTGCAGTTACTAATGGACTGGTGAAAAGCCAACAACCTGTACCTGAATGTTAAAAAAACCAAAAGAGATGGTTGTCAACTTCAAGAGTGCCCGGGGGTGGGACCATGCTCCGCTGACCATTGATAACTCCACCATTGAGGTTGTCAAGAGTATCAAGTTACTTGGAGGGCACTTGGTTGAGAATCAAGCTCCATAGCCAAGAAAGCCCAGCATCACCTCTACTTCCTGCAAAGGCTGAGAAAAGTTCATCTAGCACCCTCCATCCTCACTACATTCTACAGAGGTTATATTGAGAGCATCCAATGCAACTGCATAACCGCCTGGTTTGGAAGCTGTACCACCTCAGCTGCAAGACCCTGCAGAGGATACTGAAGTCAGCAGAAAAGGTCGTTGAGGGCTCTCTTCCTACCATGAAACACATCTACAACACTTGATGCAGGTGAAAGGCAATAAATATTGTGAAGGACTGACTCCACACATCCCTTTTGTAAACTGTTCTCCCTTCTCCATTTGGGTAGGAGGTACTGCAGCACTCGGGCCCTTATCTCCAGATTGGGGAAAAGCTTTTTCCACCAAGCCATCAGATTCCTGAACCTCAAGAACATTTGTGGATAGTGTAACATGTACTTTTACTGTATACGTCTTAATATTGTAATGTGTAACGCTATTTCATCTTTAAGTGACTTGACTTGACTTGACTCAAGGCAACAGGATGTTCTTTCAGATCTCTTCATCAACATTTTTCCACATCACTGTGTTGTAACTGCACCGTGCATTGTGAGACCATATGGTGTATTGTGTACAGTTCTAGTCACCCAGCTATAGGAAGCTGGAAAGAGTGCAGAAAAGTTTCACCAGAATGTTATTTGGACCGGCATGCTTAAAGTAGGAGAGGTTGGACAGGCTGGAACTTTTCTCCTTGTAGTGCAAGGGACTGAGGGTCGACCTTAAAGATTGTTTTTCCAAATCATTAAGGGCACAGATTAGGTAAATCACAGTCTTTTCCCTACAGATGATTCTAAAACTAGAGATTATAGATTTTAGGTGTCAATGTAAAAATTTAAAAAGGACTAGAGGAGCTGTCAGAGGAAGTGGTAGAGTTGGTCACAATTGTAATGTTTAAAAGCCATTTAGGCAAGAACATGGATAGAACACATGAAACTAGTTTGGACAGATAACTTTGTCAGCATGAACAAGTTGGGCCAAAGGGCCTGTTTCCATGCTGTAAAACTCTGTGTGATCAGCTCAGGACTGAGGATGAATGGTGCCAGCAGCCAAGCTGAAATGATGGCCTTTCAAGATGAGTCATCCATGGTTGGCATGGTCACAGAAAATGATTTCCTCAGGATGAGATGAGTCCCATGCATCTTGAGTTCATTAGTGGTGATTTATTTTTGCCTGTCTTTGTGGACTGGCTGCTGCTTAAAGCTATGGAGACTCTTGGGCTGATATGCCTCTGGGTTGTGATGTGGTGTCCTCAGAACAATGTGGGTTCTGTTGACAACCCTGTGTTACAGAGAATATGTGCTGCCTCCTGCTGTCTTCAAAAGGTTAAGGAGATAAATTGGGTGCAGGCTTGGTGATCTCTTAAATGCAGCAGCATAGAGCAGATTGGTAAACATTGAACACATCCCATCTCCAGCTTGGAAGGACCCCTGGGCTTAACATGAAGCTAACTTCCACATGCAGGCTGACTTTGCTCTTGTTCTGTTGCTACACATACCTTGAACATGTGGCTTGATTTCCATGAAGTGAACTTTGAAATCTGAAGACCCAGTGATTATAGTATCTTGAAGAAGGGCACAGGCCTGAAATGTTGGTAATATATCTCTACCTCCTATGGATGCTGCAAGACTGGTTGAGTTCCTCCCACATTTCTGTGTGTTTTGGCTTGATGTCTGTGCCCATCCTTTTTGCAAGGATCCTTCCAAACATCGTTTCTCTCTTTGGAAAATTGGCCATTGGTCTTGGAACAATTGGGCCTTCTGCTGGTGTTCCTCCATTCATTCCTGTGGACTCTGAGGGAACACACACCTGTCTGCATTGATGGGATGAGGGAGTGGAGTGGGGAGAGGGTTAGTACCTTAAAGTTCCTGGGTATACACATATCAGAAGATCTCTTCTGCATTCAGCATACTGAAGCAGCCATGAAGAAGGCCTTGACTTTCTCCAAAATTTGAAGGGATTTGACAATATCAAATGTCTGCCAGCATACTGTGGAAAGTAAGTAGACTGATTTCATCATAGACTGGTTTGGAAACGCGAGTGCCCAGGAACACAGAAGGTTGCAGAAAGTGTCATACTGAGCCATATCCATCATGGGCTCCGACCTCCCATCCCTTGTGAGGCACTGTTCAATGTATATGACAATAAACTCATTATCAATTATCAACAAATGAGGATCTTGTCAAGTTATCGCCAAAAAAATGTGGACATGTTTTTTGTCTTCTTAAATGACCCAATCACTCTACAACTAACTGGTGGTCCTGATAAAGACTACAATTTGAAAGGGACTCTCTGATGGCATCTTCAGCAGATGTTGTGCCTAACTAGTTCCACTGCCTTCAATAGAAGTTCAGTCGAATGGGCTGCTGGCCTTTTGCAGCATGCTTGGAACTACTGACTGGAAATGAATTTACAGGCACAGCATTCATTGGCTGGGTGGTCGCAATCCGTTTCAGCAGGTCTGATGTCAATTCATTGTTGGTTATAGAATGCTTTGCATGCTTTTTTCAATGGGCCCATGACAGACATACAACCACATTTCATATTTGCCCGGGAAGAAATGTGATTCAAGATTGCTCCTGGTTTGCAATTGAAACTAAATGTATTGGACTCAAAGAGGTGGAAGAAAGATCATTAATGCTCTTCATTTAACCCCAGCCACATTTCAAAATATTGATATAAATGAATTATATTCCATGCACAAGTTAATGTTTTATTTTCCAATGACTCTTTCATTCTTGCTGAAAACTCCTTGTGGAAAAATTTGCATCAAGAATAGTTATACATACCTTTTAATACTTACTCCAGGGAAAACTACAATACACTGCAGGCTGTTTTTCTTTGGCTTGGCTTCGCGGACGAAGATTTATGGAGGGGGTAAAAGTCCACGTCAGCTGCAGGCTCGTTTGTGGCTGACAAGTCCGATGCGGGACAGGCAGACACGGTTGCAGCGGCTGCAGGGGAAAATTGGTGGGTTGGCGTTGGGTTTTTCCTCCTTTGTCTTTTGTCAGTGAGGTGGGCTCTGCGGTCTTCTTCAAAGGAGGTGGCTGCCCGCCGAACTGTGAGGCGCCAAGATGCACGGTTTGAGGCGTTATCAGCCCACTGGCGGTGGTCAATGTGGCAGGCACCAAGAGATTTCTTTAGGCAGTCCTTGTACCTTTTCTTTGGTGCACCTCTGTCACGGTGGCCAGTGGAGAGCTCGCCATATAACACGATCTTGGGAAGGCGATGGTCCTCCATTCTGGAGACGTGACCCATCCAGCGCAGCTGGATCTTCAGCAGCGTGGACTCGATGCTGCAGGCTGTGGAAGGTGTTTAAATAACTAACAGCAGCTCGAAGATTTTCAGAAGGTACAGAAACACTAAAATTACTACTGGATTTGGAGTGAATTGACAGTGTAGCATCATTACAGTTGTAATGTCTACCTCACTGATTATTGATAAGGAAACAGTTGACAAGAACCAAGGGAGTAATAAACGAGCAGAGTCAGTCTAGGCCAAATGGCTTGCTCCTAAACTATAGTTCCAAAGCAATGACATAGTTTAAATGTCAGGTGATCTGTGTTTTGACTGCTTGGCTCAGAATGTGAATGAGCTGAAAGCTGGAAGCAAATTTTACACTCGCAGTCAAAGGTTTTTAAGCCTGAATCAACATGTGTTAAACTCTACAGAATATCAGAGTGTTGGCAGCTGCTCTTGGGTGCATTTTTGGAATACTTTCTTATGCACCTAACTTTGTGATTGATCCATGAACTAGGTGCTAACACCTGACCCAAAGAGTGCAAGGTATTATAAACAAAGGGAAGATTGAAAAGCTTGGTTCTCCAACACAGTCCATTCCCACATCCAGAACAAGCCAGACACTGACTGAAAGTAAAGCAAAGTGCAGATATTGGACATATGAAATAACAGCAGAAACATTCAAGGGGTCAGGCAGCATCTGTGGAAAGGAAGTGAACATTTTCAGATGGACCTTTCTTCAGAACTAAGAAACGTTGAAATTAATGATAAGGGACAGTGCAACATTGAAGGTTTGTGGCTTTGAGTACTATTGTTTGTGGACTATAGTTCTACCTTTAATATAATGATCCCCAGCAAATTCATCACAGTGTCAAACAATCTGCTAGAGAAACTCAGCAGGTCGAATGTCACCAATGGAAGATAAAAATGAATGATCAATATTGTGGGCCAGCAGAACCTTATGTCAGAGCTGAGAGTGTGGAGGAGAGAGAGAGAGAGAGAGAGAGAGAGAGAGAGAGGGTACAAAGAGGTGAGGGTGGGAGAGGGGGTGGGAGCACAGAAACAGGCCCTATGACCCATCTATTCTGTGCTGAATTATTATTCTACCAAGTCCCAAATGACCTCCATGGTCCTCTCATCCATGAACTATTCAAATTTTTCTTAAAAGTCAAGATTGTCTCACTTCAGCTGGGAGCTCATTCCACGATCTGTGTGAAGAAATTCTCCCAAATGTTCCCTTTAGACTTTTCATTTTCACCCTTAACCCATGCACTCTAGTTCTCACCTCACCCAGTTCAGAGGAAAATGCTTGAATTTATTCTATCCATATCTATTTTGTATATCTCAATCAAACCTTCTGACATTTTCTGACACTCTCGGGAATAAAGTCCTAACATGGTTGATCTTTTCCTGTAAGTTCCTGAAGTCCTGTCAATATCCTTGTAAAGTTTCTCCACATTCTTTCAATCTTTCCTGTAGTTAGTGACCAAAACTGCCCCAAATACCCCAAATTTGGCCTTTACCATAACATCCCAACTCCCATCCTTCATACTTTGATTCATGAAGGTCAACATGCCAAAAGCTCTCTTTATGACTATCTACCTGTACCCCACTTTCAAGGAATTATGTATCTGTATTCTCAGATACCTCTGTTCTACTGCACTCACCAGTTCCCTATGTACTGTGTACATCCTAACTTGGCTTGTTCTCTCAAAGTACAACATTTCACATTTATTTCAATTAAATTCCATCTATCATTTTTCAGAATTTGTTTTTCAACTGGTTTAATCCTGCTGCAAGTTCGAAAACCTTCTCCTCTGTCCCCTACACCTTCAATCTTTGAGTCATCTGCAAACTTGCTGATCCAATTTACCACATTATCATCCAGATTGATGATATAGATGACAAACAGCAATGGACCAACACCGATCCCTGAGGCACACCACAAGTCGCAGGCCTCCAGTCAGAGTGATCATTTACTATCACTCTCTGGTTTCTCCCACAAAGCCAAATTCTGATCTATTTTCCTATCTCATCTGGAATGCCACCAATATGAGATTTATGGCTGTAAGTACCAGAAACACACATGGGGTCAGGCAGCATATCTTTCTTCTTTGGCTTGGCTTCGTGGACGAAGATTTATGGAGGGAGTAAATGTCCACGTCAGCTGCAGGCTCGTTTGTGGCTGACAAGTCCGATGCGGGACAGGCAGACACGGTTGCAGCGGTTGCAGGGGAAAATTGGTTGGTTGGGGTTGGGTGTTGGGTTTTTCCTCCTTTGCCTTTTGTCAGTGAGGTGGGCTCTGCGGTCTTCTTCAAAGGAGGTTGCTCCCCGCCAAACTGTGAGGCGCCAAGATGCACGGTTTGAGGCGATATCAGCCCACTGGCGGTGGTCAATGTGGCAGGCACCAAGAGATTTATTTAGGCAGTCCTTGTACCTTTTCTTTGGTGCACCTCTGTCACGGTGGCCAGTGGAGAGCTCGCCATATAACACGATCTTGGGAAGGCGATGGTCCTCCATTCTGGAGACGTGACCCACCCAGCGCAGCTGGATCTTCAGCAGCGTGGACTCGATGCTGTCGACCTCTGCCATCTCGAGTACTTCGACGTTAGGGATGAAAGCGCTCCAATGAATGTTGAGAATGGAGCAGAGACAACGCTGGTGGAAGCGTTCTAGGAGCCGTAGGTGATGCGGGTAGAGGACCCATGATTCGGAGCCGAACAGGAGTGTGGGTATGACAACGGCTCTGTATACGCTTATCTTTGTGAGGTTTTTCAGTTGGTTGGTTTTCCAGACTCTTTTGTGTAGTCTTCCAAAGGCGCTATTTGCCTTGGCGAGCCTGTTGTCTATCTCATTGTCGATCCTTGCATCTGATGAAATGGTGCAGCCGAGATAGGTAAACTGGTTGACCGTTTTGAGTTTTGTGTGCCCGATGGAGATGTGGGGGGGATGGTAGTCATGGTGGGGAGCTGGCTGATGGAGGACCTCAGTTTTCTTCAGGCTGACTTCCAGGCCAAACATTTTGGCAGTTTCCGCAAAACAGGACATCAAGCGCTGAAGAGCTGGCTCTGAATGGGCAACTAAAGCAGCATCGTCAGCAAAGAGTAGTTCACGGACAAGTTTCTCTTGTGTCTTGGTGTGAGCTTGCAGGCGCCTCAGATTGAAGAGACTGCCATCCGTGCGGTACCGGATGTAAACAGCGTCTTCATTGTTGAGGTCTTTCATGGCTTGGTTCAGCATCATGCTGAAGAAGATTGAAAAGAGGGTTGGTGCGAGAACGCAGCCTTGCTTCACGCCATTGTCAATGGAGAAGGGTTCAGAGAGCTCATTGCTGTATCTGACCCGACCTTGTTGGTTTTCGTGCAGTTGGATAATCATGTTGAGGAACTTTGGGGGGCATCCGATGCGCTCTAGTATTTGCCAAAGCCCTTTCCTGCTCACGGTGTCCAAGGCTTTGGTGAGGTCAACAAAGGTGATGTAGAGTCCTTTGTTTTGTTCTCTGCACTTTTCTTGGAGCTGTCTGAGGGCAAAGACCATGTCAGTAGTTCCTCTGTTTGCGCGAAAGCCGCACTGTGATTCTGGGAGAATATTCTCGGCGACACTAGGTATTATTCTATTTAGGAGTATCCTACCGAAGATTTTGCCTGCAATGGAGCAGTGCCAACCGCTCAGTCCAAGATTCCGCCCTGCTCCAGCTCCCTCAACAGCCCCTAAGGCTAGAGCTGGATGAGGTCCTCACCCAGGATGAGACATATAAGGCAATCGAACAACTGAAAAGTGGCAAAGCAGCAGGTATGGATGGAATCCCCCCAGAGGTCTGGAAGGCTGGCGGCAAAACTCTGCATGCCAAACTGCATGAGTTTTTCAAGCTTTGTTGGGACCAAGGAAAACTGCCTCAGGACCTTCGTGATGCCACCATCATCACCCTGTACAAAAACAAAGGCGAGAAATCAGACTGCAGCATATATATGGAGAGGAAATGAACATTTTCATGATGGATGATTACCTTTCATCCAAACTGGGAAATGTTGAAAATAATGATAATGGAGTGTGCTGATATGGAAGGTTTGCAGTTTGAACTCTTTGATATCATCGATTACAGCTGCACCTTCACAATCCCCAGCAAACCCATCTCCAAACTTCGAGAATTTATCCTCACCACTTCCAGTCTGACAGAGTGCAGTCAGAGAATGTAGGTTGCTACATCTCCTCCATAATATCAGTGCCCTGTTAAAATTGTGTGCTCAGTCCCCTACTACACTCTCTCTCTCTCTCGAAACACAACTGTGCAGGCAAATACCATTCCTGCATGACCTTTAGACACCACGGTCATAGACCAATACAGCTTCAGTTGATGTGTTTGCTGAGCAGCTAGATGTGCACTCAGCAGAGATATATTGGGGTCCAAATCAATTGCTCTTTGAAAGTGACAAAACATGCAGATAGAGTGGTGAGGAAGACATATGGCATACTCGCTGTCAGGAGTTAGCATGGAACAAACAAACTAGATGCAATGTTGCAATTTTGTGCACTTGGAGTCTTGATTGGCAAAATGTCATTTTGGGGAGAGATTGGATAGGTTTGCTTTGTCTTCCCTGGAGTGAAGGGGTGACCTGAGAGAAGTGAATATGATTATGAGGAGGCCAGCAACTACAGTACAAGGATGTTCTGCACAGGAGCCTCAAGGAAGCTGTCATTGCCCAATCAACTTGGGAGGATCTGGCTCAAGATCACTCGTGGTGGAGGGACTCCATCAGAAAAGGTGTGGACGCTGCTGAGAAATAGCTCAAAAAGGCAACAGAGGAAAGGCACAGGAATAACCACAACAGAGCTTCTGCCCCTGCTGCCCCTCTAGGCCTCATCTGCCAAGTATGTGGCAAGCAGCACGTGTCAAGGATTGGACTGTACAGCCATTCCAGTACGCACATATTAAACCCCACAAACTGACTGAAAGGAACCATCATCATCCCACAGGATGGATAGCCAGAAGCTAGTCAAAAATCTATTTCTCCCAATGGGTAGGGTATTAAAAACAAAAAGGTAGAGGTTTAAGGAGGGAGACAGAAGTTGGAAAAGGGGTGCTCAGATAGAGTATTTTACACAGAGAGTGGTTGATACCTGGATTGCAGTGCAAGAAGACGTCAGGTTCTATTCCCATGGTTAAGAAACATTTGGACGGACACCACAGGCAAGGCATGGAAGGACATGGACTAATGAGGATAAATGGGAATAACAAATGGCTGGGCTGCTGTAATGGCAGCAATGGCACTGGTGCAGACCTGGGAGAGTGGGGAGTGGAGACACAGTGCTCCTATGTGGGGTCCCACTGCCCAGGAGAACAAGGAGTGGAGATACATCTCCAAAGTGACCCTACTGCCTGAATGTGATGTTTTTTAAAAAGTGCTGAACAAAGGGCCAGTTGTGTTTATCTCAACAGGAGAGAACCCACATATATTCGTGCCTAAGATAGTGGTTCCCACACTTGGCAGAAGACAACACAGGGTCATCAACTCTGTGGAATCAGTATGACCAGAAACAGAGAACACTCCATGTTCCCTCTCCCTGCTAAGGAAGAGAAGCCTACAAAGAGGGTGTGGTGGAAAACAGTACTGCAGGCATGTCCGGGAATCTCCTCACTGGGCTGGGCAGGTTGGCCTGTCTGCTGTACTGTAGCCCTCCCTGTAAGATCACTTAATAAAGACTGAGAGCTCTCAGTCCTCAGACCTGCCTTGGGCATGAGCCAGCACCATATAGAGGCATGCCTGGGTCTCTGATCAATAAAGTCTTTGACTCTTACTTCATGTCTACGAGTGGTCAATGATCGTACCACAGAGGGTAAACACAGCAGCAGACCAGCAAAGAGATCAGCGACGGAGGTCTCACACAGGCTTTGGGCTGCTGGAGACTGAAGGACCCACTCTAACTGGGTGGGGGGGGGGGGTGGCACTGGAGACTGAGGGATGCATACAGGCTACTGGAGACTGAAGGATCCACACAGCCTGGGAATTGCTGGAGGTTGAAAGATGCACACAGGCTGTTGGACTCTGAAGTACTCCCACATGGGCTGTAGGCTGCTGGAGACTGAGGGACCCACACAGGCTGCGGTCTGCTGGAGACTGGCTCTTGGGAACCAGGTATCAGGGTTTGAGATGTTGCCAAGAGAATAAATGGCTGAAATCTTGCTGATTGTATCAGAGGTTCGGAGCTGAAAACTGAAATAGATGGGAGGTTGTACTGCTGCAGAGGCTGGGGGTGGGGGGAGGTGGGCACTGGAGGTGAATCTACGGACTCATTGTCTCTGAAGGGGACTCACTTTTGTTTCTCTTTCTCTTATTGGTGAGGGTTCTGAGCTAGCTAATGACATCTCTTTGTGTGCCTTTATGGCAGACAAAAGTTGTCAAATTTTGTGTATTATTACATATCAATAAAATAACCTTGAATACTGTGTTCAATTCTGGTGACCCCACTACATGAAGCACGTGGAGGCTTTGCAGAGTGGTGCAGAAGAGGTTTACCAGGTTGAGAGGGTGTGATTTATGGGGAGAGAATGGACAAACTTAAATTGTTTTCCCTGGTGGGTTGGAGGCTGAGGAGAGAACGAAGAGAAATGTATAAAATCATCAATAGGGTGGAAACTCAGATCTATTCCCCAGAGTAAAACCATCACATTTCAGAGGACATTTATTTAAGGTGAGGAGGAGTAAGTTTAAGGAAGTTGTGTGAAGAAATATTTTACACAGTGACTGGAATAGGCTGCCAAGCAGATACAATACTAGGATTTAAGGTGCTTCAAGGTAGAGATATGAATATAAAGGGGACAGAGGTGCAAGCAGCAGGCATCGTGTTCAGCACAGACACATGGATTGAATGGCCTGTTCCTGTGCTCACCTGTTCAGTGTTTTATGTTCTAAAGTCAATTGTGCTTACAACACACCAGGTTTTGGTGAAATGATATAGTCTGAAGAGAACGATAGTCGTTGTCCTTCTAGTTGTCATCTGAGGCATTGCCTCTCTCATCAGCTGTCCCCACTGATATTTCGATAGCCCAATGAAACATTGGTGAGTGGCCACCTGCCAGTTTTTTTTTAGTGCAAATTAAGAATCCTTCTTCTGTGGTTGGCTGGATGGTTTGTAGGATGCATGAGAGAGGAGGGAGACTTTGCACTTGGCCAACTCCTTCACCATCTCTGGTTGACACAATGAGCTTTAGAGGTAATCAGTTACATTTCAAGTGTGTCATTTTTATTATGCAGGAGCATCTAGAGATCTGAAACTTGGCCTCAATACATGAACCTTGGCTGTTTCTCCCACTCCTTTCACAGGAGTGTGGAAGCCAATTGTAACATTCTTGCTACCACAGCAACTGAAAAGTTAATTTTTCTAGTGGGGGCACTGATGCTGGTGCCAAATTGACCTTATGATTCACATGTGCCCATCAATGAGTCATTATCACAATGAGTCAGGGGGTGTTTCCTCTTTTTTAAAAAGCCTAAATATTCTCACTGAGGTATCTTACCAATCATGCACCATTGCTGTACATCCTCTCTGATTGCTATCAGTGATTGCGAAGCTGTCCAAAACTATATTTTTTTAAATTCTTGTGCAGTATTTACACAGAATAGTAGCCAAAATGACAAAAGGAAATTTTAAAAGTCACTCTGCCAAAACTCTGCTCACAGCATCCTCAGCTACTTTTACAAGCCATGTGTGCGTTGGGGAGATTTTTTTTTGTGCAAAGCTCTGCAGTCAACATTTACGCAGAGTTTCAATGAGTCTGCGGTGACCAGTTCCTATGCCAAATGATCTCGCAGAGGAATGTGAATGATAGCTTGCAAAATGTCTAATAGCTTTCATTCATCCATCCACAGAGAGCGACGCTGGAGTAACTCGATATATAACAAATATCACACTTTGAATAGACGCAGTCCATTATTGATGAAGCTTCCCTGCCACTGACAGCAAACCAGCATTAAAGGATTCTTAAATAAACACTACAGAAAGAATTGGTGTTTGTCACAATGTCTAAGGTGTGTTCAGAGTTCACGTTCCTGCATTTCTTTCCCCCCCCCCCTTTTTTTAAACAAAGGAAAGAGGGAGGAAGGAAATTGGGAGTGAAAGGAAATGTTCATTGCTCAGTTTTGCTTTCATCTCTTAGTTTACAAATGAAAAATGCTAAACATGGATGCACTAATCATTGCTTATATACATGTTTATTTCATCCAAAACAACAATCATGTCTGAAGATATGTAACAGCTTCATCTACTCTAATTTGTTACATCCAAGCAGTGCTCTTCGACCATTTCAACCACAGTGACTGTAACTATCACCAACAAATGCATAATCAGATTTTGAAGCCCAAGACCAAGCAGCTCATGGATGATTTTAGGAAGGGGAGGTCAGGGGACCACACACCTGCCTGCTTTGATGAGATGGAGGAGAAGAGAGTCGGAACCTTCAGGTCCCTGGGAGTCCACATTTCAGAAGATCTCTCCTGAAGCCTGCACATCAAGGCAACGGTGAAGAAGACACACCAACATTCTGAGGAGTCTGAGAAGATTTGGCACATTGTCGGACCCTTTATCAAACTTCTTTAGGTGCACTGTGGAAAGTATACTGACTGGTTACATCACAGCTTAGTTTGTGAATTTGAGTCTCCAGGTGCACAGAAGACTGCAGCAGATAGGAAACATTGTAAGATTCATCATAGACGCTGACCTACATGTGAACCACTGGCTCAAGAAAGCAGCCAACAACATAAAGGACCCCCATCACTTTGGTCACGACCTCTTCTCACTGCTACCTTCAAGCAGAAGGGAGAGAAGCCTGAAACCAGCACCTCCAGTTTCAAGAACAGTCTCCTTCCAAAAGTTATCAAGCTCTTTATTACACTGATAGCACAAAAAGACTGTTCGTACTATTTTTTGCACTAGGAATATGGTGAATATTTATGGTCTATCTATTTCATGTATTTATTGCCTTTTCTAATTCAATTAAGCTTGCTATCATCATTTTTCTACAAGTACCTGTTTAGCTGCAGCAAGTATGAATTTCAGTGCATATGTAAATTGTACAATGTGTATGACAAGAAGCTCATTCTCATTATCATTTGGTTTTCTTGCTCGAGTTTGCACACCACTTCTTTCCTAGCACATTGAGCAACACTTATTTCCTAATACTGACTCCAAACAGTGACCTGTACACATGCACTAGCAGGCTTTAGTATCCATCATCTGATTCCAGCAACGTCCAGTATCTTACTTTGATTAATACAACAATGCCTTTGAGTAAATGCAGTGAGTTTGGGAACAATGGTGGAAGGTAAATTTAATGCTTCATAAAATGTCTGAGGAACTGTTAATATAATAAATGGAAATGGAACTTAGGGGAGCCATTGCGCTTCAAAGAAAAATATCCTTCTGCAATTCTTAAATGTTTCATAGGCTTCATGGGATTCAAGGACAAAACAGAGAGCTGAGTTTAACAAAATTGAGTGGAGGTGCCTTGAAGCAAAGAGATTTTTTTTGGACTAATGCAGTTAACAGCAATGAAAAAATAAGGGCAAATGAATAAAGCCAAACTCCGATTTACAAGTCTCAGCTTGAACTAGTTTATTGCAGAATGCAAGTGCCTAAATTAGGCAAATATACATCTCAGAATGAAATAGCAGCTTAATGAAATTGAAATTGAAATGACCTTCAACTATGAAAAGTGATCTGTAGCAATAATCATAGGTGGACTTGGCTTGGGAAGGAGAGCAAACACTGCTTGCCTTTGACCTGTGATAAGGATCAATTGGCACAGTATGAAAAGCTTAAGATAGTTTCACATTAGAAGCAGTCTGGAGCATTGGCACTGCCATTACTGCATTCTTCAAAGGGGGTTCTTTTGGTGCTTAAAACTGTTCTCTTTTCACTGCTCTGTTCTTAGTTCTCAAGCACCATTCACTTTTCACTTGCCTGCATTTGCTGAGTCCTCTCTGAATTAATATTCGTTTGTTTTTCCTCTTTATTCAACTGCTCCCAGCCACATCTTTTTCTTACCTGCTCTTTTATACTCTTGCATTGTCTCACTGTGCAGCTAACTCTGCACACCCTCCTGCACAGATTATTTTTAAAAATTTTATTTAAATACATTTCCATACATGTAATCATAGTCAAATGTAAAATACATTTGTCAAATATTAATATCATATCCATTATACGTGATGATAGAAAACCCCAACCCCCCTTTCCCCTAAACAAATCCCCAAGAAAGGAAAAAGAAAGAAATAAGAAAAAAAATAGAAAAAGAGAAACAAGGCAAAGTCGGAAGAGCAAGTCTAGAAACCTGGTTGCCAGAGGACACCCCTCACCACATGGCTCCACAATACTTCCAAGGAGGTTCATGAGGTTTGAGGTTTAGGAAAGCATCTATAAATTAATTCCTGCAATTTGTAAATACAATTTCCAAAAATCCATCATATTTATTTTCAGATTATGAGTAAGCTTCTCAAGAGAAATGCAGCTATTCATTTCTGCATTCCATCGCTCCATACCTAGATGGGCTGTATAGATTAATGATGCAACTTTTGCAAGCAATCATTTGCATCCTGGACATGCAGATATGTTTGCCATGATGCTGTATGTGTAACATTATTACAGTGCTAGAGACCGGATTTAAATCTGCCACTGTCTGTAAGGTGTTGCCATGTTCTCCACATGACCTTGTGTGTTTCCTCTAGATGCTCCGGTTTCCTTTCACATTCCAAAGATGGACAGGGTTGGTAGGTTAATTGGTCACATGGGTGTATTTAGGTGTCATGTTGTCATGCTGTATCTCTAAATTTATTAACAATTTAAAATATTGTATTGGGATGATAATGTAAAAGCTGGAATTATGTACCTGCCCAGAATTCTTTGAAACATATTGCTTTTAAACCATATTATAGCACAGATGACCTGGCTAACTGGCCTGTAATTTTACAGAACAGGATGCATCAGAGAAACGAAGATTTGAAAATGTATAGACCATATTCCAAAGGAGTTCTGGCCCAGTATATTGTACCATTTCTGGTGGCTGATATTGTTGGCTAGATCTTCTAAGCTGTTCCTTTCTTATAGCACCAAAACAAACCCTTCAGCCTTCTGTGACCATGTCGACCATATGTATATCCACACTAATCCCATTCAGTTACATGGGCTCCACTGTGAGAGTACCTGCACATTCTCTCTTTGTGTGAAAGATAATGCCCCTCAGATTCCCTCTAAATCTCCTTCCTCTCACCTTACCTAGGACAGTATGGTTAGGGCAATGCTAGGATAGTGTCAGTGATCTGGGTTCCATTCTGCTGCTGGCTGTAAAGAGTCTGTATGTTCTGCCTGTGATTTGCATGGGTTTCTTCTGGGTGCTTCATCTTACTCTCTAAAAATGTATAGGGTTAATTTGGTGTACTTGGGCGTCAAAGGTTTCATGGGTCTTCTTCTGTGCTGGATTGTTAAAATTTAAAAAAATAGTAAACTTATACCTATGTCTTATGTATCTAGATAACCCACTAAGGGAAGAAAGATACTGGCTATCTCTCATCTTTTAATTTTGTACCACTCTATGTGAGTCTTCAGTTTCCTCCTCCCCCCAGTGAAGACGAACCTAGCCTATCCAATCATATCTTAACAAGAACACTCATCCTCGTCACTCCCCTCTCTACCATCTTTGTGTGCAATCATTTCCTTACTGTAGTGTGATGACCAGAACTACATATAACTCATCAAGAGTGGCCTGATCGATCTTTTGTAAAGTTATAGCATGAACATGGAGATCTGAAACAAGAAAGCCTGCAATGCTGGGGTCAAGTGCAACACAAAAACAGCCTGGAAATACTCAATAGGTCTTGCAGCATCCATAAGAAGAAAAGAATGACTAACATTTTGGGTCTGGGGCTTGAGCCATGGTTAGCGTAGCGATTAGTGTGATGCTATTACAGTACCAGTAACCTGGGTTAGAATCCAATGATGTCTATAAGGAGATTGTACATTCTCCCCATGTCTGAATGGGTTTCTTCCAAGTTCTCCAGTTTCCTGCCGCCCTTCAAAATGTATGGAGTCATAGGTTAATTTGGCAGCACAGATTTAAATGACTGGAATTGGCTTCTACCATGTGGTAAATAAAATTAAAATATGAATAAAAACAGATGGGTGTCTGAATAAAAAGGCAGGGAAAGAGGGGAAGGAGAGAAGAAGAGGGTGGAAGGGCAGGGGGAGGAGCACAGGTCATCGGTGGATGCAGTTGGGAGGGTAAAAGAGAAAACAAATGGTGATATGGGGGAGGGTTAGCTCTCTGAATGGAGAGAGTAAATGGGTTGGGAAGCTGGAGGAAAGGAGACAGAGGGATAGTGAAAGAGAGAGAGAGGGAGAGGGAGGGATTCACTGGAGATTGGAACAGTCAATGTTAATGCTTCTGTTTTTATTTTCTGCTGTGAAGGCCAGCATCAGATTTGTTTTCCTCACCAGCCTTTCTACTTGTGCAACCACTTCCAGGGATTGATACTGAGGCCTCTCTTTTCATCAGAATTGTAAATTGGTTTCCCTCAATATTGTGATGTCAGTAGTTGAGGCTGGAACTAGATAGCAACCTAGAGGCCTTCTGTCTTTAGAACATTTCATAGAATGGATGACCTGGTGAACCAGCCTGTAATTTGATAGCACTGGCTTGGATCAGTCGACTGAAGCTCCAGAAGTGTATTTCAATGCAAAGTTTACCCATTTTTTTCCCCTTCTACCATTTCTGCCGGTTGAAATTGTTGGGAAGATCCGCAGCACATTTTCTTTAGCTGGTATATCTGAGGGAGTTCCAGGCTACCCTCTGAATCCTGGCTCACACAACCTTTAAGGGCCTCACTGCCAGCTTCATCTTATTTGGTCTTAAGTTTGCATAGAACTTACAGTACCATATGGGTCCCTTAGCCCTTGATGTTATACTCCCATCAAATAAAAAACCCAAAATCCTCACTACCTCATAACCCTCTATTTTTCTTTCATCCATGTGCCTGTCTGGGAGTTTCTTAATCATTATTCACAACTCTTCCATACCTTTGTTTCTTCTGTAAACTTATTAACCCATCATTCCACTTCCTCATCTTTTAAAAATAACAAAGATCAGGGTCCCAAAACAGATCCATGCGAAACTCCACTTATTACTGACCTCCAGGCAGAATACTTTCAATCCACTACTACTCTCTGCTTTCTACAGGCAAGCCAACTCTGAATCCACCCAGCCAAGCTTTAAGTCTTCCTGAATGAGTCTTTCGTGGGGACCTTGTCCAATGTCTTACTAAAATCCATATTCACCACATTTACCACCCTAGCTTCATCAATTTCTTTGGTTAACTCATCAAAAATCTCAATTAGACTTGTGAGGCATAACCTTCCCCTCACAAAGCCATAATGATTTTCCCTGAGAAGACTGCATTTCTCCAAATGCTCATATATTCTGTCCTTAAGAATATTCTCCAATAGTTTTCCCTCTACTGATGTAAGACTCACTGGTTTATAATTCCTAGGATTCTCCCTATTAACTTTTTTAAACAAGGGAATCACATTTTCCATTCTCCAAACTTCTGGCATCTCCCCTGTGGCAAAAGAGGATGCAAAGATCATCACCAATGCCCAGCTATCTCTTTCCTCCCTTCCCACATCAACCTGGGTCATATATCATCTGGCCCTGGGGTCTCACCAATTTTAATGTTTTATAAGAAGATTCAGAACCTCCTCTTAATAATCCTGTTAAACTTAAAAGGGTTTTAGCATATATTAAGAAGATGAAGGTTGATATTGCTTTTTTATAGGAAACTCATTTGATGGAAAAAGAACATTTGAAATGGAAAAGGGATTGGGTTGGACATGTAATTGCATCTTCATTTAATTCTAAGGTGAGAGGTGTGGCTATTTTAATGCACAAAAAGTTGCCTTTCACTTTAGAATCATTTTCTGATAATGCTGGTAGAGTACTGATTGTTAATTGTAAATTTTTTTCTGTATTTTGGACTTAGTTGAATGTTTATGCTCCTAATGTGCACGATGTAGAATTTTTAGCTCAAACATTTCTGGGACTGAATCCAGCGTATGAGAATATTTTAGTAGGGGGAGATTTTAACTGTTGCTTAGATTCTTTGTTAGATAAATCTCCAAAAACTCTGAAGAAAACCAAAATGGCAATGAGGAAGGATTTAAATTTAGTTGAGATTTGGAGGAGGTTAAATCTGACTGAGAAAGATTTTTCGTTTTATTCAGCAAGACATGATTCCTTTTCAAGAATTGATTTATTTTTGATATCGGCACAATTACAAGGTAGGATGACTCAGGCCGATTATAAAAGTAGTCCGACGATTCCTTAATATTAATTTCTTGTCTTAGTCCTGAAATAGTTCAAACAGCTTATCATTGGAGATTTAGCACGATGCTATTAAAACAACTGGAGTTTACGGAATATATTAAGGAACATATTAAGACATTTTTACAAATAAATGAAAAATCGGTACAAAGTAAATTTACTTTGTGGGATGCTTTAAAGGCTTATTTAAGAGGGCAGATTATCAGTTACTCTACTAAAGTTAAAAAACAATATACTACAGAAATTCTTAATTTGGAAAAGGAGATTGACACATTAGAAAATAAGTTACAATGAAACTGGACTGAAGATAAAAAAGTTCATTTAATGAAATTGAAATTGTGATATGATACTTTACAAATATAAAAGTACGAGAAGTTAATACAGAGGTCTAAGTAATGCTATTATGAATTGGGGGAATGTGCTCATAACGTATTAGCTTGGCAATTGAAGACAGGGCAGGCATCTAGAACAATAAACATGATAAGGAAATAAAAATCAGCAGTTACATACAAACCTCAAGAAATTAATGAAGAGTCTCGTCTTTTTTATCAAGAACTATATACACCTGGAGGGATTCGAGATGATAATCAGATTGAGTCATTTTTGACTAATTTAGATTTAGCACCTTTAAAGGAAAAAGATGTACAGTTCTTTTTTAATTGATTTGGAGATTAAGGAAGTTTTACAAACTATGCTGGGCGGGAAATCTCCAGGAGAGGATGGGTTTACTTTAGAGTTTTATAAAGAATTTCATGATTTATTACTTCCGGTATTTATGGAAGTATTAAAGCAAGCTACAGAAACTGGTGTGTTTCCAGAGTATTTTCAAGAGTGTTAATTACTGTTATTCCTAAGAAGGATAGAGATCCCTTGAAAGTGGCTTCATATAGACTAATTTCTTTATTGATTGTTGATTATAAAATTGTAGCTAAGATGTTATCTAATAGACTTGCTAAGTTTTTACCACAGTTAATTCATGTTGATCAACCAGGTTTTATTAAAAATTGATATTCAGCCGATAACATTGTTAAATTAATTACATTAATTAACACATCAAAAAAGCAATCCAACCAAACAATGATAGTAGCACTAGATGCAGAAAAGGCTTTTGATCAGGTAGAGTGGAGTTTTTATAACTCAAAGTGTTTGAAAGATTTAAATTTGGACCACTCTTTCTTGGTTGGGTGAAGACTAGGGTGGTGACAAATGGACAAATTTAATCTTCATTCAATTTGACTAGGTCAATGAGGCAAGATTGTCCATTGTCGCCGACCTTATTTGCTTTGGTTACTGAGCCACTGGCCCAAGCTATTAGACAGGATAATATTATTCAAGGAATTAAAATTGGTAATGAGGAATACAAGAACGTTTCTGAATTCTAATCGATCTGAGAAAAGTTAAATCTCTCACCACATTTTCCAGCATCTCTTCTTGAATTTCTCATTCTTCCTTTCTGCTATGCTCTGATATTTCAAGAACAAATAACATGAAGCAAAACTGCAGATACTATAAGTCTGAAATATAAACAGAATATGCTGTAAGCACTCCGAAGATCAAGCAGTATCTGCAAAAAAAAAAGAGCTTATGTTGCTATCAAGAATCTTTTGTCAGAAGGGTCAAATAATCCAGGACCTGCAATGATAACTCATTTTTCTACTCCCCAGATGCTGTGTGTCCTGCTGAGTATTTACAGCATTTTCTGTGTTTATTGTGTATCATTAAAATGTTCCGGGGGCTCTTTTAGCTGTCTTCAATGCAACCTTTTTGCTATAATATGTCCTTCCCCTTGGATAACCATTGCTGTGCCGAAGATTTGGATCTGGGGCAGTTCAATGAGGTTCTCTGCCATTCCTCCTCTGGTACAGTTATCATTCAGGAATCTTGTAGCCTCTTGATGACCATGACTGATGCTGAAAAGATTTAAAACAATATCGGCATGTCAAATATTTAACGTACCAGTTTTCTCAGCCATCCTGCATGATATTTATGAAGAAAATTGAGGAAACTGTTTGTTTTTGAACCTTTCAAATGTGCTGCATTGAGTTGGCAGTTTTAAACCATGGAATCATCCAGTCTGTGAAAACTAGTATTCCACCTCGTCCCATTGACCTGCATCCAGAGCATTGCCCTCCATTCCCCTCCCATTGATGTCCCTATCCAAATTTTTCTTAAATGTTAACATCGAGCCTGCATTCACCACTTCAGATGACAGCTTGTTCCACACTCTCACCACTCTCTGCATGAAATGCCCCGAATATTCCCCCAAAACATCTAACTTTTTACCCTTAACCCATGTCTATTATTTCTTGTCTCACCTATGCTCAGTGGAGAAGGCCTGCTTGCATTTACTCTATCGATACACCTCATAATTTTATATTCCTCAATCAAATAACCCCTCATTCTTCTATGTTCCAGGGAATAAAGTCCTCACCTATTTAACTTTTCCCTGTAACTCAATTCCTCAAGTCTTGGAAAAATCCTTTAAATCTTCTCTGTAATCTTTCTATCTTATTGATATCTTTCATCTAACTAGGTGACCAAAACTGTACACAATAATCCAAATTTGACCTCACCAATGTCTTGTACAACTTCACCATAACATCCCAACTCCTATACTCAATATTTTGATTTATGAAGGCAAATATGCCAAAAGCTCTCTTTACAACCCTATCTACCTGTGATGCCACTTCAGGGAATTATTTATCTGTTTTCTTCAGAGCCCTACCATTTACTGCATATGTCTTACCTTAGTTTGTCCTTCCAAACGCTACACATCATACTTATGTGCGTTAACTTTCATCCGGCATTTTTCAGCCCATTTTCAAATTTTGAAAGTTTTCCTCACTGTCCACAATGCCTCCATTTTTTGTGTCATCTGAAACTTGCTGATCCATTTTATAGGTGCACCATCCTTTATCCGGAACCCTCGGGGGACAGTGTGTTTCGAATTTTGGATTTTTCCTGATTTCAGAAAGCCAGATTTATCCCCACCTGAATTGTGATGCCATATCCACTCCCAGCCCCTTCCAGTCGCGCTGACGTCTCCCCCCTCACCCACCCGACTCGTGCTGCTGGTCTCTTATTCACCTAACTCACGCTGCTGGTCTCCCTCCCTCCCCGCCTGCCCGACTCGTGCTGCCGGTCTCCCCCACCCCGCCCACCTGACTCGCGCTGCCGGTCTCTCACTCACCCGTCTCACGCTACTGGTCTCTCGCCCACCCGATTTGTGCTGCTGTCTCTCTCTCCACTTGCCAGTTTTTGGAGCTTTCCGGATTTTAAATGTCCGGATAAAGGATTGTGTACCTGTACCACATTATTATCCAGATCATTGATATAGATGATAACAACAGTCTTGGTCGGCAGTGGCAGGACCCTGGTTAGCGGCGGCGGGGGCGGGTCCCTGGTGGGTGGCGGGGACGGACGTTGAGGTTGGGGCTGGGGCCTGGTCAGATGTTAGGGTGCATCATTGCACATCATTGCAGCGAGGGTGGGTTGTACCTTCCGCGCTCGGCATCTGCCCCGTGATGTCAGGTGCTGCCATGCGGTGGAGTGCTCGCTCTCATTGGACGAGAGCTCTAAGGAAGAGGTGTTTGAAATGGAGAGTGGCGATTTGGCTTCACACGAGGCACTGTGTTTGATGGTGGCCATTTTGGAGCGACACACTACAGCAAAGTGGCCATTTTTAAGGCACTTCTGGCACCTGGCTTTTCTCACCGGGCACTGGGACCTGCTGTGCTTGTTCTTCCTGCAGAAATAACACTTTGGGGTTGCATCGGGCAGCGTAGCGGCAGTAGTAGGGTAGAGGGAGGGCATCCTACTCACATCAGAGTGTGGGGACCAGCCACGAGAGTACATGTCCATACTTAAGAATGCACCTCCATCGTCTCTGTGATCTGGATCACGTCCTCTAGGTTTTCTCCCCTGTGCTCTAGCAGGTGCTGCTTCACCTCATTCGATCGAACCCCGGCCGCATAGGTATCGCGAATGAGATCGTCTGTGGTCTCCGCAGCAGTTCTGTCTGTGCAGGCGCAGTCCATGCCTATTGCCCTTAGTGCCTGAATAGAAGCTTTACAGGACTCACCAGGCTGTTGCCTCCTTGTAGCAAGTTTGTACCGAGCATAGACCCTGTTCACTGGTCGCTCGTGGACCCCTTTCAGCATCTTCAAGATTGCGGTGTAAGTGGTCGCGTCCTGGACACTCTGGTAGACTCTTGAGGATACCATAGTCATCAATATTAGTAGTCGATGGTTGTCCTCTATCACGGCAGGATCAGAGAGCTGTAAGTATGTTTCGAAGCATCTCACCCGGTGCTTAAGGTCATTCAAGGCTGTAAATGACTATGGGTTGGTGTCGAGGCGTTCCAGCCGTAGCATACGCTCCATCCCTTTAAAATTCATTTTAGTTAATAAAATTGTAATGCGCATCGAAAGAACCAAAGACTTGTTGATCCAAACCAAGGCTTTTATTAACTAAAAGACTGGAGCATATCACAAGTAGGTTGACTAGTCCAGATTGACCTGGTCTGGCTAGGAGCAATCCTTTAAGACCTGCCAGTAGGTGTGGCTACACTCTCAGCCAATCACAGTCATCCTACACTACCATCTGTACATATGTACATATACACATTGGTGATAGAATCTGTACTATCACACAGTCCCAGCACTAATCCCTGAGGCACACTACTAATCACAGGCCTCCAGTCTGAGAAGCAATCATCCACCACTATCTGGCTTCTCCCATATAGCAATATCAAATCTAGTTTAATACCTCACCATGAATTCCTGACTAACCTTCCTTGTGGGAAGTTGTCAAAGGTCTTATTAAAATCCATGTAGACAACATCAATGGTCTTTCCTTTATCAACTTTCCTGGTAACCTCCTCAAAAAACTCTATAAGTTTGGTTAAGCATGACTTACCACGCACAAAGCCACATTGATTATCCCTAATCAGTCCCTGGCTATCCAAACATATGTATAACTGATCACTTAGAACACCTTCTTTCTTTCTTTGGCTTGGCTTCGCGGACGAAGATTTATGGAGTGGTATGTCCACGTCTGCTGCAGGCTCGTTGGTGACTGACAAGTCCGATACGGGACAGGCGGCACGGTTGCAGAGGTTGCAAGTGAAAATTGGTTGGTTGGGGTTGGGTTTTGGGTCTTTCCTCCTTTGTCTTTTGTCAGTGAGGTGGGCTCTGCGGTCTTCTTCAAAGGAGGTTGCAGCCCACCGAAGTGTGAGGTCCCAAGATGCACAGTTGGAGGTGATATCAGCCCACTGGTGGTGGTCAATGTGGCAGGCACCAAGAGATTTCTTTAAGCTGTCCTTGTACCTCTTCTTTGGTGCACCTGTGTCTCGGTGGCCAGTGGAGAGCTCACCATATAACACGATCTTGGGAAGGCGATGGTCCTCCATTCTGGAGACGTGACCCACCCAGCGCAGTTGGGTCTTCAGCAGCGTGGATTCGATGCTTGCGGACTCTGCCAGCTCAAGTACTTCGATGTTGGTGATGAAGTCATTCCAGTGAATGTTGAGGATGGAGTGGAGACAGCGCTGATGGAAGCGTTCTAGGAGCCATAGGTGATGCCGGTAGAGGACCCATGATTCGGAGCCGAACAGGAGCGTAGGTATGACAACGGCTCTGTACACGCTGATATTTGTGTGTTTCTTTAGGTGATTGTTTTTCCAGACTCTTTTGTGTAGTCTTCCAAAGACATTATTTGCCTTGGCGAGTCTGTTGTCTATCTCTTTGTTGATCCTTGCATCAGATGAAATGGTGCCGCCGAGGTAGGTAACACCTTCTAATAATTTACCAACTACTAATGTCAAGCTAACTGGTGCATAATTTCCTGGTTTACTTTTGGAACATCTTTTACACAAAAGAACAACATGAGCTACCCTCAATCCTCTGCTACCTTACCCTTGTGTATGTTCCTTACATGAAACCTTTTTTCGAGTGCTCTCGTCAGGTTTGAATGTTAATCTGCTTTGGGCCCAAAAGACTTTTCGTTCACTTTGTGCTGGTTATGTTGTTGGTGTAAAGGTGGTGCTACATCTGATTGCTAAACTTTCAATCCTCGCAATCAGGAAGATCAGGGGTGCACCTGGGGTATGTGCTCCCAGAAATCTTTGAAAATGGCCATACATCTAATTACCAGGCCTCAAAGCCACATGAGAATCCTCTTTAACTTGCAGAGTGGGAACCTGATTCTAAAGTGGTATGTAAATATCCATTAAGGTAAGAGATGGCTCTCAAACCCATCATCACATTTCAGATTTGACGCCCCCCCCCCCCCCCCCAATTCATTTGTCAAGTTGCAGTTTCCCAGTATCGAATATGACACTATTCACAACCTATGACAATCTGGTTCACTTCCACCACAAAACTGGCCCTTTCACCTGCTATGGTTCCCCCTTTAAGATGTGAGCTACATCTTTTTTGCTCATCACTTGCCCGTTTTTCTTTTGCTGATGGTTCTTTGGGCTGAGAGAGCAGTCGAAGTTTGGAACAGCAAGAGCTCACATCACGTCTTTAACATGGCTTCCAGTTGTGGTGGATTTCCTGGCTATTGTCTTGAAATTGTTTCAACTTAATTGTACGGTGTAAGTCAGCCGTTAACATTGCATTCACCATTGAATAGTTCATATTTCAATAAATGCAGAATTTTATATATTTGTCAATATATTGAAAAAATAATTTACATTGCTATATATTAAGCTAATATTACCAGTCAATATATAATCTATTTTACTGATTCAAATGTAGAAATATCATTTTAAATTAATTGTATCAGTTGCAGCTTAACACTTGCATTTAACATTGGATCTGTCTGCAATCTCAATGGAGTGCGTCAACCCATTTAATTTTATAGTCCAGGGTTGACTTGCAGGCTTGCAACAACCTCCAGTGAAATATTTAAAATGCCTGTAATTCTTCCCAGCAATTATTTTTGGTTCAGACTAAGCACCAGACATTGAGCAGTGAGAAAAGAAATCCTCATTTACTGTGGTAAAGTTGCATCACCCAGTCCTGATCAATAGAGATTATAAAGTTTTTGGGAGAGTCAATAAAGTTAGTTGAAAGTGTTCTGTGTAAATGGTAAATAGTATTGCTAACAGTTTTGGGCTCCTCATTAAAAAAAAAATGTGCTGACGTTAGAGAGGGTTCAGGGAAGGTTCACAATGATGATTCCGGGAATGAAAAGTTTATCATATGAGGAGTCTTTGGCAGCTCATGTCCTGTACTCATTGAAATTTAAGAGACTGAGGGGGGGAAATCTAATTGAAACATTTTGAATGTAGAAAGGCATGGGCAGAGTGGACGTAGAAAGGTTGTTTCCGATAGTGGGAGTGCTTAGAACAAGAGGGCTCAATTTTAGGATTGGAGGGCATCTGCTTAGAGCAGAGATGCAGAGGAATTTCCTTAATCTGATCTTAGTGAACCTGTGGAATTTGTTACACAAATGGAGGGCAAGGCAATAGGTCTATTTAAGAGAGTGATTGATTAACCAGGTTGTGGGGAGAAGGCGGGGCAGTGGGGCTGAGGGGGAGAATGGATCAGCTCATGATAGAATGGTGGGGCAGACTCAGGATGGGCTGAATAGCCTATTTCTGCTTCTATGTCTCCTGGTCTTATAGGTGGATGGAATGCAAAGGAGGTAATTGTGGTGGAGGCAAGTACAAAACAATTTCTTAAACAGGAAAATCTGTAGATGCTATAAATAAAGTGCAAGACACAGAAGTATTGGAGAAACTTAACAGATCACGTAGTGTCTACTAGAAGCAAAGGGATATAACCAATATTTTGATCCTGAGTCCTCATCAAGTTATGAGCGAAAAAGTGGGCAGGTGCCTGAATATAAAGGTGAGGTTAGATAGGATCATGGTATTGGAAAAAAAAATGGAGTGTTTTGCAATTAGGAAATTCTAAGTAGTTGTAAATTAAGTTATTTGGTCATCCCAGCATTTTGGGATAAAGAGCCTGTACTGTGCTGTAGATTGCTATGTTCTATGTTCTATGATCCCATGAATCACTCACCCATTTTAAATGAATTCATCGAAGACAATTTTATTCTCCCCACATTCACATTGAGCTCCCCCCTCAATCCTACCCCTAATTCTGTCAATCCCTTATGTGCTGGAAGCAATTTACAGTGGCCAGTTAATCTAACAGATAACATACTTTTGTGACATGGGATGGACCCAGAGCAACTGGATAAAACCTATATGGTCAACACAGTCTGAAGAAACTCCATTCAGAGAGCAGAGGAGATCAGGGTTGAAACAAGGTCACAGGTGCTGAATATTCAGCAAGATATTCAGAGCCATGATGAGCTGTGTATAGTTCCAGTCATCCCATTAGGGTAAGGAGGATAAGGCATTTGAGAAGATGCAGAAGAGATTTGCCAGGATGCAGTGGATCAGAGGGTGTGAGCTACAGGGGGAGAGATTGGACAAAACTTGGGTTGTTTTTCTCTCGAGTGTCAGAAACTGAAAGGAGATCCAATAGAAGATTTTAAAATTTTGAGAGGCATTGATAGGATAAACAAATAGAATCTGTCATAAACCTAGTATTGCTCTGTCTGCCCTGAACAACCATATTTCCATGTCAAACTTCAGATTTTTTAAGTTCCTAGATAATTTAATTTCGAATTTTCTCTTTGGCTTCCTGGTTGTTGTTTTGGCTTTTTGCTTCTCTTCAGGAGGAAAGAAGGAAAGAGTCAAATATTAAATACATTGAATTAAAACACTGCTGACTTCAGAGATGAATAAAGGCATAAGGGAACAAGTGGACAGAAGAAACAGGCAAACATTAAATATATTTTCTTCTGCCCACTTGTTCTCTTATGTTTTTATTCATCCATGAAGTCTCCTAAGTGTTCCACTTTGTTCCTTCCTTTTAGCAGAACTCTCTTGTGAACTCTGTTGAACACCATTTTGCCACCTCTTGTGCACTTTCGTTGTTTTATCTTCCCAAGTTATTTTCTCAGGCCAACAATATGAAGGTTTTCTCCTCTATATTTTTGTCATATTGATGTCCTCCTTTATTATCACCTCAAAATACACCAGATGCAGTCACTATTGTTTTGACATTCACCTTCCTTTACTTCTCTGATCTGGTTCACTCCCCCATTATTGTATATAATATCAATTCCTCCCAGCTCTCCTTGCTGGGACTCAATACCTCTCTCTGTATTGGATTCTCGACTTCCACCTGAATAGACCACAGTCTGTTTAGGTCGGTAGTAGCACATCGAGCACTGTCACACTGAGCACTGGTGCACCTCAAGTCTGACTGACCCAGGACTGCATCTCTAGATCCAGCTCCAACAGTGTCATCAAATTTGCAGATGACACAACAGTCATTGCACTACAAAAAAAAATGGTGTGAAAGTAACAACATGAGTTTTAACGTGAACAAGATGAAGGAAATTATTGTGGACTTCAGGAGGACTAGGAATGACCACCCTCCACTCTATATCATTAAAAATATGTTTATTGGTGTTATATTATACAGTATAAATACTTAAACAGTACAGTTGTATATTGTATAATAAGATTTAAAAGAAAAGGTTAATACATAGGTATCAAGTGACAACTGCTTGGAGGTGGACAGCACAGCACCGAAGTTTCAGAACAATCCTCATTCTTTAGGTTATGATAATAGCCCATAAATGGGCCCCCTGTCTTTTGAATATTTAATGAAATATCTTTTTTTAAAACTTAAACAAGACATAATATCACTTAACCATTGTATATGTGTAGATTTAATCAAAATTGCATGTCTAGCTGTCAATGAAGTGAAAGATAAAATTCGGGTTTGAGTTGGAGTCAGTAAAACATCATAATCTTGAAATTATCTGAATAGAACAATTAAATGGCAAGGTTTTAATGTAAAGTTGAAAATCACTGATAATGTTTGAACATTACCCCTCCATTAATCTTCGTCCGCGAAGCCAAGCCAAAGAAGAAGAAGATCTTCACAAATGTTTCTAAACTAGGGAATGTCTAGAACATATGAACCAAAGAAGCTTCACCTATTTTACAGTTGTCACATAGATGCTTTATATCTAAAAGAGTGAGACAATTTAACTTTAGACCTATGTACTCTAAGGACCACTTTAAATTGCAGCAAAGAATATTGTGCACAAAAGGAGGATATATTAATCAGATTACAAATAGAGTCCCATACTTAATTTCAGAATGAAATATTTAAATCTTTTTCCCTTCAAATCATGTTTCCTTCAAATCCTGTCCCCTAGTACATATCAGCTCTGTGGTGGAGAGAGAGAGTGAAGAGCATCAAGTTTCTTGTCGTTCACTTAACTAGTGACCTAATGTGGACACTGAACATCTCCTCACTTGTCAGGTAGGTGCAACAGTGACTGCACTTCCCAAGAAGACTGAAGAGGGAAAGGTTACCGGCCACCATTATGTCAAACTGTTATAAGAGCTTTATCGAGAGTGTCTTGACTGGGTGCATGACAGTGTGGTACAGTTGCTGCAGAGAAATGGATTGGAGGTTAATCTACAGGACTGTAAGTGTGGCAGAGAGGATCACTTGAGGCCCCTACACACCACTCCCCCCCCCCCACCAATTTGGCGTGATCTACTAGAATTGTTTTCTGAAGGGGGAATGCAAAATCATTGATCCCCTTCCAACTTGAAAACAGCATCTTTCAGTTGCTCCCACCGGAGTATCAGAACCAGCACCACTAGGCTGAGTTACAGCTTCTTCCCAGGGACAGTGAGAATGGTCACACTAATCATCCAAGACTCTCATATTCATGAAACAATATTTACTTGTATAGATAAAATACTGGTCCTGCATATGTATTGTTTGTCTGTGTGTGTGTGTGTGTGTGTGTGTGTGTGTGTGAGTGTGTGTGTGTGTGTGTGTGTGTGTGTGTGTGTGTGTGTGTTATCTCTGGTTGTGTGTGTGTCTGCATGGTTTGTATTCAGGACCTGCTTCATCAGGTTATACTTGTACAATCAGATGTCAATGAAACTTGAATTGTGGGGGTTTAGTACACTCATTTAGAAAGGAGTTCATCACAGGATCCTACCTCTTATATCCTCTACCACCTGTTTCTGTTCAATTAATATCCACATTGAACTCATGTGAGTTAATCTGTTTTTATTTATTCATTTCCTTCCCTATTTTGTCACCACTTCTCTTCCGCCATCTCCCTTTCACTATAAGATGGTTTGTAGAGTAAACTTAATAGCACGGCGAATCCTTTATTATCCTTCATATCTCTCCATATCCATTCCATTTTGCATTATTTATATTGACAATGAGCTCCTTGTCATGCATGAGTACAATGTCCATATGCACCAAAATTCTTACTTGCTGCAGCCACTAGGCATTTATAAAAAATCTCCAATTATATACAGTAAATTACCATGGAGAAAGGAATAATAAATATACAGTAATGTTTTATGCTCTTTACTTTAACAAAAACAGCATAAAAGATCACTGTATATTAACATTTGAGTGTCTTGGTAGGTGTACTTTCTCTGCTTTAGTGCTGGCACATGATGCCACTGCCCAGCCCCTTCTTAGGACTTGATACATGTGCCACCACTCCATTTACTATCTTCCCTCTTTATCTTTTCTGTGTATTATTACCCAGTCATGATTTTGTGTTATTAAAAATGTATTGCTCTCTTTGTATCAATGTCCTCTGTTATTTGCACTTTATTCTTTTTAAACCAAAAATAGACTTTATTCATAATAAATTATTTGCAGACAACCATTGAAAGTCTCTTCCCACCCTTAGTTTTGTATCCATACTTTCTCATCAATGTACATTGTTACGTTCATTTCTATTCACACCATTGTTGCCTCTAAGGCACCTTGTCCTTTTGTCTGAGGGGTTTCTCTTCGATCCCAGCCCCTCAATGCCTGGTAATGGGATAACTCTAGACTGCAGTCCTTCCCCATTGCTGTGCTAAGCCTCAGTGTGTCCCTCAGCATGCACTCCTGAAGCCTGGAATGTGCCAGCTGGCAGCATTACCGCACCGACACCCATGTGCTAAAAGACCAAAGTGGTTTCAGTCAGACCAAAGTGCAGCTTTCATAGCATTTCTGGATGCCTAACTCTGTGTGCATCCCATGGAACAGACCGTAAATCAGAGATTATTCTGCTGTTGGGGTTGAACTGTGATAAGGACCAAACTTGAATCCTTGTAGACAGCCACTTCTATTGGCTGTCAGCACCCGCTGCAGCCACTGTATTCGCTATGATGTCCCTGTAAAGTGTGCTGGTGGAAAAAAGAGACGGAGCTTGAATGGTGGCGGACACTGTTTCCAGGAGCTCCCATTATTCATTGTATTGTTGAATTTGACAGTAAAGCATTTGTCAGAAGTTGCCACTTTGTGTTGTCTGGTTATTTGATGCATCAACAAACATGGTGTCAGAAGTCTGAACCTGAAGACTTCAAGTGAAAAGTGAGTAACCAATGCTATGTTTGCAACACATTTCTGACTGCACCATTATGGCCTGACCCGCTCGTGTTTGAAGGCAATTTGTCTGAGAATTGGCATGTATTTGAACAAGAATACGACATTTTCATCATGGCAGCGCACAATGGTAAGTCTGCCCAAGTCAAACCATACATTTTACCAAATTTAGCGGGCTCTGAAACCATCAAAAAGGAAAGGTCATTCATATATGCAAATGTGGTGCATGAAGGGGGTATCGTTATCACCCCTGCTGAGTCAAGAGAGGACACCGCGTGTTCAAAAAGAAAATTTTGAGAAATGTGCAATCCACAAAAGAATCTAATGATGGAAAGGTACAGATTTAATACCAGAAACAAGAGGCCTGACGAGCCGATTCAATCGTATGTCAATGACCTAAAAATCAGGGCAAGGACCTGTGACTTTGGAGCGCTCTGTGATGAGTTAATTAAAGACAGAATGGTCTGCAGCATCTGTAATGAAAGCATGAGAAAGGTACTACTGCGTGACAATGAACTAACACTCGCAAAGGCCATCTCCAAGTGTCTGGCTTATGAAACCATGGAAGAAAACAGCAGAAAGCTAGCCCCTCTGCAGTAGCAAGGCGCAAATGTAGACGCAGACCAGGTGGGACTGACGAACAGACAGTGGCCAGAAGCCAGAAGAAGATGAAGCCATCCAAGCCCTGCTATTCTCTCATCCAGGACAAAGTGCGGCAACTGCGGCAGTGACCATGTGGCAAGACGAGAGATGTTCCCGGCGTTTGGCCAGCAGTGCAGAGCATGCCAGAAATTGAATCATTTCTGCAGATGCTGCAGATCTAGGCAGCAACTCAACCTGAGACCTAGATACAGAAGGATGATTAACCAGTTAGAACTGAGCAAGAACAAGCCAACTTGGATGACGAGTATTACGTTGATGGATTGACTTTGCAGATGGCAGGAGACCCAACAAGAATCAAAAGGAATAATGGAACATTTGTAAAGCAGCAGACATGAAAGTTGACACTGAAGCCAAGTGCAACAACATGTCATGAAGAACGTTCAACCTACTGAGGATGTCAGAACAGGTCATATCGTGCTCCAAGTCTATAAGTATAGAGGGATACGAGGGGAGCAAAATTAGAACCGATGACACAGTGCAACTGAGGTGCTACATTCAACGACAGCTGCACATACTAACTTTTTTTATAGTCCAATAAGACATCTTGCCTCCGTTGGGCCTGAGCACAAGCATGGACATAGGTCTTGAGAGATAGACCAGATAAGTCCAGCTGACGATGATCTGACACATAGAATCTTTTCTGAGTACAATGACCTTTTTATGGAGGAACTGGGAAAACTGCCAGTGACATACTCCATGCAGCTTAACCCAGAAGTGAGGCCTGTGGTTTATCCGGCACACCATAATACTGATAGCAATGAAGGACAGGGTTAATGCTGAGCTCAACAGGATGCAGGACCTGGGCTTGATTACCCCAATCTTTGAACCCACTGAGTGGGTGTCCTCCATGGTGGCTGCTAAGAAAAAAGACGGATAGGAGATCTGGATCTGCATTGACCCAAGAGACCTCAATACAGCTTTAAAACGACCTCACCATCCAATGTGTACTGTAGAGGAAGTTGCCGTGCAGATGGCTGATGCAACCTTTCTTTCGGTTTTGGATGCAAGGGATTCCTTCTGGCAAATCCAACTTGACTACATCACTGTTGACCACATTCAGCATGAGTTTTGGATGATACAGATTCCTGCGAATGCCATTTGGAATCAAATCACCCAGCAAAGTATTTCAAAGATCAGTAGAGCAAATCTTCACAAGTTACCCCGTACCATCATTGTTGATGACATACTTGTAGGTGGCAAAGACTTGGAAGTACACGACACAAATTTATAAAGGTACTTGACATAGCCCAGAAGGTAAATCTTAAGCTCAACCCCTGAAATGCTGAACCAGGTCAGTTATGTAGGCCATGTTTTCACAGAAGAAGGCCTGAAGGCTGACCCTTCAAAGACTAGAGCAATCAGTGAAATGCCAGTACTGACAGAGGTGATAGGGCTACAATGTTTCCTGGGCATGGTCAACTAGTGAACACCAGAGATCTTACAGCCCCACTAAGGCAGTTGATGCAAAAAAGACGTAGCAGGAAAAACAACAAAACACATTCCACACATTAGAAAGGCAAATGCCACCAGTTTTATCATGCTATGACGTACAAAGACCAGTCATGGTAACCTGTGATCATCACAGTACGGTCTGGGTGCAGCATGCCTGAAGGATGGAAAACCAGCGGCCTACACATTCAGGTCACTCACCACCATGGAGACCAGATACGGTCAAATAGAGAAGGAGTTGTTGGCAGTAGTTTTCACCTGCTCAAAATTCATTGACTACATTTATGGCAGACCAGTGATCATAGAGACTGACCACTTACCCTGGTCACAATTCTGATAAAGCCAATCCATTCGGCTCCTGCGTGATTACAGAGAATGACGCTCAGGCTTCAGAAATACAACCTGACTTTGCTCCCAGGAAATGCACGATCCAACAAGCTGAGGAATGCGCATCTCCTCCTCCCGGTTGGATGAACTGAGACAGCGCATGGTTGAAGATACAAATTTGAGGATCCTGAGCCACTTTTATCAAGCAGCACAGCCGACCACCTGAAGTACAACCCTACTTCCCATTCCGGGATGAATTACTCATTGATGATGGAACCATAATGAAAGGCCTGAGAGCAGTAGTTCCGAGTTCACTGCAAAGCATTTATGTCAACATCCTGCACAGAGTGCAGCCAGGTGCAGAAGCACAGGGCTACAGACATAGATTTTTTTGTTCAGGGATGACCAAGAACATAGACCAAGAGGTACAAGCTTGCTCATTGTGCAACAGCACCAGGACACACCAACAGAAAGAGGTGCCAGACCTCTAATGGTCAACCATAACAACAGATATCTTCAAATGGCATGGTCAACAGTATTTAGTTCTTATCGATTCATACTCTGGATGGTTTGAGATAGACCTTTTACCCAACATCACCTCATCAGCAGTCATTATTAAGTTAAAGAGACACATTTTAGTTGCATGGGACCCTCCACACCCTGCTATCAGACAATGGTACCCAGTTCACCAGTGAGAAGTTCAGACATTTTGCAACAACATGGGATTTCAATCACATCACTAGCAGCCTGGAGTACCCACAGTCAAAAGGGTTGGTTGTAAGAGGCATGAGGAGCATGAAGTAGCTCATGGAGAAGTCCCACAGGGAAAATATGGTTGTGTTCCTAAACCTGCTGAACCTAAGGAACATCCCCAGTGATGCCATATTGGGTTCTCTGGTGCAATAAATAATGTCCAGGCAGACACTGACAAGGAGATTCTTGGAGCCCGCAAGAACCCACAAGAAATTAAATCCAACTGCTGAACCGGAGACTAATGCAGAAAAAGTGCTATGACAGAAGCAGCTGGCCACTCATTCCATTAGCAGAACGGCAAGTCATAAGGATGCAGACTCCACAGGGCATAGTCAAAAGAAGCGACCAGGAGCCCAGGTCATTCCTGGTAAAATCAAAAGGAAGGATGTATCAGAGAAACCGTCGATACCTCCTACCCATAAGGGAGTCACCCCCATCCCGAACCATTCCTGATGACACTATAAACCAGGATCTGGAACATGAACCCGGGGTAGGCGAAGCTCCCTCAGTAACAACCCTTGAAACAAATGGCCACAACTCCGAGACCACGGATGACACATCCTTTCAAGCTGAAGCACCTCAAGCAGGACCCCAAGCATCCACTTTCACCAATGGCGAATACATAACATGCTTCGGGCATGTTGGGATTAAATTGGGCTGACTGCTTACTGCTGAACTATTATTGTAATGTACAACACCTACATGGATTATGGTATGTGAAAGGTATCTCCACACACTCTTCGCAAACCTGCATTCTGCAAAAAAAGTGGGCAAATGTCTGCTCTCCACTGCAGTCATCTCATGGACAACGTGCATTGTGGGTGATGTTGCTGTTGTAGAGAAAGGATCTGTCTCAGAGTTCTCCTCTCACTGCTAGCCAGGCCAAGTTCTGGTGCTCGTTCATGAACACTGGCAATGAAGCATTCCACTAGATGACCTAGATTATATGCTCAGGGTACCACCCCACTGTCTGTCCATTATATTCTTGTCTCTCACTGTCTGTAGAATGTTGTGTGTTGACCACTGCCTGATGGCTTTATGGTCAATCTTGATTTTCTGGAAAACTTTTCCACGAAGAATAGGTGGTGTGGCAAAGTTCAGCTGACTGGGGGATTGTGCGGCGACAGGGCCAGGGCCATCATTTGTAGCATCAGGAACAGATAGAACCTTGGCATATAGTGACAGCATCTTTCAACTACTCCCGTTGGGGAAGAGATACAGGAGTATCAAAGCCAGCACCACCAGGCTGAGGAACAGTTTCTTGCATTGGCATTGAGAATGCTGAAGAACCAAAAGAAATGCTCACACTGAATATCCTAGACTCATTTGTACAAAACAATGATTATTCATTTATTTTTATTGATATAATACTTCTCCTGCATATGTATTATTTGTCTGCATTAAGTCTGGTTGAGTGCCTGCACATTTTTGCATCGAGGACTGAAGAACGCTATTCTGTCAGATTGTTCTCATACAATCAGCTAACAATAAACTTGACGACTTGACTTGACAAAATTTTAGCCGCTGGAGGGATCCACACAGACAAGTTTGTCTTTGGCCTCATCCATGGCCAGGGTGAAGCCAAACACAAACATGAGGAACAATACAACATATTCCTCCTGGATACACTTGAATTCAACATCACAAACATTGATTACCCAACCTTTATCTGAAGCCATTCTTTCCATCTGTTCTTTAATAATTTCTGTTCTTATTTTTCTCTCAACCCCCTCTCCCCCACCCAGTGGACTCTCCCCCAACCTGTCTCACCTCTCCCACCTTCTGTCCAATACCATTTCACCTCTTAGTCCCTGTGCCAGCTTCTTCAACCCCACCCCTTCCCACTTTACTCCAAATAAAGGATCCCGTCCAGGTCATTAACTGACCATTTCTACTCATGGATGCTGCCTGACCTGCTGAGTTTCTCCAGCAACTTTTTATTTGCTCAATATTTTAATTGGCAGATCTGTTCATAAATGAAAACATGAATGAATTGGGCTTCCAGTGAGCTTGGTGCAGCATTATCCCTGGGGATATTCTCTCTCAAACCACATGAAAAGTTACCTTTCACCATTATCAATTACAGCATGTGCACAACTGGGATTCTGATGGTGCACTGGGACAAAGACATGTGGTATTGTTTGATTATAGAGGATAATTAATCTCAGAGCTTTCATGGAGCTGAATTCTTAATACTGGCCTGTGTACTTCACAGTCATTTCATAGATATGAGTCACATGACCATTTAGCGCTGAGGCTCCCAAGTTGGGACATTAGTATGTTATGAGTTAGATTACGTCAGCTTAGCAAAGGCTGGTGGATACGATTAGCCCCAGCATTTCCTGGCAGAGTAGCAGAAATTTAGCCAACATCCTATCCTCTGAGTTCATTAATGGCCATCTGAAGTTAACAAAAGATAATAACAGGCGTAATGCTGTTCATTCTAACAATGTCCATCTTTCTGCTGTAATTTTTCCCATCCTGAAGGTGCAAAAGATGTTAGATAAAAATATTTTTTTTCTTCTCATTGGTAGATCTTCAGTTACTTTCCCATCCAGGGTTTCAAGCATTGATGTGTAGGTGATCTGCGGGAGGACTTATCAAGTAGTGAAACAGGAAAGTCTGCAGACACTGCATTTGAAGTAAAAACACAATGCTGGAGAAACTCAGCAGGTTTAACAGTGTCCTTTACATAGCAAAGATAAAATTACATAACCTGCGTTTTGGGCTTGAGCCTTTATAGGTGGGATTTCTAACAGTGATATCTTGGAGTATCGAAAGGAGATAAAGAGACCCGTGGCTTGATGCCTCAAGTTCAGCAAGATCAGAGACCCGGTTATAGACCTGGAAGAGAGGCGGAGCTCACTCTCCATTCCACATGCATGATAACGAGGAGGAGATAGTGGACAGCTTTAAATTCCTGGGAGGAAGCGTATCCAGAAGCCTGAGGAAATTTGGCATATCACCTGTGTCCCTTAAAAGGTTTTATTGGTGTCCCATTGAAAGCTTCCTATTAGGGTGCATCACTGCGTGGGACAAGAACTGCTCCACCAATGACTGCTAGAAATTAGTATACAGTGGGAATGGCAGCCAAGGTAAAGGAATGCTCCAATTGCTGAATGTGGGTTGTCTGGGAAGCCAACAGTTTCTCTGATGACCTGATCTGCGAGAGCTGCATCCAGCTGCAGCTCCTGACAAACAAGTTATGGAAATGGAGCTGGAAATTTGTAATTCCAGATCATTCAGGAGGCAGAGGGGGTAAGAGAAAGGACTGTCAGGGACACTATGACATATAGAAGGCAGGAGGAGGGTAGATGGGTGACAGTCAGGAGAGGGAAACAGAGCAGAAAGGCAGTACAGGGTGCCCTTGTGGCCATTCCTCTCAATAACCAATATACTATTTTGAATACTGTTGGGGGGAATGATCTACCTGGTCCTGCAGCTACCTAGGGAAGGGAGGAGAAGAGACAAACTGTAGTGACAGGGGATTCCATAGTTAGGGGGACAGATAAGAGGTTCTGTGGAAGAGATCAAGTATCCCAGATGGTATGTTGCCTCCCTGGTGCCAGAGTCCGAGACATCTCAGATCAAGTTCATGGCATTCTCAGGAGGGAGGTTGAGCAGTCAGATGTTGTGTTCCATATAAGAACCAATGATGTGGGTAGGAAGGGTGAAAGGTCCTGTAAGGTGAGTTCAAGGATTTAGGTGCAAGGTTGAAGGGCAGGACCTCCACGGTAGTGATCTCAGGATTGCTACCTGTGCCATGTGCTAGTGAGGTTAGAAATAGAAGGATAATGCAGCTTAACACGTGACTAAAGACATGGTGCAGGAGAGAGGGGTTCAGGTTTCTAGATCATTGGGCTCACTTCCAGGAAAGGTGGGATCTGTTCTAATGGGACAGTTTGCATCTGAACTGGAAGGGGACTAATATCCTTGCGGGGAGGTTTCTTAGTGCTGCTCCAGTGGGTAGAAGCTAGATTTGCAGGGAGTTGGGAACCAGAGTGCCAGAATAATAGAAGAGTGGAGGAAGGAAAAGATGATAAGAAAATTGCATGCACTGTGAGAAGTCAAAGGGTTGTACATGGTGTAAATTATCTCAGGTGCATCTATTTCATTGTGAGGAATATTGTAGGAAAGGCAAATGAGCTTAGAGCATGGATTGGCATGTGGAATTATGACATTGTGGTCATTAAGGAAACTTGGTTGCAGAAGGCGCAGGACTGGCAGCCCAGTGTTCTGGGCTTCCATTGGTTTAGATGCAATAGAATGGGGGTGGGGGGATGAAAGGGGAGGAGTGACATTGCTCTTGAGGGAATATATCACAGCTGTGCTCAGGCAGGACATTTACTCAGACAGAGTAAATGTAGATAAGATTTTTCCACAGAGGGTAGGTGAGATATAAACTGGAGGACATGGACTGAGTGAAATAGGAAAAGTTTAGGGGGAACATGAGGGGAACTTCTTCACACAGAGAATGATGGAAGTCTGGAACAAGCTGTCAGCTGAAGTGGTGAATATGGGCTCAATTTTAACATTAAATAAGAATTTGGATATTGATGGGAATGGTATGGAGGGCTGTGGACTGTGTCTATTTCAGTGGGATTAGGCAAAAAGAATGTTTTGATACAGAGTAGAGGGGCCAAATGGGCCTGTTTCTGTGCTATAATGTTCTATGGTTCTATGGGTTGTGAACATGGCTCAACTAGCGCACAAACTTCCCCTCCCTTCCATCAACACTATCTATCACCCTTGCTAGCTTGGAAAAATAGCTAAGATAGTAAAAGACATCCCACTCTAGCTATTCTATCTTTACTCCTTCCCATCTAAAAGAAGATTCACCAGTCTGTGATCGCACAACACCAGATTCCAGGACAGCTTCTTTCCCACTGCTATTAGACTCCCTAATGAGCTCCAAAATTGTGAAACTATGCTGGAAATCTGTAAATTTGCTCTTTTGTACTATTGTACCATATATGAGATGCCTGGCTTCCCTGCTCACAAAACAACTTGTTATATGGTCATAATTGATTGTTGGATAATGCTGTTAGTGATAAAGATTGCAGGTGGATCACCTTTTCTGCATTAGATACACTGATTTATCAGGTTTCTGATTTGGATCATTTCACAATGTCTCTTACAATGTGGGCATCCAATGCCACCCTTCTACGTCCAGCCCCAAGATGAGACTGCTGGAAATTCCTCCATTGGCTGCTGGGAATTCCCCTTATGGCTGCCTACTTCCTCTTTTGCTTGCCTTCAACCTCAGTTTCATCTTGTCACATACTGCCCAAAGACTACTGATCCAGCCACAATCGGAACCTGATAATGGTGTGAAGACAGTGGTGTTGCACTTGAGTCAATGTCTCAGTAGCAAAGCCAGCAGAAGAAGCACACTCCTGTAGTACTGACGTAGTCTGTAGACTTGGGAAGGTATCTGAGTAGCCTGCTGTGTGTTCTACCTGTATAGAGAGGTTTCCTAATGTAAGCAACAATCAATGCAAGAGAAAGCTCAGTGAAGATTTAATGACAGTCTTAGGTTTGCATCCAAAAGCTCCACTGTATAATGGTAAGGGCAGAAATGGGTGTTCAAGAATAGTGATATCTTCAGATACATATCTGCTGCTAGGAGAACATCATATACACAAGTGTGCATGGATATGGCTTTGCTTCTTCTGCAGTCTCCTGTGTTCCTGGGAACCTGAACTCCCAAACAGGGCTGTGATGCATCCAGTTGGTATACCTTCCATAGTCCACCTGTAAAGGTTTGATAGAGTATTTGATGACACGGGAAATTTTCTTAATGTAAATACAAAGTTCAAATTAGACTGTCATCAAACCTCAGGCACTATCGCTATGGTTTTTAAAAGTATTTGATTCAATTTCTCTGATGAACACTGTGGATACCAATGCAATCTAGATTAAGCCGGATTCACGCATGAGAAATGTATGAAAATTGACCCAATTTCTTGCTTTTCTTTTGATTCAGTGATGCTGATTTGAAGATAAATAGAAGTTTGGACACTAGGAGATCCACACCCACCCCCCCACATTTTCTTTCAATAATACCATGAAGCTTGTTTTATCTGCCCAGAAGGACAAAGTTGCTGATTTAACATCTCACTTTCTGATCCAAAGTAAAAAGGGACAATTTGCCAAGGCAGATTATTCAACTATGCATATTAATCAATTTTCAGTAATAGTATCTGAGTTTTCAAAATAGTCTGATTGGAGCTTTGAATTTACGTTAAGAAGTCTGAGGAGCTGTGGCACATAATCAAATACTTTATTGAACTTCTACAGGTGGATTGTAGAAAGCATGCTGACTGGTTGCATCACAATCTGGTTTGGTAATTTGTGTGCCCAGGAGCACAGAAGGCTGCAGAAGATAGCAAACATCACCAGGTCCATCACAGGCTCTGACCTCTTGTACACTGAATGCATCCATGTGATAGACTATTACAAAAAGGCAGCCAACATCATAGAAGACCCATGTCACTATGGCCACAACCTTGGCTCACTGCTACCTTTGGCAGTGAACACAGCACCTCTAGGTTCAAGAACAGTTTCTTTCCAACAGCTATCAGAGACTTTAATTTTCCCCACCCCATATTACATTAATCATAAACTACTCCAATATAACAGAAGGGGGTGTCTGTACTATTGTAACACCAATTTTTTTTTCTTGCACCATAGTAACTGTGAATATTTATTATTTATATTTTGTATTTATTATCTCTTTTTAATTTAATGCATTTGTAGACTTTTGTTGTATTCTTTTTTACTTTCCGAGGCACCTGTTCAGCTGCAGCAAGTGATACATTTGGAGCAAATGTACATTGCACAATGTACTGCATATGGCAATAAACTCAGTGTCATTATTAATGCCATTGAGTTCAATTTTTTGTCTTAAATAGTGCCACGCACTTCCACAAGTCAACATCATGACTGCGGCCTATCTGTTGATGGGGGTTCTACACCAGATTGCATGCCTTCATCTCATATTCTATTGCCTTTTCCCCTGATGAATAATTGTAGCCTATTTTTCCTGGTAGTGGATGAATATATTACTAGAAGGTATTGATTTAAGGTGCAAGGAGAAAGATTTTAAAGGGTTCTGAGGGCCATCTTTTCAAACAGAGGATGGTGGGAACATGGAAGGAGTTGCCAGAGGAAGTGGTAGTACAAAAGAACACTGTTGTGTTCAAAATCCATTTTGTGTGAGAATTTATTATCATCTACTTAAGTTCAATGTACAGATGTGCTAAAATTCTTGTTTGCTGCAGTTACATAACACCATAATTTAAAATGACCAAATTACCGTCAAATTTTCTACCAAGACAGAAAAGGAGATGATAAATATAAAAGAAAAGTAAAGTAAATATTCACGGTTTCAGTTAGTAAAAGAAAGAAAGGTGACAATTCAATAGTGCGGACAGATCTTTTGGAGGCCCTGGAGTAGTTTATGGTTAGGGTAGCAGGGGGGTGTTCAAGAACCTGACAGTTGTTAGGAAAAATAAACTGATCTTTAACCTAGAGATGCTGGACCTTAGGCCTCTGTACCTTCTGCCCAAAGGTAGCAGTGAGTAGAGGTCATGACGAGGATGACAGGGATCCTAGATATTTTTGGCTGCCTTCTTGAGGCAGCACCACACATAGATGTCTGTGATGGTTCTGGCTAGGTATATTTTGCTACTTTCTAAAGTATTCTGTATTTCTGGGTGTTTCCAAACAAGGCCATGAATCAAGCAGTCAGCAGTTTATGGTTAGGGCAGTACGGGAGGTTCAAGAACCTGATAGCTGTATACAATCAGGAAATAGAGCAGTCGGAAAGGGAACTAGTGAAAAGGGATGATATAAAGAAAAAGAGACAAAAAAAATAAAATATGAAACATTGCAAATGTACAAGGTGGAGAAGAACATAATGAAAACAAAGCAAAAGTATTACAAATTGGGAGAAAAAAAAAAACCACATAAAATATTGGCCTGACAACTTAAAACAGAGCAAGCTAAAAGAACTGTATTGGCATCAAGGAAAAAGGACAAACAAATCACATATAACCCAACAGAGGTGAATGAAAATTTTAAGGAATTTTATGAATAACTATATCAAACTACAGGGGAATCACGCTGCTCTCCATTGCAGGCAAAATCTTCACTAGGATTCTCCTAAATAGAATAATACCTAGCGTCGCCGAGAATATTCTCCCAGAATCACAGTGCGGCTTTCGCGCAAACAGAGGAACTACTGACATGGTCTTTGCCCTCAGACAGCTCCAAGAAAAGTGCAGAGAACAAAACAAAGGACTCTACATCACCTTTGTTGACCTCACCAAAGCCTTTGACACCGTGAGCAGGAAAGGGCTTTGGCAAATACTAGAGCGCATCGGATGCCCCCCAAAGTTCCTCAACATGATTATCCAACTGCACGAAAACCAACAAGGTCGGGTCAGATACAGCAATGAGCTCTCTGAACCTTTCTCCATTGACAATGGCGTGAAGCAAGGCTGCGTTCTCGCACCAACCCTCTTTTCAATCTTCTTCAGCATGATGCTGAACCAAGCCATGAAAGACCTCAACAATGAAGACGCTGTTTCATCCGGTACCGCACGGATGGCAGTCTCTTCAATCTGAGGCGCCTGCAAGCTCACACCAAGACACAAGAGAAACTTGTCCGTGAACTACTCTTTGCAGACGATGCCGCTTTAGTTGCCCATTCAGAGCCAGCTCTTCAGCGCTTGACGTCCTGTTTTGTGGAAACTGCCAAAATGTTTGGCCTGGAAGTCAGCCTGAAGAAAACTGAGGTCCTCCATCAGCCAGCTCCCCACCATGACTACCAGCCCCCCCACATCTCTATCGGGCATACAAAACTCAAAACGATCAACCAGTTTACCTATCTCGGCTGCACCATTTCATCAGATGCAAGGATTGACAACGAGATAGAAAATCAGACTCGCCAAGGCAAATAGCGCCTTTGGAAGACTACACAAAAGAGTCTGGAAAAACAACCAACTGAAAAACCTCACAAAGATAAGCGTATACAGAGCCGTTGTCATACCCACACTCCTGTTCGGCTCCGAATCATGGGTCCTCTACCGGCATCACCTACGGCTCCTAGAACGCTTCCACCAGCGTTGTCTCCGCTCCATCCTCAACATTCACTGGAGCGCTTTCATCCCTAACGTCGAAGTACTCGAGATGGCAGAGGTTGACAGCATCGAGTCCACGCTGCTGAAGATCCAACTGCGCTGGATGGGTCACGTCTCCAGAATGGAGGATCATCGCCTTCCCAAGATCATATTATATGGCGAACTCTCCACTGGCCGCCGTGACAGAGGTGCACCAAAGAAAAGGTACAAGGACTCCCTAAAGAAATCTCTTGGTGCCTGCCACATTGACCACCGCCAGTGGGCTGATATTGCCTCAAACCGTGCATCTTGGCGCCTCACAGTTTGGCGGGCAGCAACCTCCTTTGAAGAAGAACGCAGAGCCCACCTCACTGACAAAAGGCAAAGGAGGAAAAACCCAACACCCAACCCCAACCAACCAATTTTCCCCTGCAACCGCTGCAACCGTGTCTGCCTGTCCCGCATCGGACTTGTCAGCCACAAACGAGCCTGCAGCTGACGTGGACATTTACCCCCTCCATAAATCTTCGTCCGCGAAGCCAAGTCAAAGAAAGAAGAAGATATCAAACTGAGAATAAGGGGATAAATGATGAAATAGAAGAGATTTTAGCCAAAATTGAACTGACCTCCATCCCCTAAAATGATAAGTCGAGGATCAAAACAAACTGATAAAACTGTTCGAAATAGAGGAAGTACAGGATATGTTAAAAAAGCTGCCAAACAATAAAACACCAGGAGAGATGGCTTTCCAATAGAATTTTATAAAACATTTAAAGAGTTATTAACTCCTCCTCTCCTGGAAGTAATGAATCAGGTAGAAGAAGTTCTGTGTGCAGTTCTGGTCGCCTAATTATAGGAAGGATATAAACAGAGTGGAGAGAGTGCAGAGAAGGTTTACCAGAATGTTGCCTGGGTTTAAGCATCTAGAGTATAGGGAGAGATTGGACAGATTAGGTCTTTATTCTTTGGAGCGTAGAAGGTTGAGAGGGGATTTGATAGAAGTATTTAAGATTATGAAAGGGATAGACAGAGTGGATGTGGATAGACTATTTCCGTTAAGAGGAGGAAAGATTAAAACAAGAGGACCTGAGTTAACAATTAAGGGGCAGAGGTTTAGAGGTAACATGAGGGGGAGCTTCTTTACTCAGAGAGTGGTAGTCATGTGGAATGAGCTTCCGGGAGAAATAGTGGCGGCGGAATCAATTGTATTATTTAAAAAAAGGTTGGACAGGTATATGGATGAGAAGAAGATGGAGGGTTATGGGCATTGTGCAGGGAGGTGGGACTAGAAAGGGGTGTTTGGTTCGGTGCGGACTAGAAGGGCCTAATGGCCTGTTTCCGTGCTGTAATTGTTATGTTATGTTATGTTAAAGTTACCAGACTCATGCAAAACAGCAATAATTACAGTAATACCAAAGATGGGGAAGGATCCATTAACACCAGCATCATATAGATCAATATCCTTATTGAACTCAGATTATAAGATAATAGCAAAATTATTAGCAAACAGATTGGCCAACTGTGTACTAAAAATAGTAAAACAAGATCAAACTGGATTTGTCAAGAAAAGACGAACAGCGGACAATGTAAATTTATTAATATAATTCATGCAGCTCAAGGGAGTAAAAAACCAATGGGAGTAAAAAACCAATGGTGGCAGTTGCCTTACATGCAGAAAAAACCTTTGACAGAGTAGAGTGGAACTACTTATTTAAAGTGTTATAGAAGTTCAATCTGCCAGAAAAAATATATTAACTGGATTAGAGCATTATATAATGGACTGATGGCAAAGGTAGTAGTAAATGGATATGTATTGAACCAATTCAAATTAAGTAGATCAACTAGGCAAGGATGTCCATTATCCACCTCATTGTTCACCTTAGCAATAGAACCATTGGCAGAGCTGATAAGACAATAAAATAAAATAAAAAGGATAAAAATAAAGGAGAAGGAGAAAAAAATCAGTTTATTTGCAGATGACATCATAGTATACCTAACAGAACCAGAGAAATCAATAAAAGAACTATATAAGAAATTGAAGGAATATGGAGAAATATTGCGACATAAGGTCAATGCAAATAAAAGCGAAGTGATGCCAATGAGTAATGCGGATTATGCAGAACTTAAAAAAGAATCACAATTTAAATGGCAAACACAAGCAATCCAATATCTATGTATCAGGATAGACAATAACTTAAACCACTTGTACAAACTAAATTATCAGCCATTAATAAAGAAATTACAGAAAGACTTAGAACATTGGAAAGTATTACCACTAACATTGATAGGGAGGGTGAACTGCATTAAAATGAATGTGTTCCCAAGGATACAATACTTATTTCAAACGTTACCAATTCCCTTAACAGAGAAATTCTTTGCTGAACTAAGGAGAATACTAAGGAAATTCTTGTGGAAAGGGGGGAAACCGAGGGTAGCACTAGATAAAATAACAGAGAGGTATAACCAAGGTGGTTTGCAGTTACCAAACTTCAGAAATTATTATACAGCCACACAATTAAGGTACATCAGATTTTTACCAGACAAGAGAAAAACCCGATTGGACTAAGATAGAATTAGATAAAATAGGAGAGAAGGTACCAGAACATATACTTTATAAATGGGATGTAAAGCCGGTGCAATATAACAACTCACCAGTATTGCATAATTTACTTAATATATGGAAGAAGATACATGTAGAAAGGAAAAAAAAAAATTACCAAATACCAAAAATGCTATTAACGCAAAATCCACTAACCTCTTTTACAATAGATAACCTTTCCTTTAGAGAATGGGAGAGAAAAGGAATCAAGAGAATAGAAAATTGTTTTTTGGGAAATAATTTATTAATATTTGAACAGTTGAAGGACAAATATGGAATAAATCATGGTACAATGTTTGCATACCATCAACTAAAAGCTTATTTAAAGGATAAATTGGGAAACAGATTGAGATTACCAGAAGGAAGTAGCTTTGAATATGTGATTACAGACACAATGATAATTAAAAGATTTATAACTAATATGTACATTAAGCTGCAAGTTTGGAAAATTATGAAATAAGGTATAAACCCAAACAAAAGTGGGAAAATGTCTTAAATATAAAGATAAGGAATGAGACATGGGAAAAGTTATGTTCTGGAACTATAAAGAATACAATAAACACAAGGTTATGTATGATACAGTAAAATTGGTTACACAGATTATATATTATTTTTCAAAAATTAAAAGAATGGGATCCAACAATATCGGATAGGTGTTTTCACTGTAAAAATGAAATGAGAACAACCATACATGCAATTTGGGCATGTACAAAAGTGAATACATTTTGGGATGAACTAAATCAGATATTAAATAAAATCACAAAAAATCCCCCCAAAAATATCCAGAAATTTTTCTTTTAAGTAACATAAGAAGTAAAGAATTAGGTCTCAAATTGGATAAAGCACAAAAAAGATTCATTATGATAGCCTTAGCGGAAGCAAAAAAATGTATAATGTCAACTTGGAAAATGGAAGAGAGCCTGAGAATACAGCAATGGTACATGGAAATGAATAAATGTATTCCATTGGAAAAAATAACATATAATTAAAAAATAAAGTTACATTGTTTGAACATATTTGGGAACTATACATGGAACATAACAGAAAGAGCTTGCCTCGGACCTCTATCCCCTAAAATGATAAGAAGATAAAAACGATTAGATTTAGTGTGTAAAAGTAGATGACACATTTTTTTTGTTTGTTTTTCCTTTGTGTGAAGACATTGTTTTATGGTTTTATTGTATTGTATATGTTTCATATTGGTTCTGGAGGGGGTTGGGAAGGGGGGAGGCAGGGAAGGGGGGGAGAAAAGGGGAAAAATGTTATTGTGTATATTTAATGAGAAATGTCTGTACATATTTTGGTTGATATGGTTCATAGTGTGATAAATTTTAAAAAATGAAAAAAAAGAACCTGATAGCTGTTAGGGAAAATAAACTGTTCTTGCACCTTGAGGTCAGTCAGGTATGTGGACAGGAAAGGTTTCTAGGGTTGAGTGTAGGAAAATGAGACATGCTTGGTCAGCATTTGACTAGAAAGGCTGAAGGGCCTGTTTATGCATTGTGGTGTTCTCTGGTTCTATAGTTCAATAGAACTCCAGAATCCTTGCAATGACTCATTTTATGTAGGAATATTTTTGGAAGTACATTTAATTCCATTCAAATATTGCCCAAATAATTAAGATCTTGCCTTATTATTGTTTGTTGTACATGCACTTTTCATTTGCTCTTTGATGCAGTTCTTGCACCATGATTGTCTTTGGAGAGAAAATTGTGATTTGAAAAAAAAATGTAACTTGCAAGCAGTGCTTGTTCTGTTCTTCAGCATCTCTGAGCAACATAATTAGGTGTTCAGTTGAGGATTCTTAACTTTGACTTGGCCTCTTGGACTGACCTTTTGGACTGTGGACTGTCATTATAAAGGATGGAGTTCTGCTAAGAACTAGGTGCAATTGCTTGGAATTATTGAGAACAATGGGATAATCCAGCTGTGAAACAGAGAGCGGCAGTTGGAGTGGCAGAGGGCAGCTGGAGAGCTGTGCGAAATACACATGCCTCATAAGTGAGGATTCGTAAGTTTACTGCAATGCAACATCAGTAATTTCTCTCTCCAATGTTCAGTAAGATCTCCTTTATTATCAATTAAAGGACTGAACTTTGACATTGAACTTTGAGATTGAATTCTGTGGACTTAGTTGACTGACTGACCTGGAGTTTTAGGGGATTTTTTCCTTTTTGAATATTGGGCACAGACTGTAATTTTTCACATACACACTGTTTATAAATATATGATATCTATGTATTTGCTTAGATAATTAAAGTGGGGTAAATTGTGTTAAGACATTAAATTGTTAATAGTCATTAATAAATAAAGAATTAAAATTTAACCCTTTTGAATTGCGTCTTCTGTTGTTGCAGGTTTGATGTCCTGATACCTTTCAACTTCACGAGGGATTGGCTAACTCCTCATTTTTTGAGTTGACACCTCTCTCCATCTGTTGCCTCTCCAGATCCTTGGTTGGTGAGCTCGCTCACTCTTTCAAGGAGTTAGCTGTAATTTAGTTGACAATGAACTGACTTCAGCAGAATGTCCTGGTGAGGGAAAAATAAACACTGCAAAGGGCTGCAACTCTGCTGTTCCAACTGATTAGGTACACTTAGATAACTAAAAATCATAAAACATTTATTAAATTATCATTATGGACTGAAAGGTAATGGATATTATGAAACACACAACATTATAACTTGGTTGTATATTTAAAATAATTACAAATTGCACATTAATAATCATTCACTGAAAGTTCACTGAGGATGAAATGAATAACACTTGGCAGAAGCACAGGATACAATGGATTGAATTGACTCGAAAGCCTATTATAACAAAGGCCACTTGAGTTATAACTCCAATGTTCTGGAACATATTGTATAAAGCTAATGGCTCTCTGGAGGGAAAATGAGCTAACTCAATGTTTCCACCAGATTTCAATATATCTTGTAATTTCTAGTTCAATCACACAAACATGGTCAAAATAACCTCTTAATCAAAATAAGATGAAATACATTGCCATCTCATTTTACTTGGATAAGGTAGTTGAGATAAGAAGCAGATTGAACCTCGATGGGGCACACGTCATTGGGAACATGTTGCAGATTCAACCCTGCAGTGCTAGAGAGGTGACTCTTAATGGATTTCAAAGAGAGAACATGCATTTTTATTTATTCATACAATTCTATTCATTATTCAAATAGCATCTAAAGCTTCTGAAATTAAAAAAAAACCCTGCTGCTGTCAGACTGTGGCCATCTGTTGATGGGATCCCATTGCCAGACCGCGTACCATCATCTCTTTCTTCTATCTTTACAGGTCCTTGTGCTTAAAGCAGGGACTTAGGCTGTATATTATTTTAATTAAGAGAATCAGTACTGTACTAGGCCCATGAGCCCATGCTAACAAAATGCACCCATGTGACTAATTTCCCCCCCCCCCCCACCTAGCAACCCTGGGTGGGGGAGGGGGGGGAAACCAGAGCATCCAGAAGAAACCCACGCAGACACAGGGAGAAACTCCTCACGGATTCAAACCCAAGTCACTGGAGCTGTAATATTATTGTGTTGACTGCGGTGTTAACTGTCTAAGAAGGTGAAGGTGTTCTTGTTGAAGAAAAGGATGCTCAGAGGGGGTGAAGCAGTTTGATGGAGGAACTCAGCAGGTTGAGCAGCATCAGTGGGAGAAAAGGGTGGCAGTGCTTTACCAAATCTTGAAGAAGTGCTCTGACCTGAGATGTCAAAAATTGTTTTTCTCCCACAGATGCTGCTCGACCCACTCGATTCACCCCCCCCAGCAAACTGTGTTCTGCTCCAAATTCCAGCATCTGCAGTCTTGTCCGTCTCAAAGTTGAAACGAGAGTTAATAATAAGAGGGTTTGGGTAAGAGAAACTGAAAGGACCATTTTAAAATTTTTGAGCCAAAAATTCAAGGCAGACTGCAAGGAAAACTATTTAATGCACAGGGCAAATAAATCTGCCAGCAAGAGATATTTAACATCATCGTAGCATTCGTGCTATGCAGGCATGGAGAAGAACGACACACACACACACCAAAGCCTTGAAATCAAGACTGGTTTATTGCACTAGTGGTTGCATTTTTATGAGCCCCAGACCACCGTCTCATTGGAGCACCGGCCTGGGATTGGCCGGCGTTCCTACCACAGTTCACTGTCTTCTCGCCATGTGGGATGTCACCTGGGATGACGGATGGAGTCAACCCCCAG